>NC_041388.1:392665807-392747590 GCF_002162155.2 Triticum dicoccoides | reverse complement strand
CAACACTCACTGTTCATCCAATCGATCGGCTTCAGTTAGCAGCAGTAGTGAAGGAATCGCTCAATCGGTTTTAGTTAACGGCCATCGATCGATCGCTTGAGTTCAGTAACGTGTAGCCTACAATGCAATCGCTCGAGTTCAGTTAGAGCCCAACGCCTCGCTCGGGTTCAGTTAGAGCCAACGCCTCGCACACACGTGCGTATGTTTCGAGAGAAACGCGCATCGCTCGGCCCCCGACCTCCCACCGTAACCGGGAACTCCCCAAAATTTTCCTCGCCCTCGCTTCTACCACGGTTTTTTCTGTCATGGACGGCACAAAGAATGTCATGCAGCTGCGTCTCCAGCCCGCCTAGGACGAAAAGACCATTTTCTTTCATGATTTTTTGTCATAGAAGTAGGAGCCCACCACATCTATGATGATACCGGGTTTTTTCACAATTATCGTCATAGAAGTGTCATATGTATCATAGAAATTTTTTTCTATCGGCCCAAAATGTCACGGATGTGTCTTTTTTTGTAGTGAACCCGGATGGCAAATTCGAGTATCTTGACGGGTTTCTCCTTGTAAGTTAGGTCACTCTCCAACTGAATCGCTTCTAGGGGCAATGTATCTCTCAGAGGAATATCGGCCATCTCTGCATGGCACTTCTTGAACTAGGAAACGTGAAACACGTCATGCACTCCTGACAGACCTTCGGGTAACTCCAACTTGTAGGCCACTTCTCCCATACGTTACAAAACTCGATATGGTCCTACAAATCTTGGGGCTAACTTTCCTTTGACTCCAAATCGTTTAACACCTGGCAGTGTTGACACACGAAGATATGCTCTGTCTCTGATTTCATAGACTACCTCTTTGCGTTTAGAGTCAGCATAACTCTTTTGCCTGGACTGAGCTACCTTTAGTCTATCACGAATCAACTTAACCTTCTCTTCAGATTCCGAACAACTGACGGTCTCCAACTTCATCCCACATCAACGGTGTCCTGCACCTTCTTCAATATAAAGCTTCAAAAGGGGCCATCTTCAAACTAGCCTCCTATCTGTTGTTATATGAGAACTCTGCGTAAGGCAAATTATCATCCCAACTAGATCCATAATCTAGCGCACAAGCTCTCAACATGTCCTCCAGGATCTGATTGACTCTCTTGGTCTATCCATCTGTCTGTGGATGAAAGGTTGTACTGAACTCTAGCCTCGTACCCAAAGTCTGGTGCAACTGATTCTAAAACTTTCGTGGTAAACTGTGTTCCTCTATCTGATACGATGGTCCTTGGAACTCCATGCAAACATATGATCCTGGTCATATATATCTTGGCCAACTTCGAGCTTGTATATGTGGTTTTCACGGGGATAAAGTGAGCCACTTTGGTCAAGCGATCAACTATACTAACCAGATGGAATCATAACACGATCTTGCCCTGGGTAATCCGGTGATAAAATCCATGCCAAGCTTATCCTACTTCCATTCGGGTATCGACATAGGCTGAAGTAATCTTGCTGGCTTCTGGTGTTCTTCCTTAACGCTCTGACATACATCACATACTGCTACATACTCGGCAATATCCTTCTTCATACCTGTCCACCAGAAACATTCCTTCAAATCCAAATACATCTTGGTGTTTCCGGGGTGAATCGAGTATGGCGAGTCATGAGCTCCCTCTAATATTAGCTTCCTCATCTCCACATCATTGGGCACATAAATACGGTCCTCAAACCATAAGGTTTCGTGTTCGTCCTCACGAAAACCTTTAGCTTTTACTTTACTCATCCTTTCCTTTATTTCTGCAATCTCCTTATCAGTCTTATGGGCTTCTTGTATCTTTCCCAACAATGTAGACTGAACCTCCATTGCTGCAACAAAACCTCTTACAACTATCTCCAAACGGAGTTCCTTGAGATCGTCAGCCAACTGTTGTGAAAATCCTCCAGTTACGAGAGTATTGACATAGCTCTTGTGGCTCAAAGCCTCTGCTACAACATTGGCCTTCCCCGGATGATAATGCAGCTTCATATCATAATCCTTTATGAGCTCCAACCATCTCCTTTGCCTAAGATTCAACTCCTTCTACGTGAAGATATACTTCAAACTCTTGTGATCACTGTATACATCACAGCAGTTTTGTAACGCCCACGATGCGGCTATATCTCCCACGTGTCGAGGCACGACTTAGAGGCATAACTGCATGGTGGTTTTGTCGCAAGAGGGGTAATCTTCACACAATCCCATGTACTGAATAAGAAAGGGACAAAGAGTTGGCTTACAATCGCCACTTCACACAAATAACAAGTTAAACATACATCATCCAGAGTACAATAAGGTTCCGACTATGGAACCAAAATAAAAGAAGACAACCCCAAATGCTAGATCCCCGATCGTCCCAACTGGGCACCACTACTGATCAACCGGAAAAGACACAAAACAACGATCAAGATGTTCATCGAGCTCCCACTTGAGCTCGGTTGTGTCACCTGCACTAGTATCATCAGCACCTGCAACTGTTTGGAAGTATCCATGAGTCACGAGGAATCAGCAATCTCACACCCACGAGATCAAGACTACTTAAGATTATGGGTAGGATAATGTAATGAGGTGGAGCTGTAGCAAGCGCTAAGCAAATATGGTGGCTAACATACGCAAATAAGAGCGAGAAGAGAAGCAACGCAATGGTCGTGAAGCTAGAAGTGATCAAGAAGTGATCCTGAAACTACTTACGCACAACCATAACACAAACTGTGTTCACTTCCCGGACTCCGCCGAGAAGAGACCATCACGGCTAAACACGCGGTTGATGTATTTTAATTAAGTCAAGTGTCAATTTCTCTACAACCGGACATTAACAAGCTCCCAAGACGTGGGGCCGCCTTCCTCCAGCCGACTGCCCCTCAGGCCGGCTGTGCGAAGGTGGCCTAGGCCTAAAAATCTCCAAGAAGAAAGCCCCGAGAGGGCCGGCTCCATGAAGCCGGCCACAAGGAGGCCGACTCCAAGAAGCCGCCCCCCTTAGCAGGCGGCCCAGATCGTGCCCTCAAAATCTACACCCACATAACGGCGATGAGACGGGGCGTGGCTATAGCGAAACCTGCCACCCTCGAATCCCGAAGCATGCCTGGCCACAGTACGCCGTACGGGTGGCCATCACCCGTTCGGCGTGGCACTGTTGCCATATTGACCATGATGTCACCCACGGCGAGCCATCAGTACGACCTATGGGCGGCGGGTCCCATCCGTCATGGAGACACCCGAAGGCGGCCGGGCCACCCCCAGTCGGCCTGGGGTACGACCGATTCCCAGTAGCCGGCCAGTCCACTCCCTCGAAGGAGGCGCCCAAACAAGGAGGTAAGACGAGGTAAGGCTACAGTGATAAGCCACCCGGCGGCGGCACTGTAGCCATGCTTGCCAAGACGAAGCCATCGCCACTAAGTGCGGGGCCACAGTAACCAGCCCCCGACAGAGCCCCCGAGAGGTGGGGCCGGCCTGTCGACTAGAGGACCGGCAGCCAGCGGGGCCCACCAGTCGGCGGGCCCCACCAGTCGGCGAAGAAGCCGGTGGGCACAGACACAGACGGCTAGGGCCCACGCCCAGTCGGATTACCATTGTACCCCTGGGGGTAGGCCTATATAAACCCCCCAAGGCTCCCATGCAGGGAGAGTGCTCTTTGGATAGTTTTAGACACCACAAGGAGAAGATGAGCGGGCTGGCCTTGCCCTCCTTCATCCTTTCAGCGAAGAGCTCAAGGAGCATCCTGTATCTACCCGTCGAGATAGTGATCATGCGGAGACCCCGCAGAGCAGCATTAGGGGTGTTATCTACACGGAGAGCCCTGAAGTTGGGCAAGATTCGCCGGCGTGCATGTCTTCGCCTTATCCCGTTTCCAGGAACCGGCGATGTTTTACTGGCTCCCACAATGATAAGTCATCCATTGGCATATGTCGCACCAACCACCCGACATTTGGCGCCCACCGTGGGGCCAGCTGCACCGTCGTCCGGAGACCTGCTCTGGACGGGAACCCTCTTCCTTCCCAACGTGCGTAGCCAGCCCGGCTCGCCCGATGGCGCTTGCCCCGACGTGCTGCAAGACATCGCCGATGCCTGCGCGGCGAGCTGCCTCACCGATCTTGCGAGGCTCGCATCTCCGACGATCCCGCATCCGACGCGGGCACAGACTGCCCTGAGAGCCATCTCATCAGCCTCCTCGACCAACTCCACGTCTCCGGCAAGCTTGCCGCGGACTTGGAGTCGGTTGGCTCCACCGACCCGATGCTTGTCGACTCTGACAAGGCATCCCTTGACGCCTTCCCCACCAACGTGGTAATCATCAACGACCCTCTTCTTCAAGCCAACAGCAGCTGCAGTGCCATCACCGAGGTACTGGTCATCAGGCACGGCACCGCCTCAGGCGAAAACGCCCACGATGCCCTGCAGACAGCGCTGCACGACTTGTCCGCCCCCGTCCCGGCCGACGCGGACGCCAAGACATTGGAGGCGCGCCGCCTCGCCCTTGTTACGGAGGGTCAGAAGCTAGCCACCATGAGATGCCTCACTGAGGCTCACCAGCGCGAGGTCGACCGTGCCGCCTTCGGCACGCCGCCTCCCAATGGGCTGAGCCGCGTCGGCATCATCAAGAAACACGGTGCGGCTATCGTCGACATGCTGGGAGCAAACCGCCCAGTCTATGCCACGCCCAGGCGGCCGCAGACGAGTTGAATAGGCTGGGTCCTGACGAGCTCCCCTACATGACCAGACGCATCCATCAACTTATCAACGCGGCCATAGAGCGGCATGAAGCCGGCGTCCGCGCCGAGAGTCCTCCCCCGCACCGAGAGCACGGCGCGACGTCCCGAACACCCACCGCGGGAAACACCCGCGCGATAAAAGAAAAGGAGCCGGCTGCCAGCCGCAGCCGGACTCGAATCTCCATCGCGCGTGACGCAGAGGGCCTCCCTCAAGCCGTGGAGTGGCGGGGAAACCCCCCTCCTCCTCCGCCTCGTGGAGAGAGACACCCTACCCCGCCACCTGTCACGCATCTGACTCTCAGCGGCCGGCTGGGACGCTGCGAAGGAGTCGGCGAGAATGGTGCCCGCCACTGGATCGACCGACTTGCGCGATCCCTGGCCCTGGAAGAACAAGATGATGTCGGCCCACCTTGTTTCGGCCCCCGCATCCGCGACGAGCCCTTCCCCAAAGGGTTCTCGCTCCCAAGAGACATGCCCAAGAACAACGGCTCCGTGAAGCCGGAGGATTGGTTGATCGACTACTCCACCGCGGTTAGCATCGCGAACGGCAACCGGCGTATTGTCATAAAATATGTGCCCCTCATGCTCCAAGGCACGGCGCGCACCTGGCTCAACAGCCTCAAGCCTTACAGCGTCAACAGCTGGCTAGACCTCACCGAAGCCTTCATCCATAACTTCACCAGCACCTACAAGTGGGCTCCTAAGCCCCGACAGCTCTCCTTGTGTGTCCAAGGGCCCAACAAATCGACTCGCGACTACCTCACGTGTTGGGCCGAGCTCCGCAATTCCTGCGAGGGAGTGCACGAGGTTCAAGCTATAGTGTACTTCACCGCCGGGTGCCGAGAAGGCACCCTCCTCAAGCACCGACTCCTCTGTGACGAGCCGACTACACTTGACGAGCTGCTGATCATAGCCGATAAATACGCCACGACCGATTCCTCAATGAAGACCGAGCTCCGAGTAGACGCCTCCGGGAAGGTGCTCGCTCCAAGTCCCAAGACGCCGGCTGGATAGTCCAGCCGACGCCCGTACCAGAACGACCACAAGAGCAAGGCTCCCCTGCTGCCTTCCACCAGTCGGCAGGTGGCCACAGTCGAAGACGGACGACCCAAAGGGTGGCCCGCACCCAAGAAGTAGAAGGGCAGCAGGCTGGCTTGGCAGCCGGCTTTCACCTACGAGCAAGCACTTGATGCCCCCTGCAAGTTTCACAGCGGCGCAAAGCCTTCAAACCACACAACCCCAAAATGCCACTGGCTCACACGGATCTCCAAGGGTGAGGGGATGGCGCCACCTCTGCCTGCTGGTCAGCCGCCTCCGGCTCCTCCGCAGCCGGTTGCTCAACCAGCGGTCGGGCAGTTCAAGACGATTACCCCGACGAGCATGCCGCCAACGTAGTCTTTACAAGCCAGCCAGAAGATCGGCGTAGCCAGCGCCGACAACACCAAGAAGTCAACGCAGTCGCCTCCAACAACCCACAGTTCATGCACTGGTCAGAAAGGCCTATTAGCTGGAGCCGGATAGATCACCCAGAGGTGATGCCGTCTCTCGGCTCTAACGCATTCGTTCTGGATGCCACCCTCGCTACAGAAAGGCGAGCCGCCCGTTTCTCCTGCGTGCTGATAGATGGTGGGAGCATTATCAACATACTATACCATGACACCATGGAGAAGCTAAGCATCAAGACGAAGTAGCTCATGCCCAGTCGGACCATGTTCCATGGCATTGTTCCCGGCCTATCCTGCTCCCCAATCGGCAAGATCAAGATAGACGTCCTCTTTGCGGAAAAGGATCATTTCCACCGAGAGGCGGTGTGGTTTGAAGTGGTGGATCTAGAGAGCCCTTACCACGCGTTGCTTGGCTGACCTGCCCTGGCCAAGTTCATGGCTGTACCCCATTATGCCTACCTCAAGATGAAGATACCATGTTCCAAGGGCATCATCACCATAGCCGGAGACTACAAGAAATTCTCTGAGTGTGCGGCTGCCAGTAGTCGGCTGGCCGAGTCCCTTGTAATTATTGAGGAGAAGAAGATACTGGACCGAGTCGTGGCCATGGCCGGCAAGCAGCCAACCTTGTCCCCCGACCCCAAGGAGTGTGATGCCCAAGGTTCTTTTCAGCCGGCCAAAGAAACAAAGAGGGTACCTCTGGACCCGGATCACCCAGAAAGGCTTGCCACCATCGGGGCAAACCTGGAAAGCAAATAGGAAGGCGAGCTCGTCGATTTCCTCCATGAGAATCGGGACATTTTCGCATGGTCCCCCAAGGACATGCCGGGTGTGCTGATGGAATTCGCCGAGCACAAGCTACACGTCCGAGAAGGTGCAAAACCAGTCAAACAACCCCTCCGCCGACTATCGGAAGAGAAGAGAAGGATTGTAGGAGAAGAAATAGCCTGGCTTTTCGCATCCGGATTCATTATGGAAGTTTTCTTCCCATAGTGGCTCGCCAACCCGGTCCTCATGCTGAAGAAAAATAACAAATGGCGCATGCGTATAGACTATACCAGCCTCAGCAAAGCCTGCCCCAAAGATCCCTTCGCCTTGCCAAGGATTGATCAAGTAAAAGACTCCACAGTCGGATGCGAGCTATTGAGTTTCTTGGATGCCTACTCAGGCTACTACCAGATAAAGTTGGATCCAGCTGACCGCCTAAAAACCGCCTTCATCACACCATTCAGAGCCTTCTGCTACCTGACTATGACATTCGGCTTGAGAAATGCCGGTGCCACTTTTTAGCGTTGCATGCAGAAATGCCTCCTCAAGCAGCTTGGCAGAAATGCCCAAGTCTACGTAGACGATATTGTGGTGAAGACGGAGAAGCGCGGCACCTTGCTAGAAGACCTCAAAGAGACATTTGAAAGCTTGCGCGGATTTCAAATCAAGCTCAACCCCGAGAAATGCGTGTTCGGAGTACCAGCCGGCCAGCTCCTAGGCTTCCTGGTCTCCGAACGAGGCATCGAGTGCAACCCGATGAAGATCAAGGCCATAGAGAGAATGGAGATTCCCACCAAGCTGCGGGATGTCCAGAAGTTCACCGGATGCTTGGCTTCCCTGAACTGCTTCATCAGTCGGCTCGAAGAGAAAGCCCTCCCCCTCTACCCGACTCATGAAGAAGTCCACTCATTTCGAGTGGAACGACCAAGCGGACCAAGCCTTCCACGAGGTAAAGAAGATGTTGACCATGCCGCCTGTCTTGGCGGCACCGGCTGAAAAGGAGCCCATGCTCCTTTACATTGCCGCTACTAGCCGGGTGGTCAGCACAGTCATCGTAGTCCAGCGCCCAGAAGAAGGCCGAGCTCAGCCGATCCAGAGGCCGGTGTATTATTTAAGCGAAGTCTTATCCACCTCGAAGCAGAACTACCCACACTACCAGAAGATGTGCTACGGTGTGTACGTCGCTGCCAAGAAGCTCAAGCCCTATTTTCAAGAGCACCCCATCACGGTCGTGTGTACTGCCCCGCTCGTCGAGATCATAGGCAGCCGGGATGCATCCGGCCGGGTGGCCAAATGGGCTATTGAGCTGCCCCCCTACGCGATCTTCTACCAGCCCCACACCGCTATTAAATCCCAGGCACTGGCCGACTTCCTTGTTGATTGGGCCGAAACCCAATACCTGCCACCGGCCCCCGACTCCACTCACTGGCGGATGCACTTCGATGGGTCCAAGATGCACACCGGCTTGGGAGCCGACATTGTCCTCACCTCTCCCAAGGGCGACAAGCTGAAGTATACATTGCAAATTCATTTTGCCGCCTCCAACAATGTGGCCGAGTACGAGGCGCTCATACACGGGCTCCGGCTAGCCAAAGAGCTCGGCATCCGCCAGATCCTGTGCTATGGCGACTCGGATTTGGTGGTCCAACTGTCATCTGGCGACTGGGACGCCAAGGACGCAAACATGGCGAGCTATCGTTTCCTCGTCCAGCAAATCAGTGGATATTTTGAAGGATGTGAGTTCCTTCATGTACCACGTGCCGACAACATGCAAGCAGATGCCCCGGCACGAGTAGGATCCACCAGGCAAGCTATACCAGCCGGCGTTTCTCTCCACCATCTCCTCAAGCCGTCTATCAAGCCATGTCCAGAATCTGATTCCATCTTCGTGCCGCCTGACCCCGACGCAATCGGATCCGACTTGGGAAACCAAGCAGGCGGCGCAGGGACTCCAACAGGCGGCCCAGGGACTGCCATAGTCGCACCTGGCCCGGGGGCTACTACAGCCGGCCCGGGGACTGCATCAACACAACAGGCGGTGGCCGACTCCGACTCCAACTCTTCACCACCCAGCCCACCCGCCCTATCACAGTGGCAGTCCTGACGATAGAAGAAGTCACAGCTCCATCATGGGCCTAGCCCATCCTCAACTTGTTAGTAAGTAGAGAGCTGCCAACCGACGAGATCTCGGCAAGACAGGTTCAACACCGAGCCGAAGCTTACACAATCGTCAGCCGAGAGCTTGTTAGGCGCAGCGTCACTGGATTCTTCCAGCGCTGCGTCGAACGAGAGAACGGCATTGCAATCCTCAGGGACATCCACCAAGGCGAATGCGGCCACCACGCAGCCTCAAGATCACTCGTCACCAAAGCTTTTCGCCATGGATTCTTCTGGCCGACTGCTTTGGAAGATGCCAAGGAACTAGTCAAACACTGCAAAGGGTGCCATGTTTTCAGCTCCAAGCAACACCTGCCTACTTCTGCACTCAAGACCATCCCCCTCACCTGGCCCTTTGCCATCTGGGGGCTGTACATGGTGGGCCTGTTCAAGACAGCACGCGGCGGCATGACACATCTGCTCGTCGCTGTGGA
This sequence comes from Triticum dicoccoides, assembly GCF_002162155.2. Classification (NCBI taxonomy): domain Eukaryota; kingdom Viridiplantae; phylum Streptophyta; class Magnoliopsida; order Poales; family Poaceae; genus Triticum; species Triticum dicoccoides. The sequence continues at coordinate 392,738,052 of NC_041388.1, read as the reverse complement.
CAAATTTACCAAGTGGATTGAGGCAAAGCCGATCAAGAAGCTGAATGGGCCGACTGCCGTTACTTTCATCGCAGATATTACAAGCCGGTATGGCGTGCCGCATAGCATCATCACCGACAATGGCACAAATTTTGCAAAGGGAGCACTGGCACGTTTCTGCGCAACACACGGCATCCGGCTGGACCTAGCATCCGTTGCCCACCCGCAGTCAAACGGCAAGGTCGAGCGAGCAAACAGCCTCATCCTCTCGGGCATCAAGCCCTGACTGGTCGTGCCACTGGAGCGTTTGGCCGGCTGTTGGCTCGACGAGCTGCCGACCGTCCTCTGGAGTTTGCGCACTACCCCAAACAAGTCAACCGGCTTCACCCCTTTCTTCCTTGTATATGGTGCCGAGTCTGTCATTCCAACTGACATCGAGTTCGACTCGCCTCGGGTCACCATGTACACGGAGGCAGAAGCCAAGGAAGCACGAGAAGACGGCGTTGACCTGCTGGAAGAAGGCCGGCTGTTAGCCCTCAGTCGGTCCACCATCTATCAGCAGGGTCTGTGCCGCCACCATAGCTGGAAGGTCAAGCCAAGATCTTTCCAAGAGGGCGATCTTGTGCTCAGGCTGATCCAGCGAACATCCGGCCAGCACAAGCTCTCGGCCTCTTGGGAGGGCCCCTTCATCATCAGCAGAGCTTTAGGAAAGGACTCCTACTAAATAATCGATGCACAGAATCCGAAGGCACGCAAGAGAGATGATTCCAGCAAGGAGTCAGAACGACCGTGGAACGCCAATCTCCTCCGAAAATTTTACAGTTAAAAAACAGTACGTAGTACGCTACCTTTTGTACTAAGTACGAGACAAGGGGTACCCCGAGGAGCGCTCGGGGACTACCCTCTTTTATCTATGAATGATGAGTATCACGCACACGATTATGTTACTACACTTGCTTTCTTCGTCCGGCACCGGGTTGGACCAGTCGGCCCGGGGACTCGCCGCCTCAAGTTATATCTCAAGTTCAACCTGCAGTCAGACAAGTAGTGTGCCGGCACCCAAGCCCCATCTTGCCAAAAGTCGCAGCTCGAAGAATCGACTGTCCGACTGGCAAGAGCCAAGGGCAGGAAAGGATGCCCACGCGAAAAATGGCTAAGGACCAACAAACTTATATAACACGAGCCGGCCTCCCACCCCGCCAGCCGGCTACCAGAGCAGTCGGCTGGCCGGCTTCCCGTTCACCTTGCAGCAATCTGAGAAAGCTCGAGTACTTGCCTTCCCAAAATGACCAAGTCCTTCTCCGGCCACAGACTACAGAGCAGCTGTCCGGCTGGGAAGGCGGCGGCCAAGGGAAGGTGGCAAAGGAAAAAGCCAAAGGATAAAAAGCAAACGTGAACGGAAGCCAAACACATGCATAATATTTACACAAAAGACCTTTGAAAGGCCAATGTTCAACATAGTCTGAATACACCCCTAGTGGGTGGAACTGCGCAAATTTAAAGATTGTTCAAAAGAGTAACAAGCAGGAAAGCAAGGTCAGCGTATCAAGCCAGGGGAACAACGGGCGAGTTGGGCAGGTTGGCGGAGTCGGCGGTGCCGGCTGGAGGAGTGACCGGCTGGCGAGTCTCGGCATCGTTGCTAGAGGCACGATCGGGCTGAGGCGGGCTGGTCGCTTCACTATCCGGCGCAGCGTCTTCATCATCCCTTCCCTCTTCCCCTTCGCCCTCATCACTAGAGGCAATCTCCTCCGCCGAGTCCTCACCTTCGGCTGGGTTCAGCCCGAACCACTCCTCCGGCTGAGCGACGCCGGCATCATCCACCTCAGGGGCAAAGGCGCTGGCATCGGTGTACTCGGCGATCGCCGAGGCACGCTGGATAATAGTCGGCCGCACCGCCTCCAGCTCCTTGTCAGCATCCTGCCGCCAGGTGCTCAGCTGGTCTAAATTTAGCCCTAGATACCAGGCTCGGACGAACTCCAGTGCCCGCCCTGCGCCAGACCGGGCCGCTGATGCCTTCCAAGCCTCAAAGCGTCCGACTGCCACCTCCAGCCAGTCGGCCGTCCGACTTGGGGTGCGCGGAATCACCTTGCCAGGCCAGAGGGCGGCCAGCACTTGCGCCCCAGCGCGTTGAAGACGGCGGAGCATGCGGTGGGCTGGCTGCAGGCGGGCTTGAAGCCCCAGACGCTGCTCCTCAAGTGACCGGCTGGCACCCGGCGCTATCTCGGCCCCCGCCTGCCATCGCGCGTCGCTGTAGGCCTCGATGGCTTGAGTGGCGGCGGCAGAGTAGCCGAGAAAGTAATCTGCACAAAGAGGAAAGTAGTGGCACAAAGTTAAAAAATGAATCAGATAGTAGGAGGCAGGCAAGGAAGCAAAGAAGAAGGCGGCCTACCATCAATCAAGTCTTCCACCCGGCTGTAGCCTTGGCTCAGCGCCTTCCTCGTCTCGGCCCAGTTTGCCGCCTCGGTCTCATATTCTGCTTTGAGGGCGGCCTCTCTGTCCTGTGCCGCCTTCAGGGCCGCCCTGTGGCTCTCCTCCTGGTCGGCCAGCTTCTTGGCCAGGCAATCACGCTCCTAGGCCAGGGCGGCGCACTTGTTTTCCTTGGCACGAAGGGAGGACTGCCTGCGCTTATCTGGCTCCTCAAGTCAGCATTGGCCCCTGCAAATATGAAGAAAGAAGTCGTCAGGAAAAGATCCGACCCGACTACTCGGTAGTCGGCCCGAATCTCGGGGACTACACCCAGTGGGTGCGCTGACGCGCCCCCACTTAAAAGAAAAACGAAGCACTTACTCCGGCACTCGGTCAGATCAGTGGCCTTCTGATTCAACTCCTGGGCCTGGGAGTTGAAAGCGGCCGTGCGGAGGTTGTGGTACTCTTGCAGATAAGACAAGGGACGCGAGTAAGAACAAGGCGTCAATCAAGTTTTCCAAGAAGTTCCAAGCCGCCTGCTCAGTAGCCGGCTCGGAACTCGGGGACTACACCCAGTGGGTGTGCTGACGGGCCCCCACAGAAGAAATCAAAAGCAATCGACAAAGAACAGGAGGACTCACCCGAATAACCGATCGCGTCATGAGAAACTCCTTGGTGTACTGCTCCAGCGTGATGGCTTGGGCCTAAAGCCGGTTCCGGACGTCCTGCGCCGCCACCTTCAACACGGCTGTCCTGCCGCCGGGCGTCCACCCGAACGAGCTATCGCTGGCCGCTTCTAGATCCTGGGCCGACGAGCCGGCGTCCATGGTTTTCTGCGCGTCCGGCGCTGTAGTCGCCTTCCCCGCGCGCCGGCGAGGCGGCGACGAGATCACAAGATCCCCTCCCGCGGCCGGCTCGCCTCGAGCCAGCTGCATGGGCGGCACTTCAGGCCGGCTTCCTCGACCCGCTCCAGTTGGCGGCGATGGCGCCACCTCCCTCTCCATCTCCGACTGGCCGCGGCCGGCCTCCTCCAACGAGGGCACAGGGGTGTCGGGAGCCGTGGCGCGGAGGGGAATGACGAACTGTGGAGGCTGGTTCTGCTGGGCCCCCGCCTCCTTGTCCACGTCTGCGGCCTCCGCCTGGACCTTGGCGGCCGCGACGGCTCGTGCCTCCGCCGACTTTTGCTTCGCCTCTCGAGCCGCCCTCCACTCCTCCGCCTCCCGCTCCTCCCGCACTTCTCGCGTGTTCCGCTCCGTCGCCTCTAGAAGGTCGGCACGGGGATCCACCCGGCGGGAGCTTGAAGACCCTCCCACGACTCGGACTATGGAGGCGGCCGGGACCCGCCCAAGGGAAAAAGGGGCCCTATTTGATAAATTGAGTAAAAGGGTTTGGAAAAACATAAACCGAAGAAGAAGAAAAAAGAAAGGTGTGAGAACAGCAACACTTACGCTGAGACCGCCTGCGGCTGCTTCACCACCTTGCGGAAGCGGGCTGCCTTCGCGGCCGCCTCGTCCCGCTTGGTCGTCGCCGCAGTACTCTTGGGCTTCTTGCGCCGACTGCCGAAGTGGGTCGCTGCAGCCTGGCGTTTCTGCGCGTCGGCATGGAGAGCCGGCGCGGCGGATGGGCCCGCGTTTCTGCGCAACTTCGGCCTCAGCATCATCCGGCCAATCCTCGAAGGAGGCCCCGAGCCCAAAGCCGCCTGCCTCGCCGCCCTCCCCTGTGACGTCTTCTTCCATGGCGGCCGCCCCCAGGTCCGGGTCATCAACGTCGTCCATCGTGCGGTCAGGGAGGAACTGGCGTTCCACCCCCGCAGCCCCTGTTGCCGGCGGAAGCACGGGATTCTGCCCAAAACAGGCCGACTGGTTAGGAGTCGGCCATCATGAACCCGGCGACAAGAAAAGAAGAGAAACTTACTACCGGCGGAGGATTGGCGCGAGAGTACGGCACCTTGTCGTACTGCCACTCCTCGGTGAGCTTGTAGTTGGAAATACAATTCACCATATAAGACACCTCGGCGTGAGGCATCTCCTTGGTGCTTAGCCGGCACGGGTCGAAGCGGCCGCTCATCTGGCCGATCATGTGAGGTTGGCCCTGGAGCGGAAGCTCCCGACGCTCCACGAAGGCGGCCACCAGGTCGGCTCCGGACAGACCCTCCGACTGGATCATCACCCGGAGCCGGGCAACGGAGGCGGCCCCGCCTGGAGACAACGACCTGGACCAGAAGGACCATGACGGCTGCCTCCCAGCCGGCGGGCCGGCTACGTAAGCCGGCAGGTTGACGAAGTCGCCTGGCGGAGCGATATTCTTCATGTACGTAGAAGTAAGACTTCTGCCAGAGCTTCACCGACTGGATCGGCGGGATGGACGGAAACGGGTTGTTGTCGCCCGTCCTTCGCACAGCGATGAAGGCACCGCATGGGGCGGGAACGCCCGCAACAACAGTGCCAAGCTTGCACTGGAAGAACTCTCCCCATAGTTCAAGGGTGGGGAGGACGCCAAGAAAACCCTCGCACAGGGTGACGAAGGCCGACAGCAGCATCACCGCGTTGGGAGTGAGGTGATGTGGCTGGAGATGATAGAATTCAAGGAAGGAGAGGAAGAACCCGCTCGTCGTTAGGCCAAAGCCGTGCAGGCAATGCGAGCGGAAGATTACCCGCTCATCCTCTTCTGGTGCCGGCGAGATCTCCCTCTCCGGCGCGAGACGGACCCGCATGTAGTCCGTGCCCGGCAGCTGCCGCGTCCGGCGGAGAAAGTCGACGTGGTCGTCGTGGACATTGGAGCCGTCCCAAGAGCTCGACAGCGCCATGAGAATGGCGCGGCGATGAGAAAGATGCGGCGACGGAGAGACACGCGACCCTGCCACGGCAAAGCAACGGCGAGCCAAGGAGGTTGGGGGAAGAGCCGGGCGACGGCGGGGAGTTGTGGCGATAGAGAAGAAGAAAAGGAAGGGACGGGGCGAGGACGAGCATGCGAGCATTTGCCGCTCCCCCTCCTCCCCCTACTTATAAGCCTCGTACGGCGAAGCCGAGGAGGCGAGGCGTGGGGGAACATGGGATTAACTGCGCCCACTCCCCTCACGTCATGTGCTTGTTGCGCTTCGACGGCGTGTGGCAACTGCGGCAGGGAGGTGCGCGGTCCGCCCGGGCCGCAAAAGATCCTAGCATGGGCCATGGCCCGGTAGTGGCGGGTCCCGGACTGCGGCGGCGTCCCGTCGCGCGCGTGGGCTGGTAGGCCCGTCCAGCCACTCGGTGCCACATGGCGCGCGAGCGGCGGGCGGTCAGCCCGCAGCCTAACTCGCGCGCCCCTTGGTTCCCGCCCACGAACTTCGACACCCTCCAGAAGACGACGCACCTAATCAAAGCCGGCTCTGGCTCCTCAAGACATGAAGCTATTTGAGCTTCTCGACTCCTTTTTTTGCCTCGGAGCCCAACCAGCTTCGGGGACTACTGATGGAGTAAATGACCATGGGTAGCCTAGCCGGCTCCCCCTGGCACTTCAGAAAAATTATAGGCCGATCAGGTCTTCAAGCTTCCAAGACGTGGGGCCGCCTTCCTCCAGCCGACTGCCCCTCAGGACGGTTGTGCGAAGGCGGCCTAGGCCTAAAAATCTCCAAGAAGAAAGCCCCAAGAGGGCCGGCTCCATGAAGCCGGCCACAAGAAGGCCGACTCCAAGAAGCCGCCCCCCCTCAGCAGGCGGCCCAGATCGTGCCCTCAAAATCTGCACCCACATAACAGCGATGAGACGGGGCATGGCTACAATGAAACCTGCCACCCTCAAATCCCGGAGCACGCCTGGCCAGAGTACGCCGTACGAGCGGCTATCACCCGTTCGGCGCGGCACTGTTGCCATATTGACCATGATGTCACCCACAGCGAGCCATTAGTACGACCCGTGGGCGGCGGGTCCCCTCCGTCATGGAGACACCCGAAGGCGGCCGGGCCACCCCTAGTCGGCCTGGGGTACGGTCGATTCCCAGTAGCCAGCCAGTCCACTCCCTTGAAGGAGGCGCCCCATCAAGGAGATAAGACGAGGTAAGGCTACAGTGATAACTCGCACGGCACTGTAGCCATGCTTGCCGAGATGAAGCCCTCGCCACTAAGGGCAGGGCCATAGTAACCTGCCCTCGACAGAGCCCCCGAGCGGTGGGGCCGGCCTGTCAACCAGAGGACCGCCAGCCGGCGGGGCCCACCAGTCGGCGAAGAAGCCGGTGGGCACAGACACAGACGGCTAGGGCCCACGCCCAGTCGGATTACCATTGTACCCCTGGGGGTAGGCCTATATAAACCCCCCAGGGCTCCCATGCAGGGAGAGAGCTCTTTGGATAGTTTTAGACACCACAAGGAGAAGAGGAGTGGGCTGGCCTTGCCGTCCTTCGTCCTTTCACCGAACAGCTCAAGGAGCATCCTCTAGCTACCCTCGAGATAGTGATCATGCGGAGACCCCGCAGAGCAGCATTAGGGGTGTTATCTCCACGGAGAGCCCTGAAGCTGGGTAAGATTCGCCGGCGTGCATGTCTTCGCCTTATCCCGCCAGGCACCGGCGATGTTTTATTGGCTCCCACAATGATAAGCCATCCATTGGCATATGTCGCACCAACCACCCGACAGCTCTCAAAAGTTTATACCCTGCAGGGGTGTCCCAACTTAGCCCATCAGAAGCTCTCACGGTCAACGAAGGATATTCCTTCTCCCGAAAAGACCTGATCAGTCTCGAAATCCCAGTTACAAGACTTTTCGACAATGGTAAAACAAGACCAGCAAAGCCGCCCAATGTGCCGACAATGCTGATAGGAGTCACACGTATCTCGTTCTTAGGGCACACCGGATGAGACAAGCTATGAGTAAAACCATCCCTCGAGTTTCCCCGAGGTGGCCCCACAAGCGGCTTGGTTCGGACCAACACTTAGAGAAGCACTAGCTTGGGGGGGGGTTAAAATAAAGATGACCCTTGGGTCTGCAGAACCCAAGGGAAGGTTATAGGTTGTTACGCAAATGGTAAAACCAAGGTTGGGCCTTGCTGGAGGAGTTTTATTCAAAGCGAACTATCAAGGGTTTCGCATAACACCCAACCACGTAAGGAACGCAAAATCAAGGAACATAACACCGGTATGACGGAAACTAGGGCGGCAAGAGTGGAAAAAAACACCAGGCATAAGGCCGAGCCTTCCACCCTTTACCAAGTATATAGATGCATTAATTAAATAAGAGATATTGTGATATCCCAACATATCCATGTTCCAACATGGAACAATCTTCAACTTCACCTACAACTAGCAACACTATAAGAGGGGCTGAGCAAAAGCGGTAACATAGCCAAACAACGGTTAGGTGGGTTAGAGGCTTGACATGGCAATATGGGAGGCCTAATATAACAAGTGGTAGGTAGCGCGACATAGCAATAGAGCGAACAACTAGCAAGCAAAGATAGAAGTGCTATCGAGGGTATGGTCATCTTGCCTGAAATCCCGCAAGGAAGAAGAACGAGTCCATGAAGAAGACAAACGGACATAGTCGAATGGATCCTCACAAACACGACGTTACCAGAACTAACAAGAAGAAGCAACACCGGAAATGAGCAAACAACATGGTAAACCAACAAGCATAAGCATGGCATGATGCACAACCAAGTATGATGCATGTCCGGTTTAAATATGCATGGCATGGAAAAGAGCATCAAACAAGACTACAAGTTAAGCGGAGCTCAATATGCAACGAGTTGCATATTGACAAAACATCACATGACTTATTTAGTTCTCTCCCGGTTATGTACCCAACAACATTAAATGTTGTTAAACATGGCAAGAGGTGAAGTATAATAAAACTACCTATCTAGGCAAGTTTAAATGAGGCCGGAACAACAAGCAACAAGTCCGGAAAAAATCCTCATATGCATATTTTAAGTTTGGTACTATTCTGCCCTAAATCATATTTTCGAGTTGTTAAACATGGAAAGTACTGCCACCAAGTTAACCTATGCAGTTTTCTACCCCATTACATATAAAGATTATTTCAAACCGAGCTACGGTTATTTAGTTATGAAATAAATCATTTTAACATGGCATTTAGCAAATTAAATGCAAACAACAATTTAAACATTTTAAACATGCATGAAAGTCGGATATTATGAAACTATATGAAATACTAGTCATTTTACATGTTTACAACATTTTAAACCGATGCACGATTAATTAGTTATTATATGCATGAACATGAGGGGCAAATCTGTAAATATGCAATGCACTGATTAAATAGCAAAAACATTCTGTGGGAGAAAAATGTGAATCAGGCTAAAACTGACTGGCCCAATAGAGGAAAAAGGCTGGGGCGGATCACATTGGCCTTGAGGCCGAATCCGGCGCCGGGCCAGGGTGGCGCCGCGGAGCTGGGCCGTTCGAGGTATGGCCTACATGGATGTGCGTGAGGACGCGGCCTGGCAGGATCAAATCGAGGCATAGGCTGAGCGAGGTCAACACAGACTCGAGCGCGCTGACCCCTCATCGACGCAGACCATGTGGCTTGAAGCAAAAGAGGTGACGGAGCGGGAGGAGCTTGTCGGCGACTCGGACGGCAGGGACAGCGCGAAGGAAGGCGGCAGGTTGGCGCAGAACTCCGGGACGGCACGTCGGCGGATCCAGGCGTGGGGAAGGAGGCATGGGCGTGCGGCGCCGCGATGCTGAAGAAGAGGCCCGGCGTCGGGGATCATTTGCAGGAGCTCCAGCGTCGAAGGAGAACGACAGGATGGCGGTGAGCTTCCATGTTCCCAGGCGGCCATGGTGGCAGGGAGCTTGGCGCGGGCGAGGTTCTCGTCGAGGCGGTGGCCTGTTGCATAGGTAGCAGATGGGAAGGAGAAGCAGCAAGCGCGAAGACGATGAATGGTGCGGCGGCTTACTTCGGGAGGTGAGGAATGGAAGGCGGCGGGGAAAGGGACTCGGCGGCGGCTGGTCAACACATAATCGAGGCGGACCGGCTAGGCGATCGTCGTACGATGAGGCCGCGGAGGCAGCATCCATGGCGAGGCTCGGCGAGGATGAAGACAGCACAGGCAAGGAGCTCCTCATGTGGCGGTGCTGTTACAGAGAACAGAGAGCGAGAGAGAAATGAGTGAGGCAGAGGGAGAAAGAAGGAAGAGAAAGAGGGACCGAGGGAGAGGGAACGGGGTCGACCCGGTGGTGGCTTCGGTCCCGGGTGGGAGAAGTGGCTTAGGGTCGACGGTGGGAGCGGTGAAAACGCAACAGGGTGCTTGGGCACGACAGAGGCCAGAAGGAGGAGTTGGAGGGGATTGGATCAAGGAAAAACAAAGGAGGCACTGGATTGGGGCGATGGGGATTTCGAGGAAGATGCTGTGGCGGCGCGACCAGACAGGCTCCCTAGGTTTTAGGGTTGGACTTGTTTAGGTAGGGTTTCATATGCTATAAATAGCATGTAGGAATTGGGTAGGGGCTATCTAGCCCCTCCTGTCATAATCGGACGGACAGAAAGAATAGGCTAGGGAGTTCAATGAACAAAACGAAGATCTTTTAGGGATGTTTGGGGATGATCTGAATCTAACGGTGATGACTGAGCGGTTCGGGTTCGGGTAAATTTCAGACGCGCGTGAGGGGTTTGAGTATTGAGTATAGAGGGTCAAACGATTGGGCAATAAAAGAATGGTTGGACTGAGAAAGGTCAACAGAGACGAGGAAGAAGCGGCAACTATCAACGAATGCAAGTTTTATGAAAACATGCGGATGCAATATGCATGATGACATGATGAAATGCAACAACAACAAAAATAAAACACACGATGGCAAGAAAGAACATGGAAGGTGTTTGGAGCGCCGGTCTTGGGGCGTTACAGGTTTCCAATAAGAAAATGTCTCCAGGTCTTGAGAGCATGCACTATGGCTGCTAAATCCAAATCATGAGTGGCATAATTCAACTCATGAGGTCAAAGCTAACGTGAGGCATATGAAACAAATCTTCCGTCTTGCATGAGTACACCTCCAAGTCCCTGGCGAGAAGCGTCACAATACACTTGGAAATCCTTGCGTATATCTAGAAGAATTAGCACTGGGGCTGTAACTAAACGTTTCTTCAACTCCTGAAAACTGGCCTCACATTCTTTGGTCCAATTGAACTTGGTGTCCTTCTTCAATAACTTTGTCATGGGCTTCGCAATCTTGGAAAAATTTCCAATGAACCTCCTATAGTATCCTACGAGTCCAAGAAATCTGCGGATCTTTCCAACTAAGGTGGGTGCCAACCACTCAGTGACAGACTGAACCTTTGTCGGTGAGGGAGTCCTGGATTAGGGGGTGTTCGGGTAGCCGGACTATACCTTCAGCCGGACTCCTGGACTATGAAGATACAAGATTGAAGACTTCGTCCCTTGTCCGGATGGGACTTTCCTTGGTGTGGAAGGCAAGCTTGGCGATGCGGATATTCAAGATCTCCTACCATTGTAACCGACTCCATGTAACCCTAACCCTATCCGGTGTCTATATAAACCGGAGGGTTGTAGCCCGTAGGCAATCAACTCCATATACAACAATCATACCATAGGCTAGCTTCTAGGGTTTAGCCTCCTTGATCTCGTGGTAGATCTACTCTTGTACTACCCATATCATCAATATTAATCAAGCAGGACGTAGGGTTTTACCTCCATCAAGAGGGCCCGAACCTGGGTAAAACATCGTGTTCCCTGCCTCCTGTTACCATCCAGCCTAGACGCACAGTTCGGGACCCCTACCCGAGATCCGCCGGTTTTGACACCGACATTGGTGCTTTCATTGAGAGTTCCTCTGTGTTGTCGCTTGTAGGCCCGATGGCTCCTTTGATCATCAACAACGATGCGGTCCAGGGTGAGACTTTTCTCCCCGGACAGATCTTCGTCTTCGGCGGCTTCGCTCTACGGGCCAATTCGCTCGGCCACCTGGAGCAGATTGAAAGCTACGCCCCTGGCCATCAAGTCAGGTTTGGAAGCTTAAACTACACGGCTGACATCCGCGAAGACTTGATCTTCGATGGACTCGAGCCACGGCCAAGCGCGCCGCACTATCTCGAGGGGAATGATCTAGCTCTGCCCCCGGACAGTGTCCTGGAGGCCGCACACGCATCGGTTCCGACCCCTAACTCGGAGCCAATTGCGCCAATCGAGGATGAGCGGTTGGACGTCACCTCGAGGGCTGCGATCCCAAAAGCGATCGAGCCGAACGCTAGCCCCGCACTCTACACGACCGGTGACTCCGAGGATCCGGACTCCTCCCCGCACTCCGAACCCCCCGCGCCCCTGCCAATCGAATCCGATTGGGCGCCAATAATGGAGTTCACCGCCGCAGACATCTTTCAGCATTCGCCTTTTTGTGACATCCTGAATTCTCTTAAGTCTCTCTCTTTATCAGGAGAGCCCTGGCCGGACTACGGTCAGCGAGGATGGGATACGAACGATGAGAAAATTCAAACCCCACCCACCACCCACTTTGTATCCACTGTCGACGATCTAACCGACATGCTTAACTTTGGCTCCGAAGACATCGACGGCATGGACGATGATGTAGGAGACGAACAGGAACCAACACCTGTAGGGCGCTAGAAGGCCACCTCGTCATATGACATATATATGGTGGATACTCCAAAAGATGGAGATGGCAATGGAACAGTGGGGGATGACGCCCCCAAGAAACAGCCAAAGCGCCGGCATCAGCGGCGCCGCTCTAAATCCCGCCAAAGAAAAAATGGTGATTCCGGCACGGGAGATAATACTACCCCGGATAGCGCCGAAGAACACCCACCTCAGCAAGATTCGGCACAGGAAGATGGAGAAGCCAGCCCTCATGAGAGAGCGGCAGACCGAGAGGTCGAGGATGATAACTATACGCCTCCCTCTGAAGACGAGGCAAGCCTCGATGACGATGAATTCGTCATTCCATCAGACCCCGCCGAACAAGAGCGTTTTAAATGCAGGCTTTTAGCCACGGCAAGCAGCCTCAAGAAAAAGCAGCAACAACTTAGAGCTGCCAAGATTTGCTAGCTGACAGATGGACTGAAGTCCTTGCGGCCGAAGAGTATGAACTCGAACGCCCCTCCAAGAGTTACCCGAAGCGTAGGCCGGTACCCCGATCAGAGGAGGAAGCACCTACATCACCAGCGCATGACATGGCAGACCGGCCACCTCGCGGCCGCGACAAAGAGGCCTCTCGGCCCTCCACCCAAGCCATGCCCTGACGCCGCTCAACTAAGGCACGGGAAAATGCGCCCGACCTGCGAGACATACTAGAGGACAAGGCAAGACAAACAAGATCGATCTACGGATCGCGCAGGCGCCCTACGGCATGTGACAATGATCATAACTCCGGATACAACAAATCCGGCCGGGCCGAACACAACAGACATAGCTCTTCCGAGCTACGTCGTGATATAGCCCAATACAGAGGCGCCGCACACCCGCTAAGCTTCACGAATGAAGTAATGGATCATAAAATCCCAGAGGGTTTCAAACCCGTAAACATCGAATCATACGATGGCACAACAAATCCGGCGGTATGGATCGAGGATTATCTCCTTCACATCCACATGGCACGCGGCGATGATCTACACGCCAGCAAATACCTCCCGCTCAAACTTAAAGGACCGGCCCGGCATTGGCTTAACAGCTTGCCAGCAGACTCAATCGGTTCTTGGGAGGACCTGGAAGCCGCATTCCTCGATGACTTCCAGGGCACTTACTTGCGACCACCGGATGCCGATGACTTAAGCCACATAATTCAGCAGCCAGAGGAATCGGCCAGACAATTCTGGACACGGTTCCTAACAAAGAAAAACCAGATAGTCGACTGTCCGGACGCAGAGGCCCTAGCAGCCTTCAAGCATAACATCCGCGACGAGTGGCTTGCCCGGCACCTGGGACAGGAAAAGCCGAAATCCATGGCAGCCCTCACGACACTCATGACCCGCTTTTGCGTGGGAGAAGACAGCTGGCTAGCTCAAAGTAACAACTTATCAAAGAACCCTGGTAATTCGGGTACCAAGGACAAAAGTGGCAGGAACGTCGGAATAAGAAAAAACGCCGCGTTAGCAGCGACAGCAATGAAGACACGGCAGTCAATGCCGGATTCAAAAGCTATAAATCCGGTCAGCGGAAAAAGCCGTTCAAAAAGAATACTCAGGGCCCGTCCAGTTTGGACCGAATACTCGATCGCTTGTGCCAAATACATGGCACCCCCAAAAGGCCAGCCGAGCATACTAATCAGGATTGTTGGGTGTTCAAGCAGGCAGGCAAGTTAAGGGCCAAAAACAGAGACAAGGGGTTGCATAGCGATGACGAGGAGCCCAAGCCGCCGAACAACAATGGACAGAAGGGCTTTCCCCCACAAGTGCGGACGGTGAACATGATATACGCAACCCACATTCCCAAGCGGGAGCGGAAGCGTGCACTACGGGACGTATACGCGATGGAGCCAGTCGCCCCAAAGTTCAACCCATGGTCCTCCTGCTCGATCACCTTTGATCGAAGGGACCATTCCACTAGCATTCGTCATGGCGGCTTCGCCGCATTGGTTCTCGACCCAATCATCGACGGCTTTCATCTCACAAGAGTCCTCATGGACGGTGGCAGTAGCCTGAACCTGCTTTATCAGGATACAGTGCGGAAAATGGGCATAGATCCCTCAAGGATTTAGCCCACAAGAACGACCTTTAAAGGCGTTATACCAGGTGTAGAAGCCAACTGTACAGGCTCAGTAACACTTGACGTGGTCTTCAGATCCCCGGAAAATTTCCGAAGTGAAGAGTTAATCTTCGATATAGTCTCGTTTCGCAGTGGCTATCACGCCCTGCTCGGACGAACCACATTCGCAAAGTTCAATGCGGTACCGTACTACGCATATCTCAAGCTGAAGATGCCAGGACCTCGAGGAGTAATTACGGTCAACGGAAACACCGAACGCTCCCTCCGTACGGAGGAGCATACAGTGGCTCTCGCAGCGGAGGTACAAAGTAGCCTTCTCAAGCAATTATCCAGTCCGGCAATTAAAAAGCCAGACACTGCCAAGCGCGCCCGGAGTAACCCACAGCAGGGCCGCCTGGCCCACTCTGAGCAAGTGTAGCAATGCGGCCCCAACCCCAGCTTTCGCGACATAGCGAAACCAGTACCTCGCGTACATAACTACGCCCTTGAAATACCATGGGCACAGGGGAAGGGGCACAATAACGGCACGCCCCAAATACGGCTTAAAACGTACTAGGGGCTGCTGGATTCTTTTTTTTAATTTTTTCTTACTTTCAGGACTCCATACTTCGGACGACCTGTTCGGCAATTCGACTGCTGCACAAACGATGCAAGATCCAGGGAGGCAGACAAGCCATGACGCATTATGGAACTCCTAGGTGGTCTCTATTACGAGCGGTATACCTGTTTTAAATACAATTCCGCGGCCTGCCCCTGGTCAGGACATACTAAATAGTCCAATATCTTTTGCTTACCGCACTATTTGTATCGTTCGGCTTTGATAAATAGCCTCTCTATAAACAATGCTTAGCTTCTTGTCTATTTTTTGCATTGTCTTCTTTTCACATTTATGTTTATTAAATGACATGATTGCACCCGTACACCATGGTATGGCAAACACGCCAGGGGCTTCAGTACCCCTCATAATGGTGTGAGAAGTCCGTACACTTTCACAAGTGCGGCACCCCAAACTTATAGCACTATATGCATCGGCTCCGAATCATGATTTGGGTCTATAGTTGGGTTTGCCCGGCTCCTATGTTTTGGTGCCTTACGTTCTGCTCTATCGGCTAAGGTAGCACTAGGAGAACCACTGCGATTGTGCCCTGGTTCAGCTGGGTTAAGCACCTCACTGGAGAAAGCTAAAACTGACTGTCATGATGTGGCGAGAGACCGGTCGCTGTTCGAGAGGTTTTTCGAGTCCCTAAAGGCTTATGCCGCTTCGAGCGAGGAGCTGGCTTTGTCCGGCCAAGGCGTGAATAGCGCCCCGAACTAAGTCTTCTGAACTAGGGGCTTTGCAAAATTTAAAATTATAGAGTTATATGGCTAAGTGAGAGTGTTCAAGCATTATAGTACGATTGCCTGGTTCGTTGTGTTGAGCGCCTCCCTCGAAGGACCCAACTATGGGAAAAAGAGCGCTCAGGTTTATCCCGAACACCCCAGCACTAGTGGCACGGGGGCAGAAGCCGACGACTGGCCATCTCTCAATTTTTGATAAATGGCCACACAGAAAGTAATATTTTAAATTCAATAAGCATTGCTTAGCGCATATGAACAAGTTTTCAGCGCACACGATAAACACGAGCGAGTTCATTCAAAAATTACATCCTTGGTACATTCATCCGCCACAAGGCGGGCACCAGCAAGAACATCCTTGTAATAGTTCTCGGGCTTGCGATGCTCCTTCCCTGGCGGCGGCCCGTCCTTCACAAGCTTCTCACCGTCCAGCTTACCCCAGTGCACCTTTGCACGGGCAAGGGCCCGACGGGCACCTTCGATGCAGAGGGAGCGCTTGATGACCTCAAGCCTTGGACAGGCCTCCACCAGCCGCTGCACCAGCCCGAAATAGCTCCTAGGAAGGGCCTCTCCGGGCCGTAGCCGAACTATGAAGCCCTTCATGGCCTACTCGGCCGCCTTGTGGAGCTCAACCAGCTGTTTCAGCTGGTCGCTCAAGGGCACAGGGTGTTCGGCCTCAGAATACTGAGACCAGAACACCTTCTCCGTCGAGGTGCCCTCTTCAGCTAGGTAGAATGCTGCGGCATCGGATATGCTACGGGGAAGATCTGCGAATGCCCCTGGAGAGCTCCGGATTCGGGTAAGTAACAGGTAGTTCACTTTTATATTTCTGCTTTGCATACAGAATGCCTTACCCGCTGCTATCTTCCTCATCTCCTCCAACTCTTGGAGGGCCTTTTGGGCTTCGGCCTTGGAAAACTTGGCAGCCTCTAGGGCCGTTGCAAGCTCGGATGCTTGCACCTTCGACTCTAGCTCGAAACTCTCATGTTTTTTCATGAGAGCCTGCAGCTCTTGCTGCACCTCGCTGACTTGAGCCCCAAGTCTGTCTCACTCGGTGCGCTCTGCGGCCGTTTTCTTTTTGGCCACAGACAGCGTCTGCTTAAGGGTTGCCACCTCAGTCGTGGTCCCTACAATAAGTAGTACAATCCTGTTACTTTTTTTGCAATCAAGCCTTTTTATAGGCACTTTTTCTATAAGGTATTTCTTACCTTCTTCTTCCTCGAGCCGCCGCTTGGCAAGGCCGAGCTCTTGCTTGGTCCGCTCGAGGTCCTGCTTTAGGACACCCACCTCCGCAGTCAGTGCGGCAGTGGATAGCAGCGAAGCCTCCATACGCATATTGACTCTTTTTTGTTAGACTCCTGCGATATTTAATAGATCCTCTATTCGGCTTTTCTTTCTGAACGCCAAACAGAGCATCAGGGGCTACTGTCTATGCGGTAATATTTTTACATATTTTTACTTACCTCGAAGCCTGTTAGAAGGCTAGCGCAAGCTTCAGTCAGTCCGCTCTTGGCGGACTGAACTTTCTGGATCACCGTACTCATAATAGTACGGTGCCCCTTGTCGATGGAGGCATCGTCAAGCACCTCCAGCAGATTGTCCGGCACCTCCGGTTGGACGGAGGCCGCCGGCTCAGAAGGCTTGCTCCTCTTGGAAGGAGTTCGCCTACCGCGGCCCAGAACTGTGGAAGATTCCGGCGCGGTGTCCGGCACAAAGCCAGACTGAGAGCCCTGGGGAGCCCTATCCCCTTCACTCCTGGAGTCCGGGAGGTTGCCTTGCGGCTCCTCCGGGACCACCTCCTCTTGCCCCGGAGCTTGTCACGACACCACTTCGGTGTTGTCTGCAGTGCGGGGGGAGACGGCGGGCAGAACTGAGTTCACGTCCGATGAGTCCAAGGAGCCGCCCGACGATTCATCGAATTCGGCCCGGGGCGGACTGCATAATTACATTTGACATTAAGGAAAGCTGTGCAACAAAGGAACATCATGAGTTACTCTGATATCCGAACTTACGATTTCGCCGGACGCTTGGCCCTGTTTGGCCACTCCTCTTTGCCCTCTTCGGCGTTGGGGTCGTAGTCCGGCGGAGGGGTCTTCCTTTTCCTAGACCCCTCGGCCTCCCCCGTTGGGGCGGCCTTCCTCTTCTCTCCTCCCTCTGATGGGGGGGGAGAGTTTTCTTCTTCCCCCTCCTCGTTTTCGTGGGAGGAGGGCGTCTCGGACTCGTCAGATGACAAGTCCGACACCACCATGTTGCGGGCACTCTTTCGAGTCCCCGTGGTCCTCTTCTTCTTGGCCTTCTTCTCCGGCACCACATAAGGCGCCGGAACCAGCAGGTTCACTAGTAGAGCTGGGGCTGGGTCTTCAGGCAGCGGAGCCGGACAGTTAATTGGTCCGAATATCGCCCGCCAAGCCTGTCGAAGGTAAGGGAGTTTAGATCCCGCATAGAGTCAAACTATGAAAAAAGCTTAACATCCTGTAAAAGGTGTAGATGGCTTACCTCGCGAGCGTGACGCTGCGAGCTGTATCCGCGGTCCTCGAAAGTGGATGCGGGAGCCTCGGCGCCCTTGAATAGCATCTTCCAGGCGTCTTTGTACGTCGTGTCGAAGAGCCTGCTGAGGGTTTGATGCTGCGCTGGGTCGAACTCCCACAGATTAAAATCCCATTGTTGGCACGGGAGGATCCGGCGGACGAGCATAACCTGGATTATATTAACAAGCCAGACTGGCTTGTTCACCAGGGACTAGATGCATGTTTGCAATCCGGTCACCTCTTTTTCGTCACCCCACGACAGGCCCGTCTCTTTCCAGGACATAAGCCGCGTGGGGGGTCCGGATCGGAACTCGGGGGTTGTGGTCCATTCCGGATCGCGCGGCTCGATGATATAAAACCACCCGGATTGCCGTCCCTTAGGGTCTACACGAAAGAGCCCTCGAACCATAGGACGTTGGCCATCTTGCCCGCCATGGCGCCTCCGCACTCCGCCTGGCTGCCGCGCACCACCTTGGGCTTGACGTTGAAGGTCTTGAGCCAGAGGCCGAAATGGGGGCGGACGCGGAGAAAAGCCTCGTACATGATGACAAACGCCGAGATGTTGAGGATGAAGTTTGGAGCCAGATCGTGGAAATCCAGGCTGTAGTAGAACATGAGCCCCCGGACAAATGGGTGGAGTGGAAAACCCAGTCCGCAGAGGAAGTGGGGGAGAAATACTACCCTCTCATGGGGCCTTGGGGTGGGGAGAAGCTGCCCCTCTTCGGGAAGCCGGTGCGCGATGTCCTTGGACAGGTATCCTTCGTTCCTTAGCTTCTTGATTTTGCCCTCCGTGACGGAGGAGACCATCCACTTGCCTCCCGCTCCGGACATTGCTGGAGAAGGTTGAGGTGGGAAGTGCGGGCTTGGGCGCTGGAGCTCGGGTGCGCATGAGATGGATAGGCAAAGGAGGAAGAAGGCGTATGTAAAAAGGTGGATCCTTGTCCCCTTATATGGGCAGATGCGGTTGGGTGTCCCCACCTGCCTAGTAAAACCTACCGTGATAAGTGGCACGGTTGGGTTACCCACATCCGTATTGATGAGAATCCCGTAAAAGGGGGGTACACGATCTCTGATTTGACAAGACGTGCCAAGGAAACCGCCTTGCAAAACACGCTGAGGTGGAAAAGTGAAAACGATTTGAGTGAAGGACTTGGCTGTAGTGTGTTGACGCACTACGGAATACGTCAGCAGATTTGATTTGTGTTAATATTATTCTCTCTATGGCAATATGTGGAAGCTTATTTTGCAGAGCCGGACACTACTCTTGGTGTTTACAATCTTCTATGAAGGACTTGGAGGAGGAACCCGCCTTGCAATGCCGAAGACAATTTGCGCACCGGACTCGTTGTCATTGAAGCCTGGTTCAGGGGCTACTGAGGGATTCCTGGGTTAGGGGGTGTTCGGGTAGCCGGACTATACCTTCAGCCAGACTCCTGGACTATGAAGATACAAGATTGAAGACTTCGTCCCGTGTCCGGATGGGACTTTCCTTGGCGTGGAAGGCAAGCTTGGCGATGCGGATATTCAAGATCTCCTACCATTGTAACCGACTCCATGTAACCCTAACCCTATCACGTGTCTATATAAACCGGAGGGTTGTAGCCCGTAGGCAATCAACTCCATATACAACAATCATACCATAGGCTAGCTTCTAGGGTTTAGCCTCCTTGATCTCGTGGTAGATCTACTCTTGTACTACCCATATCATCAATATTAATCAAGAAGGATGTAGGGTTTTACCTCCATCAAGAGGGCCCGAACCTGGGTAAACCATCGTGTTCCCTGCCTCCTGTTACCATCCGGCCTAGACGCACAGTTCGGGACCCCCTACCCGAGATCCGCCGGTTTTGACACCGACAGTGGGGTCCACTTTGATACCTTCTCCCGATATTACATGTCCAAGAAATCCAACTTCCTTCAACCAAAATTCGCATTTGATAAATTTGGCATATAGCTGATGTTCTCTGAGCTTCTCGAGAACTAATCGTAAATGTTCCTTATGTTCCTCTTCGTTCTTCGAGTACACCAATATATCATCAATGAACACCATAACAAACTTATCCAAGATTTCCATGAACACCTTATTCATCATACTCATAAAAAAGGCAGGGGCGTTAGTCAATCCAAATGACATGACCGTGTACTCATATAGCACATACCTTGTGGTAGAAGCTGTTTTCGGCATATCATGTTCTCGGATCTTCAGCTGGTGGTATCCTGATCGAAGATCGATCTTGGAGAATACTTTAGTGCCCTATAGTTGGTCGAACAAATCATTGATCATCGGTAGTGGGTACTTGTTCTTGATAGTCACCTCATTCAATGCACGATAATCAACAACCATCCTTCTTATCAACTAAGAGCACTGGGCTACCCACGGTGATGAACTTGGTCGAATATATCCCTTCTCCAATAACTCCTTAATTTGCTTCTTAATTTCCTCCAGATCATTTGCGGGTATCCGATACGGTCTCTTCGATATTGGTCCGGTGCCTCGCAACAGCACTATCAAAAATTGAATGTCTCGATCTGGTGGCATGCCTGGTAATTCCTATGGAAAGACATCCGGATAATCCTTCACAATAGGCACTTCCTACTGAACAACTCCTGGGAGTGAATTTACTTGGGTCCTCCTTGGCGCATGCCTAGACACATACTTAATCCTTTTCCCTCTAGGGTGGTGAGGAGAATTGACTTGCTAGCACAATCGATATTTCCTCCATACATCGATAGACAATCCATACCCAGTATTATATCTAATCCTTGTGACTCCAAAATGATTAGGTCTGAGGGGAAAACATGCCTACCTATGGTCAATGGCATCTGAAAACATCCTCTGCTTGCCATATACTCCGCTCCAGGTGAGCTTTCTAATATAGGTGTCTTAAAGGCTACGGTGGGCAACTTAAACTTATCCACAAATCCCCTTGATATGTATGAATGCAATGCACTGGTGTCAAAAAAACAATAGAAGTAAATGAGTTAATCAAAAACTTACCAATCACTGCGTCCGGCTGCTCTTCAATTTCCTCCACGTTAACGTGGTTCACCTGTCCTCTTGTGAAAGGGTTGGGCTTCTTCCTAGAACTTCCATTTCCATTGCCATTCTTCAACTCAAAACAATCATTCGCGTAGTGCCCTGTCTTCCCACATTTGTAACAGGTGACATGACTTAGGTCCTTCTTAGCGGGAGTTGCTGGATTGGAACGGTTCTGGCTGCTGCTTCCTCCATTCCAATTTCCATTCTTAGGGCCACTGTGGTTATGCGAACTTCCTCCATTGTCAATGTGGCCTCCATGGTTATGATGGGTATGTCCTCCCGAGTTTGGGGTAAAGCGAGGCTTCTGCTGAGCTCCAGAACTATACTTCCCTTGTCCATACTTCCTTTTGCGGCTCTCTATCTGCTGCTGCTTGCCTTCAATCATAAGAGCCCTGTGTACCAACTCCTGGTAGTTAGTGAGTCTTGCCACCATCAACTACATACTTAGCTCATCATTCAGCCCTTCCATAAACTTCTCCTGCTTCGCAGCATCTGTGGCCACATCATCTAGGGCATAGCGAGCTAACTTACTAAACTCATCCACATGCTGCCCCACAATACGATTTCCCTGGCGTAAGTTGCGAAACTCCCGCTTCTTCATACTCATAGCTCCAACTGAGACATGTGCAGTGCAAAATGCCTGCTGAAATTGATCCCAAGTGACATTGGCCATAGGGAAAGTGGCAGTGTAGTTCAGGCTGCGGGTCCATCCAGTTGCTGTGTGGCAAAGCGCACCTTCTCAGCATCTGTGCAACCTGCGGTGGTCAGCTCCCTTCCAATCCTGCAGAGCCAGTCATCAGGAACAGTCGGCTCGGTGCTAATAGAGAACACCGACTGATTCAACCTTAGGAAACGTGCTAAATTGTCAACTAGAGGTGGTGGCGGTGGGTTGTTGTTGTTGTTGCCTTGGTTCTGGACTAGCAACTGCATCAAGGCATTCTGCTGTTGGATCAACTGAATGAGCTCTGGTGGGAAGACAAATCCGGGGTCACGTCTCGAAGGCATCTGATAGGTTTAGAGGGTTGAGAACAGAATAGAGTGAGGTCAAAAAGAGAATTGCACTACCCATATGCACATGAGACAATCACATTCATTTCACACCACTCAATTCAAACAAGGTCATACAATCAATCTAAACTACCGTTACAAAATGCTCGGACTATTACTATATACATGGGAGAATACTACTGATAATCTGGTGGTCAACTAGAAATTTTGATCGGTGGAAGACTCCATGATATCTGCTCCAGCTTCGTCTTCATAATCATCATCACTATCGGGGTCGGAGTCGGTGTCGTCGATTATGATGTAGTCTTTAGGATGGTTGTCCTCCTCTGGTTCAGGATCTCCCATGAATATTCCTAGCTTCTTCTTCTCGTCTTCATTCTTTTCCAGCAGTACTGCAATTTCCTCTTCATATCCATCGCAGGTAGACTTGAGTTCCTTTTCTAGCTCCATGTTCTTGGTCATCACTTTCTTCATCTCTATCATTCTGGCACACATCTGGTTCTCCTATCGACGAATGTGCTGATTTAACTCCTGGTTGTAGGCTGCAATGGATCTATCCTTCCTGGAGAAAATTATCTCCCATTTCTCATCTCAGTGTCCACATATCTAGTAGATGGTGTCTTTAAGATCCTTGTTATATACCTCCCTGATGTGTCCGATGGTGATGTGAGCGGCCATGCTCTTTCCTAGACTCCAGGTTGGTGCATCAAAGGAAAACTCTATGGGCTCAGTAACTGGTGCGAACGTCCTTCCTGGAACATGAACTCGAATCATCCAGCGCTCCTCTTCTGGTAGGGTGGGGATGTAGGTCCCGGTGAAGCTTGGTATTCCGATGCTTCAGTACCTAGTGACATCCTTCAAGTGTCGTCCAAAAGGTGTGTCCTCATTTGGTTGAGTGAACTTGTTCCTTGGGTCCACCATCTATAGAGTAGCAAATGGAGAAGAGTCAGAAATGAGTAGAGAAGAGTATCCTGTGGCTTGTCCTAGTGGTCGAGTACTACAGTCAGCGTGTGCTCTAATACCATCTTGTAGCAACCCGACCTCAGACGGTCAAGTCTATGTGCTTTAGTGTCATCCCTGGATCGGTATTGCTGACACACACAGTACTCGAGGATTTATAACAGAGTTCAATCACACACTTATTACATCAAATGTCTCAAAAGAGAACTGATTACAATAATATGGCTGAAGGCCATCTAAATAAGATAATAATGGAAGCTCCGAAGGTAGAAGAGTCCATCCAACTCCACGGAAAAACTAAGTGCATGAGCGACCTAGCGCACCTTACTCTTCGTCTGAAAACTGTGCAACATAATACGTTGCAGCCTGTGTAGGTCAGCACATGGAATATGCTGGCAAGATAACACTATAGACCAATGAACAAATAACAGCTATCACAACATGCATATTTGGCTGATGGAGGCTCTACGGTTATCATTTGCATAAAGCTAATTTTTTCCTACAACAAAGGAATATATTTTATTTAACTACAAAGTTTTTGAAAACATTGAGAAGGTAACCCCAACTCAATCCCAATTAAAAGTTAACAACCCAATCAAATTAATTAAGTAGAGTGATGAGATCAACATAATAATTCAAGTACCAGATACTCAAGATGTCCATAACCAGGGACACGACTAATCATGAATAGTTTGTACACTCTGCAGAGGTTTCCGCACATTTCCCCACAAGATTCGATCTCCTCCGTAGTATTTCCCGCACTGCATGGTGTTTGAGAAATGGATGACCGAGACATAGTCTTTCCAAAGAGGACCCCTTAACCGATACATATATAGGCCGGTACACCTACAATCCCCTACATCTGCTAGCCCATCATGGAAAGGTTTCCCACAACTTACTCAACTATGCCAGAGCCCATAATGGCATGGGGCTGCACACGGAAGTTTGTAGCATGAACAATATTATGATCCCTTTGAGCCTTGGTGGCGAGCCATAGGATGACCACACGGGTACCCCGGGATCTCCTAGGACAACACTGGATTCCCCAGGTGCCCACAAACCAATCCACCTAGATGTATATTAATTTATGTTAAACCTTAGTTAACAAATAACTCTCACATCTTTCATGATTTCTCTCAAAACCAAAACACGTCTACGAGCATAGCATAGCAGTGTAAACACAACGTAGTAACTCCCATGGTTTGAAATAAAAAGGGAAATAGGTTCCTACCTCATCAACTACTTCACAAATACCCACATGTTATCCATCCTACTCATGCAATGTTTGAGGTTTGAGACTAATGCATACAAACTGGGTAGTAAAGGGAATATGATCAAAGTGTTACTTGCCTTGCTGACGATCGGAAAACCCTAGTGATTCATAGTAGCAAGCCTCGCAGTTCAGAAACTCTATCATGAACAAACAATAGCATACATAAGCACTCAAGCATAAGATGCAAAGGTAAAACTCAAATGAAAAGATCCTAACTTAAAGAACCAGAGAAGACCTTCGATTTGCAAAAAGAGTAAATCAAATCGGAGCTACGAAACTCAAACTATGATCAAAAGAAGTTCAGATTAAAATCTGCATGAAACCAAATTTTAAATTTTTCAAAATTGTGTTCAAGTTGATTATTTGGAAAGAGGGAAACAAAGCGAAGATTTTGGCGTTGGTTTCACTGGATTTGGACAAGCGAGCAAAAAGTAGCAGAGGTTTGAAGTTTATGGACTAACTTGTAAGAAAAGTATTCGCGTATATGTCCCTGGCCAAAAATAAAATAAAAAATAAAAAACAATCGGACGAACGTCCGCTACGGTGGATGAATGAAACTATTTGTAAACAGATCTAAACGTACGGAAGTTCGCTTGATAGATCAAACCGAAATAAAAATAGAAAAACCAAAACTAAACCGACGAAACCCTAAAAAAATTGATCTAGGTTTTTACCTAAGAACCGACGAAAACTGGCGAGAGACGGTGGCGGCTCCGGCGAGTTCGGCGAGAGGCAGCGTCGGTGGCTGGCGGCGATGGTGAGGCGGGGCGGCGGTGCGGGAGGCGGCGGCACGCGCGGGCGGCGGTGGTGACGCGCGGGCGGCGGCAGCAGTTAGCGGTAGTGGCTGTCGGCGTTCTGTAAACAGGGTCCCTAGACTTGCCTACCTGCGGCCCAAAACATGGCTATGCAAGCGGGCCCGTATGGCCCATCTTCACCAACAAGCATTCAAGATCCTCGCGAGGGGCCAAGCCTCGCGAGGCGGATGGCACAAGACCTCCTCTGGAGCGGCCTCACCAGGCTGGCTCGCGAGGGGCGAAGAGATCAAGGCCAGGCAAACCTCGCGAGGTTCCAGTGATGCGAGCCATGACGATCGAGACCAGGCGGGTGCAGGGGGTTCCAACACTCACATTGTCCTTGTTTCCTCTTTGGTCCTAAGGAGGCAAGCATAGACGAAGAGTACTGAGGCGTCAAGCAAATGTTTCCATATCGGCGCAACGATAACAAGACCAGCAGGACGGCGGGACGGAGGTCACCGTGGAGCCCAAGACGGTGTCACCACCAGAGCCTTTGCCAGGCGAAGACTGCTTTTTGTCAGGATAACTTGTACTAGTTGTCCCCTTTCAAATTGTCCGTTGTTGGCTTCCTTCCCGCTCAATTTTTGGGGAGACGACCTGGGCCTTTATAAATAGGATTAGCCACCACAGCGGATGGGGGAGGATCGACCTCATCTTAGATTTGAACCATTCCATCCTTAGCCACACATCAACCAAGCACAAGAACACCTCACCTCAGGAGTCTGTTCTTCCCCTTGTACTGTTCATCATCAGCCGAAGAGGAAATCCACCACACCACACTGGAGTAGGGTATTGCACCGCAATGGTGGCCTGAAGGGTTTTGAGATCTCTTGTGTCTCTTGTGTTGCAAGTTCGTCGAGCCAGCCTTTGAGATCATGAAGTTCTTGAGGGCGTTATCTATGAGGGAGAGATCTTCGCGCGCACCCCAGTGTTCGAACCTTAAGGGTTTTGCCGGAACCTGAAATCCGACATTTGGCGTGCCAGGTAGGGGTGCACCGGAGCTCTTCTTCCACCAGTTGATCCGCTCGTTGGTCCCCCGACACTTCGCGACTCCGATGTCCGGCGACTCAAGGACCAATGCCGACCGCCGGGCAATGTGGCCAGCCCAGGCGGCGCCGCCCGCTCAAGAAGACCTCAACCCAGCGCCCCAGGCATCACGCGCACCACCAAACACTACAAGGCATGGGTGACACGGTCACCCGCCATCCGCCCTTACTCCGTGACAAGTGCGGGTAGCCGCAAGAGCCTCAAGCAACGCAGCGGCTGCTATGGCGCACACCCGACGGGAGCAAGCAAACTGTCAGGTGGTTGGTGCGACATATGCCAATGGATGGCTTATCATTGTGGGAGCTAATAAAACATCGCCGGTGCCTGGAAACGGGATAAGGAGAAGACATGCACGCCGGCGTATCTTACCCAGCTTCAGGGCTCTCCATGGAGATAACACCCCTAATGCTGCTCTGCGGGGTCTCCGCATGATCACTCGCTCGAAGGGTAGCTACAGAATGCTCCTTGAGCTGTTCGGTGAAAGGATGAAGGAGGGCCAGGCTAGCCCGCTCCTCTTCTCCTTGTGGTGTCTAAAATCTATCCAAAGAGCGATCTCCCCTGCATGGGAACCCTGGGGGGTTTATATAGGCCTACCCCCCAGGGGTACAATGGTAATTCGGCTGGGCGCGGGCCCCAGCCATCTATGTCTACGCCCGCCGGCTTCTCCGCCTACTGGTGGGGCCTGCCGACTGGTGGGCCCGCCAGCTGCCGACCCTTTGGTCGACAGGCCAGCCCCATCGCCCGGGGGTCTTGTCGGGGGCTGGTTACTGTTTCCTTGCCCCTGGTGACGATGGCTTTGTCATGGTAAGCATGGCTACAGTGCCGCCGCGAGGCGGCTCATCTCTGTAGCCTTACCTTCTCTTGTCTCCTTAATGAAGCACCTCCTTGGAGGGAGAAAGTTGGCCGGCTAGCGGAAGCCGGCCATACCCCTGGCCGGCTGCGGGAAGCCCGGCCGCCTTTGGGACCTCCCTAATCAAGGGGGCCCGCCACCCATGGGTCGTGCTGGCCGCTCACCGTGGGTGACGTCACGATCATCGTGGCAACAGTGCCGCGCCGGACGGGGATGGCCTCCCCGTACGGTGCACTGTGGCCAGGCGTGCGCTGGGATTCGGGTGTGGCAGGCTTTACTGTAGTCACACCCCGTCTTGTCGTCGTTATGTGGGTGCAGACTTTGAGGGCAAGATCTTAGCCGCCCGCTGAGGGGCCGGCTCCTGGGAGCCGGCCCTTTTATGGCCGGCTTCTGGAAGTCGGCCTTCTCGCAGTCTTGTTTCTCAAAGATTTCAGGGCTGGGCCGCCTTCGCGCAGCTGGCTTGAGAGGTAGCCGGCTAGGGGAAGGCGGCCCCGTGTCTTGGACGCTTGGAGGCTTGATTTGCCTGTAATTTTTCTGAAGTGCCAGGGGAAGCCGGCTAGGCTACCCGTGGTCATTTCCTCCGACAGTAGTCCCCGAAGCTGGTTGGGCTCCGAGGCAGAAAAAAGTCGAGGAGCTCAGTCAGCTTCCTATGTTGAGGAGCCGGGAACTAGAAGCCAGTTTCGACTAGGCGCGCCGTCTTTTAGAGATCTCGAAGTTTGAAGGCGGGTGCCAGTCGGCGCGCGAGTCCGGCTATGAACTGACCGCTCGTTGTCTGCGTGCCACGTGGCATCCTCCGGCTGGAGAGGCCTGCCAGCCCACGCGCACGACGGGACGCCGCCGATGTCTGGGGCCCGCCACTATAGGGCCTCGGCCCACGCGTGGATCTTCTGCGACCTGGACGGACCGCGCGTGCCCCAGCGGCGGTTTCCCCACACCATAATGGCGTAATAATCATGGTGCGTGGGGGAGTGGGTGCAGTTAATCCCACATCCCCCCCATGTCCTGCCTCCTCGGCTTCACCGCACGAGGCTATAAGTAGGGGGAGAGGAGGGGAGCGCCAAACGCTCGCGGGCTCTCCCTCGCTCTGCCCCCTCCTTCTTCTTCCTCCTCTTGTCACGACGGCTACCTGCCACCGCTCGGCCTTCCTGCCAATCTTCTTGGCTCGTCGTCGCTTCATCGCAGTTGGGTTGTGCACCCTCCTTTCGCGGCACCTTTCTCACCACCGCGCCGTCCCCATGGCGTTGTGGAGCTCCTGGGACGGCTCCAACGTCCACGACGACCACGTCGACTTCCTCCGTCGGACGCGGCAGCTGCCGGGCGCGGATCTCGTGCGGGTCCGCCTCGCGCCGGAGAGGGAAATCTCGTCGGCGCTGGAAGAGGACAAGCGGGTAATCTCCCGCTCGCACTGCCTGCACGGCTTCGGCCTGCTGGCAAGCGGGTTCCTCCGCTCGTTCCTTGAATTTTATCATCTCCAGCCGTATCACCTCACTCGCAACGCGGTGATGCTGCTGTCGACCTTCGTCACCCTGTGCGAGGGTTTTCTCCGCTTCCTGCCCACTCTAGAACTATGGGGAGAGTTCTTTCAGTGCAAGCTCGGCACCGTCGTCGTGGGCGTGCCCGCCCCATGCGGTGCCTTCATCGCCATGCGGAGGGCAAGCGACAACAACCCATTTTCGCCCATCCCGCTGATCCAGTCGGTGAAGCTCTGGCAGAAGTCCTACTTTTATGTGAAGAAAATTGCTTCGCAATACGACTTCGTCAACCTGCCGGCTTACATAGCCGGCCCGCCGGCTAGGAGGCAGCCTTCATGGTCCTTCCGGTCCAGGTCGCTGTCTCCGGGCGGGTCCGCCTCCGTTGCCCGGCTCCAGGTGATGATCCAGTCGGAGGGTCTGTCCGGGGCCGACCTGGTGGCCGCCTTCGTGGAGCACCGGGTGCTCCCGCTCCAGGGCCGACCTCATATGATCTACCAGATGAGCGGCCGCTTCGACCCATGCCGGCTAAGCACCAAGGAGATGCCTCACGCCGAGGTGTCTTACATGGTGAACTACATTTCCAACTGCAAGCTCACCGAGGAGTGGCAGTATGGCAAGGTGTCGTACTCTCGTGCCAATCCTCCGCTGGTGGTAAGTTTCTCTTCCTCTTTATCTTTGCTTGTTGCCGAGTTTATGGTGGCCGACTCCTGACCAGCCGGCCTTTCTTTGGCAGAACCCCATGCTTCCGCCAGCAGCCGGGGCCGCAGGGGTGGAACGCCAGTTCCTCCCCGACCGTGCGATGGACGATGTAGACGACCCAGACCTGGGGGCGGCCGCCATGGAAGACGACGTCGCGGGGGAAGGCAGTGACGCAGGCGGGTCCGGGCTCGGGGCCGGCTTCGAGGACTGGCCAGATGACGACGAGGCCGAAGTCATCGCACGCCGCCGACCGGCACCCGATCACCATGGTGCGGCCCATCCACTGGGCCGACTGCCCAGGGCAGCGTGCAGAAGCGTCGGGCCGCGTCGACCCACTTCGTCAGTCGGCCGAAGAAGCCCAAGAGTACCGCGGCGGCGACCAAGCGGGACGAGGCAGCCGCGAAAGCAGCCCGCTTCCGCAAGGTGGTGAAGCAGCCGCAGGCAGTCTCCGCGTAAGTGTCGATGTTCTCATGCCTTTCTTTTTTTCTTCTTCTTCGGCTGATGTTTTTCCAAATCATTTTTCTCAATTTATCAAACAGGGCCCCTCTTTCCCTTGGGCGAGTTCCGGCCGCCTCGATAGTCGGAGCCGTAGGAGGGTCTTCAAGCTCGCGCCGGGTAGATCCCCGCGCCGACCTCCTAGAGGCGATGGGGCGGAACCCGCGGGGAGCGCGGGAGGAGTGGGAGGCGGAGGAGCGGAGGGCGGCTCGGGAGGCAGAGCAGAAGTCGGCGGAGGCGCCAGCCGTCGCGGCCGCCAAGGCCCAAGCGGAGGCCGCAGATGCGGAGAGGGAGGCGGAGGCCCTGGAGAACCAGCCTCCGCAGTTCGTCATTCCCCTCCGCGCCGCGGCTCCCGACACCCCTGTGCCCCCATTGGAGGCCAGCCACAGCTAGCCGGAGATGGAGAGGGAGGCAGCGCCATCGGTGCCGATTGGAGCGGGCCGAGGAGGCTGGCCTGAAGTGCCGCCAGCTCAACCGGCTTGGGGCGAGCCGGCCGTGGGAGGGGATCTTGTGATCTCGTCACCGCTTCGCCGGCGCGCAGGGAATGCGACTTCAGCGCCGGACACGCAGAAGACCGTGGACGCTGGCTCGTCGGCCCAGGACCTAGAAGCGGCCAGTGACAGCTCGTCCGGGTGGACGTCGGGCGGCAGGACAGCCGTGCTGAATGTGGCGGCGCAGGACGTCCGGAACCGGCTTCAGGCCCAAGCCACCGCACTGAAGCAGTACACCCAGGAGTTTCTCACGATGCGGTCGGTTATTCGGGTGAGTCCTCCTACTCCTTTGATTGCTTTTAATTTCTTCCGTGGGGGCGCGTCAGCGCACCTACTGGGTGTAGTCCCCGAGTTCCGAGCTGGCTGCTGAGCAGGCGGCTTGGAACTTATTGGAAAGCTTGATTACCATCTTGTTCTTACTCACGCCCCTTGTCTTCTCTGCAGGAGTACCACAACCTCCGCGCGGCCGCCTTCAACTCCCTGGCCTAGGAGTTGAATCAGAAAGCCGCTGATCTGACCGAGAGCCAAAGTAAGCGCTTCATTTTTCTTTTAAGTGGGGGCGCGTCAGCGCACCCACTGGGTGTATTCCTCGAGATTCAGGCCGACTACCGAGTAGTCGAGTCGGATCTTTTCCTGACAACTTCTTTCTTTATATTGCAGGGGGCAATGCCGACTTGAGGAGCCAGCTGAGCGGAGCCCAGACCGCCCTTCGTGCCAAGGAGGCCGAGTGCACTGCCCTGGCTCAAGAGTGTGACCGCCAGGCCAAGAAGATAACCGACCAGGAGGAGAGCCACAAGGCGTCCCTGAAGGCGGCGCAGGACAGCGAGGCCACCCTCAAAGCCGAGTACGAGACCGAGGTGGCAAACTGGGCCGAGATGAGGCAGGCGCTGAGCCAAGGCTACAGCCGGGTGGAAGACTTGATTGATGGTAGGCCGCCTTCTTCTTTGCTTCCTTGCCTGCCTTCTACTATCTAATTCATTTTTTGATTTTGTCTCACTGCTTTCCTCTTTGTGCAGATTACTTCCCTGGCTACTCAGCCGCCGCCACCCAAGCCATCAAGGCCTACCGCAACACGCGATGGCAGGCGGGGGCCGAGATTGCGTCGAATGCCAGCC
This sequence comes from Triticum dicoccoides, assembly GCF_002162155.2. Lineage (NCBI taxonomy): Eukaryota > Viridiplantae > Streptophyta > Magnoliopsida > Poales > Poaceae > Triticum > Triticum dicoccoides. The sequence continues at coordinate 392,706,896 of NC_041388.1, read as the reverse complement.
GGTCACTTGAGGAGCAGCTTCTGGGGCTTCAAGCCCGCCTACAGCCGGCCCATCGCATGCTCCGCCATCTTCAGCGCGCCGGAGCGCAAGTGCTGGCCGCCCTCTGGCCTAGCGAGGTGATTCCGCGCACCCCAAGTCGGACCGCCGACTGGCTGGAGGTCACAGTCGGCCGCTTCGACGCTTGGAAGGCGTCAGCGGCCCGCTCTGGCGCTGGGTGGGCTCTGGAGTTCGTCCGGGCTTGGTATCCTGGGCAACTTGGACCAGCTGAGCACCTGGCGGCAGGAGGCTGACGAGGAGCTGGAGGCGGTGCGGCCGGCTATCATCCAGCGCGCCTCGGCGATCGCCGAGTATACCGATACCAGCGCCTTTTCTCCTGAGGTGGATGATGCCGGTGTTGCTCAGCTGGAGGAGTGGTTCAGGCTGAACCCGGTCGAAGGTGAGGACTCGGCGGAGGAGATTGCCACCAGTGATGAGGGCGAAGAGGAAGAGGGAGAGGATGGTGAAGCGACCAGCCCGCCTCAGCCCGATCGTGCTTTCAACAATGATGCCGAGACTCGCCAGCCAGTCACTCCTCCAGCCGGTACCTCCGACTCCGCCAACCTACCCAACTCGCCTATTGTTCCCCTGGCTTGATCCGCCGTCCTAGCTTTCCTACTTGTTACTTCTTTGAACAATCTTTTAAATTTGCGCAGTTCCACCCACTGGGGGTGTATTCAGACTATGTTGAATTCTGGCCTTTCGAAGGTCTTTTGTGTAAATATTATGCATGTGTTTGGCTTCCGTTTATGTTTTCTTTTTATCCTTTGGCTTTTTACTTTGCCGCCTTCCCTTGGCCGCCGCCTTCCCAGCAGGACAGATGCTCTGTAGTCTGTGGCCGGAGTAGAACTTGGTCCTTTTGGGAAGGCAAGTACTTGAACTTTTTCAGATTTGCAGCAAGGTGAACGGGAAGCCGGCCAGCCGACTGCTCTGGTAGTCGGCTGGCGGGGTGGGAGGCCAACTCGTGTTATATAAGTTCGTTAGTCCTTAGCCGTTTTTCGTGTGGGCATCCTTTCCTGCCCTTGGCTCTTGCCAGTCGGACAGTCGTTTCTTCGAGCTACGACTTTTGGCAAGAGGGGGCTTGGGTGCCGGCACACTACTTGTCTGGCTGCAGGTGGAACTTTAGATATAACTTGAGGCGGCGAGTCCCCGGGCCGATTGGTCGAACCCGGTGCCGGACGAGGAAAGCAAGTGTAGCAACATAATCGTATGTGTGATACTCATCTTTCATAGATAAAAGAGGGTAGTCCCAGAGTACTGCTCAGGGCACCCCTTGTCTCGTACTTAGTACAAAAGGTAGTGTGCTACATACTGCTTTTTAACTGTAAAATCTTCGGAGGAGATTCGCGTTCCACGGTCGGTCCAACTCCTTGCCGGAATTGTCTCTCTTGCGTGCCTTCGGCTTCTCCGCATTGATTAGGTAGTAGGAGTCAATGCCTAAACCTCGGCTGATGATGAAGGGGCCCTCCCAAGGGGCCGAGAGCTTGTGCTGGCCGGCTGTTCACTGGATCAGCCTGAGGACAAGATTGCCCTCTTGGAAAGATCTTGTCTTGACCTTCCGGCTGTGGTAGCAGCGCAGACCCTGCTGATAGATGGCGGACCGACTGAGAGCTAACAGCCGGCCCTCTTCCAGTCGGTCAACGCCGTCCTCTCGTGCTTCCTTGGCTTCTGCCTCTATGTACATGGTGACCCGAGGCGAGTCGAACTCGATGTCAGTTGGGATGACGGCCTCGGCACCATATACAAGGAAAAATGGGGTGAAGCTGGTCGATTTGTTTGGGGTAGTGCGCAAACTCCAGAGGACGGCCGGCATCTCGTCGAGCCAGCAGCCGGCCGAACGCTCCAGTGGCACGACCGGTCAGGGCTTGATGCCGGAGAGGATGAGGCCGTTTGCTCGCTCGACCTGGCCGTTTGACTGCGGGTGGGCAACGAACGCTAGGTCCAGCCAGATGCCGCGTGTTGCGCAAAAACGTGCCAGTGCTCCCTTTGCAAAATTTTGCCGTTGTCGGTGATGATGCTATGTGGTACGCCATACCGGGTTATAATATCTGCGATGAATGTGACGGTAGTCGGCCCATTCCGCTTTTTGATCAGCTTCGCCTCAATCCACTTGGTAAATTTGTCCACAGCGATGAGCAGATGCGTCATGCCGCCGCGCGCCGTCTTGAACGGGACCACCATGTCCAGCCCCCAGACGGCAAAGGGCCAGGTGAGGGGGATGGTCTTGAGTGCAGAAGCCAGCAGATGTTGCTTGGAGCTGAAAACTTGGCACCCTTTGCAGTTTTTGACTAGTTCCTTGGCGTCTTCCAAGGCAGTCGGCCAGAAAAATCCGTGGCGAAAAGCCTTGGCGACGAGTGATCTTGAGGCTGCGTGGTGGCCGCATTCGCCTTGGTGGATGTCCCTGAGGATTGCTATGCCCTTATCTGGTTCGACGCAGCGCTGGAAGACTCCAGTGACGCTGCACCTAACAAGATCTCTGTTCATGATTGTGTAGGCTCTGGCTCGGCATTGAACTTGTCTTGCCAATATCTCGTCGGTTGGCTGCTCTCTGTTTACTAAGAAGTTGAGGATGGGCTGGGCCCAGGATGGAGCTGTGACTTCTTCTATTGTCAGGACTGCCACTGTGATAGGGGCAGGTGGGCTGGGTAGTGAAGAGTTGGAGTCGGAGTTGGCGATCGCTTGTTGTTCTGATGTAGTCCCCAGGCCGGCTGCAGTAGTCTCCGGGCCGAGTTCCGAATTCCCCGGTCGGGTGCAACTATGGTAGTCCCCGGGCCGCCTGTTGGAGTCCCCACGCCGCCTGCTTGGTTTCCCAAGTCGGATCCGACTGCGTTGGGGTCAGGCGGCACGAAGATGGAATCATACTCTGGAGACGGCTTGATAGACGGCTTGAGGAGGCGGTGCAGAGAAATGCCGGCTGGTATGTCTTGCCGGGTGGATCCTACTCATGCCAGGGCATCCATTTGCATGTTGTCGGCACGTGGTACATGAAGGAACTCACATCCTTCAAAATATCCATAGATTTGCTGGACGAGGAAACGATAGCTCGCCATGTTTGCGTCTTTGGCGTCCCGGTCACCGGATGACTGTTGGACCACCAAATCCGAGTCGCCATACCACAAGATCCGGCGGATGCCGAGTTCTTTGGCTAGCCAGAGCCAGTGTATGAGCGCCTCGTACTCAGCCACATTGTTGGAGGCGGCAAAATGAATTTGCAATGTATACTTGAGCTTGTTGCCCTTGGGAGAGGTGAGGATGATGCCGGCTCCCAAGCCGGTGTGCATCTTGGACCCATCGAAGTGCATCCGCCAGTGAGTGGAGTCCGGAGCCGGTGGCAGGTATTGGGTTTCGGCCCAATCGACAAGGAAGTCGGCCAGTGCCTGGGATTTAATGGCGGTGCGGGGCTGGTAGAAGATCGCGTAGGGGGCCAACTCAATGGCTCATTTGGCCACTCGTCCGGATGCATCCCGGCTGCCTATGATCTCGGCAAGCGGGGCAGTACATACGACCGTAATGGGGTGCTCTTGAAAATAGGGCTTGAGCTTCTTGGCAGCGAAGTACACATCATAGCACATCTTCTGGTAGTGTGGGTAGTTCTGCTTCGAGGTGGATATGACTTCGCTTAAATAATACACTGGCCTCTGAACCGACTGAGTCCGACCTTCTTCTGGGCGCTGGACTACGATGACAGTGCTGACCACCCGACTAGTAGCGGCAATGTAAAGGAGCATGGGCTCCTTTTCAGACGGTGCCGCCAAGATAGGCGGCGTGGTCAACATCTTCTTTAGCTCGTGGAAGGCTTGGTACGCCTGGTCGTTCCGCTCGAAATGAGTGGACCTCTTCATGAGTCGGTAGAGCGGGAGGGCCTTCTCTCCGAGCCGGCTGATCAAGCAGCTCAGGGAAGCCAAGCATCCGGTGAACTTCTGGACATCCCGTAGCTTGGTGGGAATCTCCATTCTCTCTATGGCCTTGATCTTCATTGGGTAGCACTTGATGCCGTGCTCGGAGACCAGGAAGCCTAGGAGCTGGCCGGCTGGTACTTCGAACATGCATTTCTCGAGGTTGAGCTTGATTTGGAATCGGCGCAAGTTTTCAAATGTTTCTCTGAGGTCTTCCAGCAAGGTGCCACGCTTCTTCGTCTTCACCACAATATCGTCTACATAGACGTGAGCATTTCTGCCGAGCTGCTTGAGGAGGCATTTCTGCATGCAACGCTGAAAAGTGGCACCAGCATTTCTCAAGCCGAATGTCATAGTCAGGTAGCAGAAGGCTCCGAATGGTGTGATGAAGTCGGTTTTCAGGCGGTCAGCCAGATCCAGCTTTATCTGGTGGTAGCCTGAGTAAGCATCCAAGAAGCTCAAAAGCTCGCATCCGACTGTGGAGTCTATTACTTGATCAATCCTTGGCAAGGCGAAGGGATCTTTGGGGCTAGCCTTGTTAAGGCTAGTGTAGTCTATACACATGCGCCACTTGTTATTTTTCTTCAGCACGAGGACCGGGTTGGCGAGCCACTCTGGGAAGAAAACTTCCATAATGAAGTCGGCTGCCAGAAGCCGGGCTATCTCTTCTCCTAAAATCCTTCTCTTCTCCTCCGATAGTCGGCGGAGAGGCTGTTTGACTGGTTTCGCACCTTCTCGGACATGTAGCTTGTGCTCGGCGAATTCCTTCGGCACACCCGGCATGTCCTTGGGGAACAATGCAAAAATGTCCCTATTCTCATGGAGTAAATTGGCGAGCTCGCCTTCCTATTTGCTGTCCAGGTTTGCCCCGATGGTGGCAAACCTTTCTGGGTGATGTGGGTCCAGAGGTACCCTCTTTGTTTCTTTGGCCGGCTGAAAAGACCCTTGGGCACCACATTCCTTCGGGTCGGGGGACAAGGTCGGCTTCTTGCCGGTCATGGCCACGACTCGGTCCAGTAGCTTCTTCTCTTCAGCAATTACAAGGGACTCGGCTAGCCGGCTGCTAGCAGCCGTGCACTCGGAGGATTTCTTGTAGTCTTCGGCTACGGTGATGATGCCCTTGGAACTTGGTATCTTCATCTTGAGGTAGGCATAATGGGGTATAGCCATGAACTTGGCCAGGGTAGGTCGGCCAAGCAATGCGTGGTAAGGGCTCTCTAGATCCACCACTTCAAACCACACCGCCTCTCAGCGGAAATGATCCTTGTCCCCGAAGAGGACATCTATCTTGATCTTGCCGATTGGGGAGCAGGACAAGCCGGGTACGGTGACATGGAACACAGTCCGACTAGGCATGAGCTGCTTTGTCTTGATGCTCAGCTTCACCATGGTGTCGCGGTAAAGGATATTGATGCTGCTCCCACCATCTATCAGCACACGGGAGAAACGGGTGGCTCACCTTTCCGTAGCGAGGGTGGCGTCCAGAACAAATGCATAGGAGCCGGGAGACGGCATCACCTCTGGGTGATTTGTCCGGCTCTAGCTAATAGGCCTTTCGGACCAGTGCATGAATTCTGGGTTGTTGGAGGCGACTGCGTTGACTTCTTGGTGTTGTCGACGCTGGCTACGCCGATCTTCTGGCTGGCTGGTGAAGACGACGTAGGTGGCATGCTCGTCGGGGTACTCGTCTTAAACTGCCCTGACCGCTGGTCGAGCGGCCGGCTGCAGAGGAGCCGGAGGTGGCTGACTAGCAGGCGGAGGCGGTGCCATCCCCTCACCCTTGGAGATCCGAGTGATCCAACGACATTTTCTGGTCGTGTGGTTTGAAGGCTTTGCACCGCTATGAAACTTGCAGGGGGCATGAAGTGCTTGCTCGTAGGAGAAAGCCGGCTGCCAAGCCGGCTTGCCGCCCTTTTGCTTCTTGGGTGCGGGCTGTCCTTCGGGTCATTCGTCTTCGACTGTAGCCACCTGCCGACTGGTGGAAGGCGGCAGGGGAGCCTTGCGCTTGTGGTCGTTCTAGTGCGGGCGTCGGCTAGATTCTCCAGCCAGCGTCTTGGGACTCGGAGCGAGCACCTTCCCGGAGGCGTCTACTCGGAGCTCGGTCTTCATCGAGGAATCGGCCGTGGCGTATTTATCAGCTATGACCAGTAGCTCGTCAAGCGTAGTCGGCTCGTCGCAGAGGAGTCGGTGCTTGAGGAGGGTGCCTTCTCGGCACTCGGCGGTGAAGTACTCTATAGCTTGGACCTCGTGCACCCCCTCACAGGAATTGCGGAGCTCAGCCCAACGCGTGAGGTAGTCGCGAGTCGATTTGTTGGGCCCTTCGACGCACATGGAGAGCTGTCGGGGCTTAGGAGCCCGCTTGTAGGTGCTGGTGAAGTTACGTATGAAGGCTTCAGTGAAGTCTAGCCGGCTGTTGACACTGTAAGGCTTGAGGCTATTAAGCCAGGTGCGTGCCGTGCCTTGGAGCATGAGGGGCACATATTTTACGGCAACACGCCTATTGCCGTTTGCGATGCTAACCGCGGTGGAGTAGTCGATCAACCAATCTTCCGGCTTCACGGAGCCGTTGTACTTGGGCGTGTCTCTTGGGAGCGAGAACCCTTTGGGGAAGGGCTCATCGCGGATGCGGGGGCCGAAGCAAGACGGGCCGACATCATCTTCTTCTTCCAGAGCCAGGGATTGCGCAAGGCGGTCGATCCGGTGGTGGGCATCATTCTCGCCGACTCCTTCGCGGCGACCCAGCCGGCCGCTGAGAGTCGGATGCGTGATAGGCGGTGGGGTAGGATATCTCTCCCCACGAGGCGGAGGAGGAGGAGGGTTGGCCCACCACTCCATGGCTCGCGGGCGGCCCTCGGCGTCACGCTCGATGGAGATTCGAGTCCGGCTGCGGCTGGCAGCCAGCTCCTTTCTTTTCTCGCGCGGGTGTTGCCCGCGGTCGGTGTTCGGGACATCATGTCGTGCTCTCGGCGCGGGGGAGGACTCTCAGTGCGGACGCCAGCTTCATGCCGCTCTGTGGCCGCGTCGATAAGTTGCTGGATGCGTCTGGTCATGTAAGGGAGCTCATCAGGCCCCAGCCCATTCAACTCGTCTGGGGCCGCCTGGGCGGCGCGCAAGTTCTCGAGAGGCGTGTCATAGACTGGGCAGTCTGCCCCCAGCATGTTGGCGATAGCCACGCCGTGTTACTTGACAATACTGACGCGGCTCGGCCCATCGGGAGGCGGCGTGACAAAGGCGGCATGGTCGACCTCGCGCTGGTGGGCCTCGGTGAGGCGTCTCATGGTGGCGAGCCTCTGGCCCTCTGCAACGAGGGCGAGGCGGCGCGCCTCCAATGTCTTGGCGTCCGCGTCGGCCAGGACGGTGACAGACAAGTCGTGCAGCGCCGTCTGCAGAGTGTCGTGGGCGTTTTCTCCTGAGGGGGCACCGTGGCTGATGACCAGTACCTCGGTGATGGCACTGCCGCTGCTGTCGGCTCGAGGGAGAGGGTTGTTGATGACCACCATGTTGGTGGAGTCGACAAGCATCGGGTCAGTGGAGCCAACCGACTCCAAGTCCAAGGCAAACTCGCCGGAGACGTGGAGTTGATCGAGGAGGCTGACGAGGTGGCTCTCGGGGCAGTCGGTGCCCGCGTCGGATGTGGGCTTGTCAGAGATGCGAGCCTTGCCAAGAAGATTGGCGAGGCAGCTCGCCGCGCAGGCGTCGGCGACGTCTTGCAGTGCGTCGGGGCAAGCGCCATCGGGCGTACCAGGCTGGCTACGCACGTTGGGAAGGAAGAGGGTTCCCGTCCAGAGCAGGTCTCTGGACAACGGTGCACCTGGCCCCACGGTGGGCGCCAAATGTCGGGTGGTTGGTGCGACATATGCCAATGGATGGCTTATCATTGTGGGAGCCAATAAAACATCGCCGGTGCCTGGAAATGGGATAAGGCGAAGACATGCACGCCGGCGAATCTTACCCAGCTTCAGCGCTCTCCGTGGAGATAACACCCCTAATGCTGCTCTGCGGGGTCTTCGCATGATCACTAGCTCGAAGGGTAGCTACAGAATGCTCCTTGAGCTGTTCGCTGAAAGGATGAAGGAGGGCCAGGCTAGCCCGCTGCTCTTCTCCTTGTGGTGTCTAAAATCTATCCAAACAGCGATCTCCCCTGCATGGGAACCCTGGGGGGTTTATATAGGCCTACCCCCCAGGGGTACAATGGTAATCCGGCTGGGCGCGGGCCCCAGCCGTCTGTGTCTACGCCCGCCAGCTTCTCCGCCGACTGGTGCGGCCGCCGGCTGCCGACCCTTTGGTCGACAAGCCGGCCCCACCGCCCGGGGGTCTTGTCGGGGGCTGGTTACTGTTTCCTTGCCCCTGGTGACGATGGCTTTGTTGTGGTAAGCATGGCTACAGTGCCGCCGCGAGGCGGCTCATCACTGTAGCCTAACCTTCTCTTGTCTCCTTAATGAAGCACCTCCTTGGAGGGAGAAAGTTGGCCGGCTAGCGGAAGCCGGCCATACCCCTGGCCGGCTATGGGAAGCCCGGCCGCCTTTGGGACCTCCCTGACCAAGGGGGGCCGCCACCCATGGGTCGTACTGGCCGCTCGCCGTGGGTGACGTCACGATCATCGTGGCAACAGTGCTGCGCCGGACGGGGATGGCCGCCCCGTACGGTGCACTATGGCCAGGCATGCGCCGGGATTCCGGGGTGGCAGGCTTTACTGTAGCCACGCCCCGTCTAGTCGCTGTTATGTGGGTGCAGGCTCTGAGGGCAAGATCTTAGCCGCCTGCTGAGGGGCCGGCTCCTGGGAGTCAGCCCTTTTATGGCTGGCTTCTGGAAGTCGGCCTTCTCGCGGTCTTGTTTCTCAAAGATTTCAGGGCTGGGCCGCCTTCGCGCAGCCGACTTGAGAGGTAGCCGGCTAGGGGAAGGCGGCCCCCTGTCTTGGACGCTTGGAGGCTTGATTGGCCTGTAATTTTTCTAAAGTGCCAGGGGAAGCTGGCTAGGCTACCCGTGGTCATTTACTCCGACACAAACATGAGGGCTGCCCTCATAGTGGCTCGGGAGCTGCTGTGATGCCGGTTAATGGAGAGCGGCCGGGATGCATTGCTGGAGCGAGTCATCGAGCTCTTGGACGCCGCGGCCTCGGGAGCACCACCTTTCTGCTCTCTACACACACCTCAAGCCACAGCCGGGCTGCATGGCGGGCCTCGCCACGCCCGCGTGCCCACGGGCGCGCCACCAGGCTTCATTGACACCAGCGCGACCAACGAAGCTGGAAGCCCGCTCACACCCGCGCCACCTCCCGTGGGCGCAGGCACGAGCGCTGCTACCTATGGCCACGGTGGGATACAACCCTACCATCCTCAAGGCGGCATGCTGGGCGGGGCAACATGGAGCATGGGGCACTACAGCGAGGTGTTCGAGGCGACGACCTAGGAGGCCTATTTTCCCCGATGGTGGACCAGGAGTACATGCTGGAGGACGACCCTGGCTCATTTCTTGAGCTGGGCTGGGAGGAGGAGGCGCTAGAAGCCAGCAACTTTCAAGAGCCCTCCGGAAGCCACACCAACCGTGTCGGCGACAACAACTGCAAGGTACCACTAATTTCTCAGGAGTAGGCTTACGCTAACCATGGGACGCAGGAGAGTCAGGTCGCAGCGGTGGATGGCGGCCCCAGCTCGTCGTCCTCCCTGCCGCCAGGGGGCACGCTGGGGGCTGCAGGAGAGGGGCCGGGAGCATGCCCCTCCCAGTGCCGCACGGAGCAAGGTGTCCCCCGGAGGTAGGCCCTCTGCCAGGGAGGTGCTCCAGATCCTACGCTCGGCAGAGGACCCGTGGTCGCCGAGGGCACCGCTGGCGTCCCCTTTGCCCCTTGGTGTCGTCCTGGTTACCCATCGCCCCCAACGGTGGTCGAGGGAGGCACAAGGCGGGGCCCTCGTCTGGTGATATGAAGTAAGGCTCACGCCTGTGAAGGTCTCCTCTTGTTACACTCTCATGTAATACTGAGTCGGCTGTATATGCCCCCGAGCCTCAGGAGTGCCCCTCTCGGGCCTCGGGGGCTCCCTCCCACATCCTAGTGGCAGCACTTAGCTCAGGCAGGTGAGACGACTCGAAGACAAGAAGACTAGACTAGGCGCTGGACACGGCCATTTGCTTTGGATCTTTTTTCTGTAACCCTGCTTTCTGCATTTGGATTTAAGTTGAAGCTGAATTTTCATTGATGCGCGTGGGGGGTACCTTTTCTCGTTCAAGCAATTTCTTGCTATCTGGTTCTTGCCTTATTTCGGAGTTCGCGCATGTTGCTTCCCCCTCGCGGGCCCTTCATGAGCGGGGCTAGGCACGGTGCATGCGCGCCACATCTAGCGCTTGCTTATCATGTAGCCCCCTCAGGCATGTCGACGGGTTCCTCAGGAGCTTCCCAGAAACTCGCAACCTCACGAGCCGGTTTGTGGGCTCGTCCAGGCTAAGGTAAACCGCAACAACAACTTTGCCCCAGGATACGTGAGTTCATGAAGGCACATATTCAACTCGACCTAACAAGATAGAGGCAGTAGTGTATTTACATGAGGGGCTTCCCCTTTGAAAATGCTCTTACAATCTCAAGGGCTACGCCCCAGCTTCTGTGTGCAGGACGAACAGCTAGGAAACACGGGATCAGTGAGTTATGTCGCTTGCCGCATCCCCCGGATTGCCCTCAGATGCGTCGCTGGTATCGCTGCCAACATGACTGGCATCGCCATCACCCGCACCAGCGCCGCCATAACCGTCGTGGACCACGTCCGCCGCGACAACCACCCCATCGTCATCGGAAGTCAAGGCCCTGACCAACGCGTCCACATGGTGTTCCACCCATCGCGACAGATCACCCCGGATGGCCCCAGGTACGAGGGCAATGGCGGCGTCAAAATCGAAGTTGGGGTCGGTGTTCTGGAGATGGCTGAAGATGCGGGATAACGCGCGCCTGAGCAGGCCGCGGCTCCTCTCTTCAACAACTTGGCGAGTTCTCTTGGAACGACTCTCCAGGATCATCACGACGTCGGTGAAGAAGAGGAGGTGGCTGGCGTAGTTGTTCGCATGGGGACGAGGAGCATTCTCATCGCAGATGTGGCCCAGGGCGATATTGGCCCAGTTCCTGAGGTCCTCGAGCATGGGGGCGTGCACGCGCTCCAGCGTCCGTCGCTGAAGCACTTCCTCCCTATTCTACCACGCGATGGACTCGGCATCGGCGACCCGCTGCTAAAGGGGGAGAAGCTCGGTGCGGGTGGAGGCCAGTTCGGCCTATGTCTAGACCAGGGCGGGTGCGGCGGCCTCCTTGCGCCGCTCCACCTCGGTCAACCTGGACTTGAGGGCAGCTGTCCTACCAGCGGCCTCAGCTTCCACGAGCTTCAGCTTCAAGTCGTACCCGCCCTCAAGATCCTGTGCCCTAGCCTCGCGCGCGCCAACGACATCCTCCGCTTGGGCAACTTGTCGCTCCCTCGTCTCCATATGTTCGAGTTGAAGGCTATGCTCCACGGCTTCCATCGCCAACGCCTCCTCGCGCTTCTTGATCTCTTCCTCTTCGGCGGGCGTCCCCCTCAACGACGCGATAGCGGCTCTGCGCGCCTCCACTTGCTGATACAAGGAGGCGCTCCAGGCTTGGAGCTCCCGCACGCGCTTCTCCGCGGCCTCACGATGGCGTTCAGCTTCTTGAGCCTCCTCCAGAGCGCGGGAGCAGGCCTCACAGGAGGCTGCAAGGGAAACCTCGGCCTTCGCATTATCAAGCTCGTGCTGGTGGCACCCGAGGTTGATAGCCACCTTCAGCTTACGTCGCTCCTCCACCAGCCGAAGACCCTCGGCCACGAGGGGCGCGTCCATGTCCACGAGCTCTTCACCAAGCCGGTTCATCGCGCCCATCGCCTCCTGAAAGAGGTCGTGGCCGATGACACTCCTTTCTTGCACCGACTCAAGCATGCTGCTGACTCTGCTGTTGAGCAAGGCCCACATCGGTCGAGAGTGGCGCTGAAGCGGAGCGATTCGGCGCCGGACGAAATCCTTCACCACCATAGGCGTCATCACGTCAAGGTCCTTGAGCCTCTTCAGCCTGAGCTAGATGGGGGCTAGGCACGAATCAGTGAGCCTTTGGTGGCACCAACTGGAGCTAGGAATGGCAGGCGCTGACGGAGAATAGAGCAGGGGGCTGAGCACTCCGACATCAACAAATACCCACTGTGTCCGAAACTCGCTCGTGGATGGTGGGAGCTCGTTGTCAATCCTTGTGCCGGCCATCGCCACCACGGCCTGAAAGCTCAGGCATCCTGAGCTCTGCCGGGGATCAATCAGGTGTAGCGAGAAGAAGTGGCGGAGAAGGGCCACATAAGGAGCAATGCCCACCATGGCCTCACAAACAAAGGCAAAGACGGCAAGAAGGGTCACGGATTGGGGATCAAGGTGCAGCATATGGATCTGATAATGGGCAAGCACTGCGTTGAAGAAGGCAGAGAAAGGAGGAACCAGGCCAGCACAAAGGGCGCCGATGAAGAATGGGACCTCGGTGGCTGTCCGGTCGATACGGGCACGAGACGCAGGTCAGGCCACCGTCCTTCCCCACTCATTGATGCTGGAGGCGAGCATGGGACGCACCTTGTCCATGGCTTCTTGGTTGAGCACTAGCGACCTGTCAACGGCAGGCTCAGCGACCGGGCGTGGCCCGACGGAGGACAGGGGACTCTTCCCTTTCTTCGACTGGTTCAATGCCATGGTAGTGGGAGGATTGAGCTCAGATCGGATCGGGGGAGAGGCTGAGCTTCGAGGAAGCAGAAGAATTGGGGAGTGCGTGACAACAATGGGAGGGAAACCATGTAGAACATGGTGGCTGCCTAGTCAGGCGGGTATCAAGGCAGCATGGGGAAGCAGAGACGCCCACGTCCAATCAACCACCATGCGTCGACCAAGGCCGCAGACTATTGGGGCCCGCGATGCTCTGCACTTGCCCTTTGGCTTTGCCTCGAAGCCAAGCCCGAGCGCTCCTTGGCCCCGGGGGCTACTGTCGGTGTTCTGGGAACGGGGGTCCCCAGACTTGCCTGCCTGCAGCCCACGGTGTGGCTCTGCAAGCGGGCCCATATGACCCATCTTCACCAACAAGCATTCAAGACCATCGCAAGGCAAACGACACAAGACCTCCTCAGGAGCGGCCTCACCAGGCTGGCTCGCGAGGGGCGGAGAGATCAAGGCCAGACAAACCTCGCGAGGTTCCAATGATGTGAGCCATCACTACAAAAAAAGACACATCCGTGACATTTTGGGCCGAATGAATTATTTTCTGTCATACATATGACACTTCTATGATGATAATTGTGACAAAACCCAGTATCATCATAGATGTGGTGGGCTCCTACTTCTATGACAAAAAATCATGACAGAAAATGGGCTTTTCGTCCTGGGCGGGCCGGAGACGCAGCTGCATGACATTCTTTGGGCCGTCCATGACGGAAAAGGCCATGGTAGAAGCGAGGGGGAGGAAAATTTCGGGGAGTTCCCAGTTATGGTGGGAGGTCGGGGGCTGAGCGATGCGCGTTTCTCTCGTACACGTACGCGCGTGTGTGCGAGGCGTTGGCTCTAACTGAACCCGAGTGAGGCGTTGGGCTCTAACTCAAACCGAGCGATTGCACTGCAGGCTACGTGTTACTGAACCCGAGCGATCGATTGATGGCTGTTAACTGAACCCGATCGGGCGATTCCTTTGCTACTGCTGCTAACTGAAGCCGATCGATGTTGCCTCTGGATGAACAGTGAGCGTTGCGAGGGGGGGTGGATGAACTGTTCCCGGTGGGGGTGGATGAACAGGACCCCGTGGTGTTGCCTCTGGATGAACACGACCCCAATCGATCGAGCCGGTTGGGGCTGGATGAACAGGACCCCGTGGAGGGCTGAATGAACAGGACCACCCCGTGGAGGGCAGGATGAACAGTAGACGGTGGAGGGCAGGATGAACAGTAGCCCGTGGAGGGGTGGTTGAACAGGAGCCCGTGGAGAGGACTGGTTGAACAGTAGCCAGTGGAGTAGCGCGCGGTGGAGGCTGGATGAATAGGAGCCCATGGATGAAAAGTCACAGGTGGAGGGAGGAGGAGGTCGACGGTGGATGAACAGTAGCTCGTGGAGGCTGGAGGGGGTCAACGGTGGCGATGAACAGTATCCCGTGGAGTCCCGTTTGGCGGTACGCCACACCCCTCCTGTTGAACAGGACCCCCGTTTCGACTGTAGCGCTCCAACACAAGTCCGTTTCCTCCGTTTTGCGGTACGCCACACCCCTCCCGATGAAGAGGACCCTCGTTTCGACCGTAGGAGGTCCGTTTCCTCCGTTTTGCGGTACGCCAGACCCCTCCCGATGAACAGGATCCTGTTTCGAACGTGGCCAGTCGAACACAAGGCCGTTTCGTCCATTCTGCGGTACGCCAGGCCTCCTTTCCATCGCCTGTTCCGTCCAAGCCCTCCCGATGAACACGACGCATTCTGTTGCCTCCCCATGAACACGACGCATTCCGTTGCCTCCCCATGAACACGACACATTCCATTGCCTCCCCATGAACACGACGATGACATTGTTTCTCCGTTCCGACCCAGCCATGTACACGAGCCTTGGCCCTACGTATGCGCGAGTAGGCGTTCGAGACCCCGCCCGTATGTACACGTATGTGGCCGTATTTTCTTTCTTGCACCCTGGCCGCCTCTACTACGACACGTGCGCGCCTCTACTACGACACGTGCGCGCCTCTACATCTACCAGTATGTACGTACACGTTTGCGACCAGAATGACAATGCTACATATGCTTCGACCAGGTGGGTCCCGACTGTCAGGCACTTCCTTGCTTGCGAAGATGTAGCTGGTCGGTCGCAGCAGTCAGGGGGTGAATCATTTTGTTTTTTTACCCGGACGCACTTCTTTGTGTGCGAAGATGTAGCTGGTGGGTCCCAGCAGTCGGGGGCCTGGTGGGTCCCAGCAGTCAGGGGGGTGAATCGTTTTTTTTGGACGCACTTCCTTGCGTGCGAAGATGTAGCTTGTGGGTCCCAGCAGTCAGGGGGCAAATCATTTTTTGCAAAATACGGTGGCCCGCCCGGTGGGTCCCCGCTGTCAGGTGGAGGAATAATTATTTTCCATGTAATTAGGAGGCACTTCCTTGCTGCGGCCATGGACCCAGCTTGACCTCTCCATGTATAGTCCACGTCCGATGGAATCCGTTCCTTGACCACGTTGACCACGCCGCGCCAAGAGCACGAGGGCGGTGGACAACAATGAGGCCTAGGAAGGGGACGACGCGGAGCCGGGGAAGATGCGGCAGTGGATGCCCACACGTAGAGGAGTACGAGGGTGCACTGGTTCGCTGCGGTGTGAGGCTACCATCGCCGCAGAATAACAGGGGGTGTGGGTGAGTAGAGGGATGGCCTAGCCAGCGGTGAGAGTAGTAGGGGGCGGTGAGGCCTCCGCTGCATCAGAGCCAGCCATGGGAGGCAGGAGCAGGAGGCACGACCGACGCTGGTTTGGGCGGCTGGAGCAAGAAGACCAGAGATTGAAGAAGCACTATGGCCGTTGGATGGATATCATATCATGCATATTGACTAAGTTGATAAAGCCCTCCATCCCTGTCAACTTAGTAGGCCCACAAGTCAGCCTCTCAACAAGGTGGGTTCCAGCTAGCAGGGGGGTATTCATTTTTTGTGCATAATAAGGAGGCACTTCCAGTGGGTCCGAGCTGACAGCAGGGGGAACGTTTTTTTCACGAAATACGGTGGCCCTTCGGGTAGGTCCCAGCAGTCGGGGGCAAATGTTTTTTTCGCGATATACTGGTGGGCGTACGGTGGGTCCCTGCTGTCAGGTGGAGGAATAATTATTTTCCGCGTAATAAGGAGGCACTTCCTTGCGGCTGTTGTGGACCCAGCTCTCAGCCTCTCCACGTAGAGTATTCTTCCGATGGAATTCGGTCGTTGACCACATTGACCACGCCGCGCCGACAGCACCACGGCGGTGGACGACGACGAGGCCTAGGAAGGGGACGACGCAGAGCCGGGGTAGATGCGGCAGTGGATGCCCACGTGGAGAGGAGTACGAGGGTTCACTGGTTCGGCTGCGCTGTCGTCGCTGCAAAATAACAGGGGGTGTGGGTGAGTGGAGTGGAGGGATGGCCTAGCCAGCGGTGGGAGTAGTATGGGGGCGGTGAGGCCTCCACGGCAGCACAGCCGGCCATGGGAGGCAGGAGCAGGCGGCACGATCGGCGCTGCTTTGGGCGGCTAGAGCAAGAAGACAAGAGTTTGAAGAAGCACTACGGCCGTTGGATGGACATTGTATGGTCAATTGAGCTAGAATCGTGCATATTGACTAAGTTGACAAAGCCCTTCGTCCCCGTCAACTTAGTAGGCCCACTATACTGGGTCCCAGCTAGCAGGGGGTATTCATTTTTTTGTGCGTAATAAGGAGGCACTTCCTTACGTGCGAAGATATAGCTGGTGGGTCCGAGCTGTCAGCGGCGGTAACGTTTTTTTCGCGAAATACAGAGGCCATTTCGGTGGGTCCCAGATGTCAGGTGGAGGAAATCATTATTTTGCACATAATAAGGAGGCATTTCCTTGCGTGTGGCCATGGACCCAACTGTCAGCCTCTCCACGTACAGTCCACTTTAGATGCATGTCGGTCGTTGACCACACTGACCACGCCACGCCGAGAGCACCAGGGCGGTGGACGACGGTGAGGCCTAGGAAGGGAAGGACACGGAGGCAGGGAAGACTTGGCCGTTGTTTTTGTTTCCCACGCGGAGGGGAGTACGACTGTACGAGGGTTTACTAGTTCGTTTGCCGTCGCCGGAGAAGAACAGCAGGTGTGGGTGAGTAGAGGGATGGCTAGGCCAGGGATGGGAGTATGGTGGGGCGGTGAGGCCTGCGCGGCAGCAGAGCCGGCCGCGGGGAGGAGGGAGCAGGCAATCCCGCCGGCGCCTGTTTGAGCGGCTAGAGCAGGAAGAGCAGAGATTGAAGAAGCACGACGGCAATTGGATGGACATCCAAAAGTATACATGCCATCTGTGGAAAGCCTCAAATCTGTGGAAAATAGCATACAACCCATCTGCCATTATTTCAAATAATTTACAGCCCATTTGCTAATTCTTCCGGGTTTTTTTGGAGCCCATATTCTTTATGTTAGCATTACAACCCATATTGTGGCCACGGTTAAAAAATCATACGAAATTTTGCATATGTCGGTGCGGTCTGAACTTTTTTTAATCCTGAAATTTCGAGTCACATTCAGACTGATTTTAAAAATAAATGTATATCAATATAAAATCCAATAAATTGTCCACACATAAAAATCGATGCAATTTAAAAGCTCGAAATGAAAAAAGATATTCGAAAATAATTGCCGGTTTGATGTGTTTTAAAAATGTACAGCCCATTTCTCATTACTGATAGGCCATTTTCTCAGCCAGCCGAATGAAGCTCTCCTCGTCTTGAAAGATTTGCAGCCCAACAGTCCTGATAAAGTGACTTACTTGACAAATCACAAAAGAACTGGGCTAGCCATTTTCAGAAAGAAAAAAAACTACTGGGCTGGTCTGTGGTAAACATAAAAGAAAAGGCTGTCTAGACAGGCCAGAGTGTCCCGCACAGCCCAGTTGACACCCTGCTTCTGTCTCAAAAACAAATTAGATAAATGCCACTCCAATTATGGCGATTCATAAAAATGCCACTACAATTTCCAAACTTTGAAAAATGCCACTGCAATTTTTGCAAACTTTGAAAAACGCCACTGCAGTTTGCAAACTTTGAAAAACGCCACTCCAGACTTCGAAAAATGCCACTAGAAATGGCATGAAATGGCATTTTTAAAAGTTTGGAAATTGCAGTGGCATTTCTCGAATACACCAGATTTGGAGTGGCATTTATCAAATTAACCCAAAACAAAAATAACTGGGCAAGCTGCTGGGTCCCTGGTGTCAGCCGCTCATTGTGGAATTCTCTCATTTATTGACTACGTTGACAATGGCATGGGACCCAGATGTCAGAAATCCACTAGAAGGAGCCATTTTTTTATTGGCTTGAAATAAGGAGGCACTTGCTTGCGTACTGCCATGACCTTGGCGGGTCCCTGCTGTCATCCTCTCCACGTACAATCATCTCCTGATTGTGTACGCGTCAACTTGCTAGGCCCACAAGTCAGCCTCTAAGCCGTGGAGGACAAATACAACCCATTTAAAAAATAACAGCCCATACCATACGTTCAAACAGAAAGTTCAACATTCAGACCAAAGTAACAGGTCTGATCCACATATAGAGTACTGAACTTCCACGTTGACAACCATCATAGCCAAGTTAACTATCTACTCCCACTAACACTCTAGTAGCATACAAGTACTAACTTACTCTTAGCTAACTAGACGATGCCGGCCGCCATCTGCTGTCCATGCTGAACGCCGGCACCGGCGTCCTCCGCCTCGCCTCGGACTTGCCAGAGGTACGATAGGGCGCGTTGCTCGCGCGTGTTGGCCCTTTCCATGCCGGTGTGGTCCGCCGAAGCTTCGGCTTCCAAGCGGGAAACCCACTTGACGAGCTGGTAGAAAAAACGGCATCGCGAACGCGTGCGTGCCCGACAGCCTCCAGGGCTATTTGCCGGGCGCCGGCCTCCACGTAGTCGGCCTAGTTGCGGGCGCTCTGCTCGCGACTCAGAGCATCGGTGCGCTGCTGATCCATGTCCCGCTGGCGGCGCAAATTGACGATACACTGCTCCCCCGCCAGGCGGTCGCGCTCCAACAACTCCTACTCCTCCGCCATGCGGTCACGCTCCAACAACTCCTCGATCTCCGCATTGCCATCTAAAGACAGATAGAATGCCTCCTCCCTCCGGCTGCCTTCTGGTGAAAACCCGAACACTAGTTCCGGCGGTAACCGCCTCCGGCGTCGCCTACTGCGGATGGGCGGGGGCATGGCGGACATGGCGAACGACATCGGGCCGGTGGGGGCTTATGAGGATATGGCGAGTTGGGTCACGGTGGCACCTGAGAAGGCCAGGAAACAGTACTTATAGGCAGAAGGTAACGCGACGGTCATCGTAATTCAATGCATAATGGCATAGCGCACCAACTTGCCGTGGAAAACTAGAGAAACCGAAATTATTACTATGCCGTCCCGTCCCGTCTGGGTCGCACGCCGGCATGGCGGTCAAACGAGTGCACTTGAATCATCTCCCATGAGGGAGTCCTGGATTAGGGGGTCTCCGGACAGCCGCACTATATCTTTCGGCCGGACTGTTAGACTATGAAGATACAAGATTGAAGACTTCGTCTCGTGTCCGGATGGGACTCTACTTGGCGTGGAAGGCAAGCTAGGCAATACGGATATGTGTATCTCCTCCTTTGTAACCAACCATGTGTAACCCTAACTCTCTCAAGTGTCTATATAAACAGGAGGGTTTTAGTCCGTAGGACAACATACAATCATACCGTAGGCTAGCTTCCAGGGTTTAGCCTCTCTGATCTCATGGTAGATCTACTCTTGTACTACCCATATCATCAATATTAATCAAGCAGGACGTAGGGTTTTACCTCCATCAAGAGGGCCCGAACCTGGGTAAAACATCATGTCCCCTGCCTCCTATTACCATACGCCTTAGACGCACAGTTCTGGACCCCCTACCTGAGATCCGCCGGTTTTGACACCGACATTGGTGCTTTCATTGAGAGTTCCTCTGTGTTGTCGCCGTTAGGCTTGATGGCTCCCTCTATCACCGATAGCGATGCAGTCCAGGGTGAGACTTTTCTTCTCGGACAGATCTTTGTGTTCGACGGCTTCGCACTGCGGGCCAACTCTCTTGCCCATCTGGAGCAGATCGAAAGTTACGCCCCTGGCCATCAGGTCAGGTTTGGAAGCTTAAATTACACGGCCGATATCCATGGAGACTTGATCTTCGATGGATTCGAGCCCTTGCCAAGTTCGCCACACGTTCACGATGAGTACGATTTAGCTCTACCATCGGACCGTATTCAGGAGATCACACCGACAGCTGCTCCGAGCCTCAATTCGGAGCCAGTTGCGCCATCCATGGAGGGGTGGATAGTCCGTGTCACAGAGGCCGTACCCTTAGTGGTGATCGAGCCGAATATCGACCTTACCCTTCATGAGAGTCGTGTCGTTAAACTGCCAGATTCTTCTCCGGCCATGGACTCCGAACCGCCTACACTCGTTCCTATCGAATCCGGTTGGGCGCTGATCATGGAGTTTACCTCCGTAGATATCTTTCAGCACTCGACCTTCGGCGACATACTGAATTCATTAAAGTCTCTCTCCTTGTCAGGAGAGTCCTGGCCAGACTATGCCCGGCAGGATTGGGATGCGGATGACAAAAAAATTCGCCACCCACCCACCACCCACTTAGTAGCCACTGTCGATGACTTAACCGACATGCTCTACTCCGACTCCAAAGACATCGACGGTATGGACGACGATGCAGGAGACGAACAGGAACCACTGCCCACAGGGCACTGGACACCCACTTCACCACATGACGTATACATGGTGGGCACACCAAAAGAAAATGACAACGAGGAACGGAAGGACGCAATGAAGGGTTGTCCCCTCGAGAAGCAGTCAAAGCGGCGGCTAAGCGCCGCCCCAAATCCCGCCTCGGTAGAAACAACGATCATACAGACCCAGCGTTAGAGCAGGGTGAACCATTGCCAGACCACGGCAACACGGAGAATCAAACCATACAACCCGACTCTGTCAAAGATAATAGTCCAGACGACATCACACCGGACAGACACCCGGAGCAATAGAATGCCCATCAAAGGCTCGTTGCCACCGCGAAGAGTCTAAAAAAGCAGAAGCAAAGGCTCCAGGCTGCGCAAGACACACTCCAAATCAGATGGAGTAAAGTACTCAACACAGCAGTGAAGTACGGCGGTAATCGCCCCACCAAGAGCTACCCGAAGCGGAATTTGCTACATGAATTCGATGAGGAGGCCTTAGATCCCCCACAACCAAAAATTAAAATAGCCATCTGGCCGGATAGACGACCTCACGGCCAACATAGAGCGTCAAATAACGCCGCACATAAGCCAATACACGATCCAAGCGAGGGCTCGCATCAAAAGGACTATGCAACCAAATCCATCTATGGACCATGCAAGTGTGCTCCAGCATACGACGCAACACCACAAACACTCGAACAACATGGTACACCCAGATACAGGGGTGCCGCACACCACCTATGTTTCACTGATGAGGTGCTGGACCATGAATTTCCAGAGGGATTCAAAGCCGTAAACACAGAGGCATACGATGGAACAACAGACCCTGGGGTCTAGATTGAGGACTATATCCTCTATATCCATATGGCTCGAGGAGATGATCTCCACGCCATTAAGTATTTACCCCTCAAACTCAAAGGGCCAGCTCCGCACTGGCTTAAAAGCCTCCCCGAAAGCTCCATTGGAAGCTGGGAAGAGCTTGAAGATGCTTTTCAGGCCAATTTTCAAGGGACTTATGTCCGACCTCCGGACACGGATGATTTGAGTCATATAACTCAATAGCCCGGAGAGTCAGCCCACAAGCTTTGGAACATGTTTCTTACTAAAAAGAACAAAATAGTCCACTATCCGGACGCCGAAGCCTTGGCAGCTTTTAAGCATAGCGTCCGTGACAAATGGCTTGCCAGACACCTCGGCCAAGAAAAGCCGAGAACAATGGCAGCATTAACAAGCCTCATGACCCGCTTTTGCGTGGGTGAGGATAGCTGGCTAGCAAGATGCAGCACCAGCGACCCCAGTACATCTGAAGTTAGAGATGGAAACGGGAAATCACGGCGCAGCAACAATAATAAACGCCAGAGTAAAGAAGACAGCCCGAAGAGCACGGCAGTAAACGCCAGATTCAGAAGCTCTCGGCCAGGTCAGCAAAAGCCGTCCTCTAAAGGCGCCAGAGATGAACTGTCCAGCCTAAACAAAATTCTGGACCAAATATGTTAGATCCATAGCACCCTTGGTAAACCCGCTAATCATACCCACAGAGAATGTTGGGTCTTCAAGCAGTCCGGCAAGCTCAACGCCGTACACAAGGGGGAGGATACACCAAGCAAAGATGAGGATGAGCCTCTCAAGCAAGACACTGGGGAACAAAAGAAATTTCCACCAGAAGTCAAAACAGTAAATGTGTTACACGTGATCAAGGGGAGAAACAAAGCGGCACTCCCAGAGAAATATGCCCAAGGGCCTATCACCATGGAGTCCTGCCACTGGTCGTCTCAACCGATCACTTTTGACCATCGGGATTACTCGGCAAGTATCCGGCGTGCAGGATGGGATGCCTTGGTATTAGACCCAATAATTGACGGATACCACTTCACACGAGTCCTGATGGACGGTGGCAACAGTCTAAACCTGATATACCAGGACACAATCCGCAAAATGGGGATAGACCCAACGAAAATTTGCCACAGCAATACTACCTTTAAAGGAGTAACACCAGGCCCAGGGGCTCATTGCACGGGCCCCCTTCTACTAGAGGTTATATTCAGCTTCCCCGATAACTTCCATAGCGAACATTTAACATTCCACATTGCTCCATTCCAAAGTGGCTATCAAGCACTACTTGGATGCAAAGCTTTCGCTTGCTTTAATGCAATACCGCATTACACTTCCCTCACGCTCAAGATGCCCGGTCCATGTAGCATCATTACAATGAATGGAAATATTGAGCGATCTTTGCGCGCCGAAGAGAGTGTAACTACCTTGGCAGCCGCACACTAAAAACGGCCTCACCAACTAAAGCATTTGATAGGTCGTCAAGACCACGAACACGGTTAGACGAGTCCGGCGCAGCTATATGTAATTCATACAGGATTGATGGCCACACACCTATTACAAATACAAGGGCGTCAACGCACGCAGACAAGTGGCAATTTTTACTCATCTTGAATTATACATGGTTTCTTTAAAACTACCTTTTTGCACGACAAATTTTCACCTAAGTTCTTCTCTTTTACAGATGACCATCGTGCTACACCCATCCAGGATACGGCACAACAGAGACACAGGCGCAGACGTGCAGCAGGGACCCGCTCCAAGGATTCTTTTTAGATTAAGACCCTGCGTCAACCTTTTTTACTGTCTCCTATTGATACACATCCCTCAGACTCTCAGTACAATTGAGAAGGATGCTGACATCTTGGCATGTGGCCACATAAGAATAATGCACATACCTGGACACAAGGGGCTTCTTACAAAGGGCACTATTTAGGCCCGGTTTATACCATAAAGACCAAATACCTTAGGGAGTGTTCGGCGTCACGAGTTTGGCCTTATATGCATCAGCTCTGAATCATGTCTTTGGTCAAATGTTGGGTTTGCCTGGCTCCTGTGTTTTGGTGCCTTACGTTCCGCTCTATCGGCTAAGGCAGCACCAGGAGAACTACTGCAATTGTGCCCTGGTTCATCCAGAAGAGCACCTTAGTAAAGAAAGCCGAAAACTGACTGTCATGATATAGCGCGAGACTGGTCAACCACTCGATGACCTATCGGAATGTTAGAATTCCTCCGCTTTAACGAAGGGTCGTTTCCCAGCCAGGCATATACGCACCCCGAGTTCGGGAGAGTGCGGAGCCACCAGGGGCTATATAGTAGCCCCACTGTCAAACTCCTATGGCTAAGTGAAAGTGTTAAAGCATTATAGTCGGGTAGCCTCGTTCGCTGTGCTATCACCTCCTTAATAGGACCAAGACGTTGGGTTAAGTGTGAACACGCGTCTTCTGCGAGCACCTCCGCATTATATGCGTGGGGGTTGAAGCCGACGACTGCAATCTTTTAGGCATATACATATATACATAAACGGCCGCATAGGAGGCATCATATTACTTTCAGGAAAAAGTATAAATACAGCCTTAATACATTTTATAAAAACATTGTGTTTACAATGGGAATACATGTCGCTCAAACATAATATTCTTCGAGCACTGGGCCTCTATCAAACGAGCACCCTCAAGAACTTCTTCAAAATAGTGCTCGGCATACACTCGGCCTATGGCCGAACACCGCGCCGCAACAGTGGTAGCATCCATCTCCGCCTAGTATGCTTTGACACGGGCAAGGGCCATCCGCGAGCCTTCTATGCACGCCAACCTCTTCATCGCTGTCGGTGTCAAAACCGGTGAATCTTGGGTAGGGGGTCCCGAACTGTGCATCTAGGCGGATGGTAACAGGAGACAAGGGACACAATGTTTTTACCCAGGTTCGGGCCCTCTCGATGGAGGTAAAACCCTAGTCCTTCTTGATTAATATTGATGATATGGGTAGTACAAGAGAAGATCTACCATGAGATCAAAGAGGCTAAACCCTAGAAGCTATCCTATGGTATGATTGTTTTTTGTCCTATGGACTAAAACCCTCCTGTTTATATAGACATCGGAGAGGGCTAGGGTTACACAGAGTCGGTTACAATGGGAGGAGATCTACATATCCGTATTGCCAAGCTTGCCTTCCACGCCAAGGAAAGTCCCATCCGAACACGGGACGAAGTCTTCAATCTTGTATCATCATAGTCCAGGAGTCCGGCCAGAGGTTATATTCCAGCTATCCGGACACCCCCTAATCCAGGACTCCCTCAATCGCATTGATGCATGGCACCGCACAAAGGAACTGATGCACTAAGCTGAAATAGCTGTTCGGCTTCGGCTTCTCCGGCCACAGATGATCTACGACGGACCTCATGCCAAGTCCGGACAATCTATTAAGGTCGGCCCATTCGGCTAGCTGATCAGTAAAGGGAAGCGGACATTCTGGAATGTTAAATTGCGACCAGAACAGCTTGTCCACTTCACGATTTGTCTGATCTCGGAAGTATTCGACCGCATCAACAGCGCTCGCCGCCAAGTCCATATATGTGTTTGCCGAACTCCTCAGTCGATCTAGAGGGGCATACCGCGAATCTCCGAACTTCCTCTGCAGCAGAAAGGGCTTCCCAGCCGCAATATCCCTGGCTTCACGCAGCTCCTCCTTCTTCGCCCTCATAGCAGAGCGGGTGTCTTTGGTCGCCACCGTGGCCTTTTGAAGGTCCTCTGCCTTCACTCGGTTCTCTTCTTCAAGGAACTGGCAACGATTGGCGGTGTCTTTTAATTTTACGGCCATCTTGGCCATCTTCTCTTTGCTTTCGCAATGCGCGGCCTTCTCGTCTCTTAACTCTTCGGCCGCCTTCAAAGCAGTCGCATTGCTAATTCTTGCTTGTTCCGTGGCTCGGGTAAGTTCCGCCCAATGGGTCTCCACCGTGGCAGCTCCATCTGCAGTCACAACATATTAAAGATACTGGCATCATGTTGTTCTTACTATGTGACATTCACCAGAAAACATTACTTACCCTGTAACTCGTCAAGCCGCTTGTTAACAAGCTCGATGTTGGCATCTGCCGCATCCAATTGCCCCTTTAGTTTGGCAAACTCATTAGTCCGGATAGCCATCGGAGCTTCCACCACCTACACACAAAGGCAGTTTGGTTATTACTTGGGACTATGATCCTCTGTTTGCCGCCGTTCTCGATGACAACCAGAGTCTTAGGGGCTACTATCTACACAGGGCACACCTAAACATGTGCGATACTATCAAAAAGTATATCATTTCACGTACCTCAAAGCCCGTCGGTAGACTCCTAAAGGCTTCATGTAATCCGCTTTCGGCGGACGAAATTCTTTCCATCACCGTACCCATCAACGTACGGTGTTCTTCTAAGATGGCCGCTCGCTCCAACAGCTCCCTCAGTATGTCCGACTGCATACCAGATGGTGTCGTACTCTTTTGTTTGCTCTCTTCGAGAGCTGGACGCTGGGGACTTCGGGTGACTATAGGATTATCTTCTGGCCTCATCGGATCCGAGAGGTCCTCCGTGACGACACTTCAAGCTCGCCCGCTTCTTGAGCGGGGGAGTCCGGGGGAGGTGTTTCGCTCTCCATCATCTTCGGAAGAAGATCCCCCGAAGACGACCTCGGCTGAGAGGGGCTAAGGTCCGAACTGCAAGATAAAGGCTTCGGTTATTTTCCTCAGAGGTAAGGTCGTATATCTTCACTATTAAAGTACTTTTTGATTACTTACAGCTCGTTGGAGGGCTGATCCCCGCGCGGACTTTGTGTGGCAAGAGCACCCTCCAAGGCAGGACCCTCTGGTGGAGATTTCTTCTCCCATTTGGAAACATTAGTTTCCGGATCTTCAGAGGCAGTCTTCTTCCTTCCCTGAAGCGAGAGAATGTCGGATTCTTCCCCTTGGTTATCCTCCTTCACGGAGGCGCTCATTCCCTCGGTTGGAATTGGTAGCGATGGGGGCCCGCTCTCGCCCTCGTTATTCCCCCCTTTATCTTCCTTTGAGGGCTCCGGGCAAGGTGCCAGCTCGAGCATCTATTCCAGTACCGGATTTTCCAAACCCTCGGGAAGGGGGGCCGAACACCGAATCATCTTCGCCTTTGTTAGCCAGTCCTGGTCAAAGAGCAATTTCTTAGAATGACGTCATGATAAATAAAAGATGGCGTGTTCGGCTAGAGGATTATTTACCTGTTCGGCGGTGCGGTTGCTGCTCAGGCCCACGTCCTCGGTAGTATACGGACACTCAAATTGGGGCCAAAGAATGATTTATACATCTCCTCGTGCATCAGGCCAAGGAAATTCTGAATAGAGCGCGGTCCTTCTGGGTTGAACTCCCAGATGGGGAGGGGTCGGCATTTGCATGGCTAGATTCGTCGAACCAGCATAACTTGCACCACCATGACCAGACTAAAATCTCCTTCGAAGAGACCTTGAATGGGGCTCTGCAATACAGGCACATCCTTGGCTAGGCCCCAGCTCAGCCCTCTGCTAATCCAGGACATCAGTTGTGGTGGAGGGCCCGAGCGGAAAACAGGGGCAGCCGCCCACTTGGCACTTCTGGGAGCCGTGATGTAAAACCACTCCCATTGCCATAATCCGGACACCTCTGCAAAGGAACCCTTTGGACATGGAGCTCCAGCGATCTTGCTTATTAATGCGCCTCCACATGCTACATGCTGCCCTTCGACCGTCTTCGACTTCACGTCAAAGTTCTTGAGCCACAGGCCGAAGTGAGGGGTAATGCGGAGGAAGGCCTCACACACAACAATAAATGACGAGATGTGGACAAAGGAATCCGGGGCTAGATCATGGAAGTATAGCCCGTAATAGAACATCATACCCCTTACGAAGGGATCCAGAGCGAGGCCTAGACCTCGGAGGAAGTGGGAGATGAACACGACGTCTTCGTTGAATTCAGGAGTAGGGACGACCTGCCCTCGGGCGGGCGGCCGATGCAAAACCTCGGCGGTCAGGTATCTTGCCTCCCTCAACTTCTTGATATCCTCTTCCGTAACGGAGGAGGGCATCCATCGGCCTTGAAGGCTGGATCCGGACATGATTGAAGATCCGGAGGACCTGACCTGGGCTTTGGGTGTTAGAACTCGAGGCGGGGGAAGGATTCGATTGAGCACGGGAGGGATAAAAGTAAAAGCCTTGTCCCTTTATAAAGAGGGTGAATATCAAGCGTCCTCTCCGTGGCCGTTTGGGACTTGCCTATAATCTGGGAATCCTAGATGCGGTTGGGTTACCCACGACCGTATTGATGAGAATCCCATAATTAGGGGAACACAATCTCTGCTTTGACGAGACGTGTCAAAAAACTGCCTCGCGTTATGTGTGGGGCTAGGAAACTGTTCGAATAATCACCGGGCCATGGCATAACGTCATGTTGTCAAAACAAGTCAGCAGATTAGATTTGTGGAAATATTATTCTCTCTATGGTGGTATGTGGAACTTATTTTACAGGGTCGGACACTATCCTTGTATTCAAATTCCTCCGTGGTGTATTCGGAGGAGGAACCCACCTTACAATGCCGAAAACAATACTGCGCGTCGGACTCTTCATTATTGAAAGCCTGGTTTAGGGGCTACTGAGGGAGTCCTGGATTAGGGGGTCTCCCGACAGCCGGACTATATCTTTCGGCCAGACTATTAGACTATGAAGATACAAGATTGAAGACTTCGTCTCGTGTCCGAATGGGACTCTACTTGGCGTGTAAGGCAAGCTAGGCAGTACGGATATGTGTATCTCCTCCTTTGTAACCGACCTTGTGTAACCCTAACCCTCTCCGGTGTCTATATAAACCGAAGGGTTTTAGTCCGTAGGACAACATACAATCATACCATAGGCTCGCTTCTAGGGTTTAGCCTCTCTGGTCTCGTGGTAGATCTACTCTTATACTACCCATATCATCAATATTAATCAAGCAGGACGTAGGGTTTTACCTCCATCAAGAGGGCCCGAACCTGGGTAAAACATCGTGTCCCCTGCCTCCTGTTACCATCCGCCTTAGACGCACAGTTCGGGACCCCCTACCCGAGATCCGCCGGTTTTGACACCGACATTCCTCCTTGTCAATAATGATTCCACAGATTTAAAGCGTATCTTTTTTCGCATCAGTTCGCTGCCTTAATTACGGCCGGCTGCATGCAGGCACTCAGAATCGCTCGTAGGCAGTACGCGAAGCAGCATGCAACGAACCGCAGCCGAGGGCACGCATGCAGCCACTTAAATCGCTGGAATTAATTAGGCTTAAACTTCTGCATGCCATTAATTATTGCCATGCCTTGGTCTTGCTGCTTTGCTCACGGGACTAATAAATCCCGGACGGAGGTAGTACTTTAGTTGGTGAGAGGTTTGAATTAAGCCCTGCAAACCGAAAAGGAGGTACTCTCTCTGTTTTTATTTAGTTCGCATATTAGCTTTGGGCAAAGTCAAGCTTTACAAACTTTGACCAAGTTTATATACAAAAATATTAAGATATACAATAATAAATCAACAACAAAAATATTAAGATATACAATAACAGATCATATACAAATTTGTAGCTCCAAACTTTAACTTAGACAAAATTATGCCCATTGTATAATCAGACCAAAGCAATGAAGCACCTAGTGTTAGCCAATAAATAATACAGTACTACTTTTCTGCAGTCCATGATGTGACTATCCAATCTTTCTGTGTCTATTTTCAAATGGCACTGCATGCAGTGACTATACTATTCTCTTGTGTAGTTCAACCAAAATTGTGGACACTTTGTTTGTTTGCCAAATAGCAACGGGCAGACATCTCCATCTACACAAATATCAAGCAGCTAGTAAACATATACCACACCTTGTATTTTCGGTTTAAACATGTCTCTTCCGCTTAGCATCTGTCATGTTCTGCACTTGACAATCTGATACAGTTATGTTTTGCCCTGGACAATTTCATATTGAATTGATTTGCTGGCTCAGAGCAAAAATATAGCGCCTATTCTTCATCAGACCAAGGATATCCATGTTCGCAGTGATGGAAGAGGTGAAATCAATACAACCGAAATTGAGCATCCAATCATTGAATCCTGTCCTGCACCTCCAATGTAGGTCCACCCTGCCAATAAATTCACATGAAAACCACTAGTATTACTATCTAATGATAGTACAAAAAGAGTAGCAAGATAGTAGCAAACCATGTACCTTTGTAATGAACAGCTCATAGTGCCACCAATTAGATATAAAGGTTTGAAAAAAAACATGCTCCTAATGTTGAACCAGTTGGACTTTTTGTGCAGTTCCACTAAAATCGAGCATCCCTGTTTGCATAGATATTGAAAGTGTGATTGCTCTAAAAGTGGCACTAGTTGAAGCATAGACTCACAAATATAAGCATTCCAATTTCATAACGGGAAAAGGTAGCAAGACTGTTTCTAACCACCTGTTTGAAGGAATAAATAAAGCAACAGCGGCTGATGTCAGGAAGGCATACATAGTTTTTTCTGAAAAACTGAGCCATTCCTGACCTTTCCTCTTCTTTTAAGCAAATTTTGTTCAGTTCTACTAAAATAAAATGCCATCACCGCCTTGACAAGTTAGTGACACTGTACAAAAGGAAATGACTTAACATTACATCATGATGTCAGGTATGTAGTCGACAGGCATTAGAGACAAACATACAGACCTCCTCCGATAACATAATGAACATTAATTTTAACAAAGGTGTGACTAGCTTTACCGGGATAATTTGAGTGAACTCTACACCCTTTGTTCCTTAATATAAGACGTTTTCGCGGTTCAATTTAAAGTACCCAAATGTCTAGTATTTAGAAAAATAGGTAGTAGTTTTCTTGAGCACATATCTGGGAAAGCTTGCCACACTTTATTTATGTCCATACACTAATGCAACACCATTCGAATACTACAAATATACACTAATCTAGTGGCTAGTGCAACAGTAGAGTAGTTAGTTTATTACAGGGTACAGTATAATGGTTTTACTGAACAGATTTCAATAAACTCTAGCACTGGATGGTTTCTATAAGAATGAACAATACAAAATGTAAAGGTAACAAGTTTCAGCATTGGTATACTAGCTCTGCATGAGCATTAAACCAAATACAAAAGTCTGAAGGTAACTAGCATTATTAACTAATGACAGTATAAAAAAATTGCAAACCATGTACCTCCAAGGTAAATATCATTTTGAACTCGGGGGGACCTTAAAAATTGCTATCCCAATCTTGATAATCGATCAAACATAAAAACTTGATCGAACGAATCCAGAAAACAGCCGGAGGAGGAGGTGCCCACTCTTGACCTTTCCTCTTGTCTTCATAGTTGTCTGTGCAGTTTAACCAAAATAAAATGACATCAGCGCCTTGGCATTTTGGTGACACTATACAAAAAAATTAACTTATCTCATGAAAGTGAGGTATGTAATCTATAAGAATTAACAGTGCAAAAATCTGAAGGTAGTAACAAGTTTCATTGTTGGTATACTGGCTGTGCAACAGGATTAGAATGCCTTAGACTGCTGGAGTTGCTTAAATTTATCGGTGGCATTAGACCGAGAGCGGCATTAGTTAAATGTGGCATCACTTTAGTAGTAGCAATGCTTGACTTGACTGCTGGCGTTATACTAACAGCAAAAAAGTGGAAATAAGAGCATGGGAGGCCCATTCGGACAGTGGGCGCACCAGTATGATGTACCTCCACGGACGCAGAGTGGTGAGGGAGGTATGGTTGCCCAGAGCAACAAATATCCCGGCAGCATATGTGGATTACGTCCCATTTTGCTCTCTTTAGCCACGTTTTTCCTATGCGAGGGCAACAAACCGATCGACCTGGTCATTCTCTATTGCGCTGTCATGTCTTTCTACCCTTCTTCAACAAAGAGACACGAGACACGTTCCTTAGCTACTGATTTCCCATTTTCAACCTAGATGCGGGTTCGATGCCTACTCTCTTGGACAGTACAGTCTCCCTTCCTTTCCTTATTCAACCCAGACATCGATTAGTATGCATGAAGTAGGGTTTCCTTTAATAGTGCAAATTGTGGTTTTCGTCTGCGTGGCCAGCAGAGCAGAGGATAGGAATTTGGGAAGATGGTGGAGTGGAAAAAGATCCACATGCAACGACGTGGCAGATGGGGCAATAGAACAAGGTTATGGTTCGAAAAGAGGTAGCATACCTGAGGGTCGGCGGGAAGTGGCTTCGCTCATGGTCGTTGTCCTCCGCACACACTACGGCAGCGAGCTTGGGGACTAAGGCCATCCCGCGCGGGCGCTAGGTCTGAGAGGACGGCCTTGTCGTCAGTGCGTGACCTCGCTCGCCGACGACGAGTGCGTCAACGTTTCACGCCCTTTTCTTCCCCGGCGGATCTGTGACCACCGGTGAGGAGGGAGAGAGGTGCCGTCTTTTTTAGATCTGGAGAGAGGGTGGTAGTGTGTGAAGCAAGTGGGCAGCCCTTAGCAAGAAAGCGCTCAAGCTCCAGCCTATATATCTTTTTATACTACTACTACTGGAAGTGGAGTAGTGGTAGAGTAGTTTATATTTTCTCTGCGTACAGTACCAGTTAGTCGTCCTTCAAAACTGATCGGCACGCCATTAAAAAAATAAAGGTCGATAATTAATGCGGCACCTCGGGCCAACGTGGCCAGATCGCATTTTGCACGAGAAATTACACACCATGTTTCGTTGACATGTGGTCCCGTTCCAACATATTAGTGAGACGAGGCGAGTAGTAGGAGTATTTCCGAATGGATGTGTAGGCCGCGGTGCCTCTTCATGAACCATGGCAAACTCGCAACCGTCCACCGACTCTTCGCCTTTCCCTCTCGATGTGGAACTGCTGTCGCACGCTCTTCCTGTCCCTCCTCCATTTTCCTTCAGCCCTTCACCCTTTCTTCAGCCATTGTTTGATCGTCTTCTCCATGGAGGGAATAGGCCGGAAACGATCCCGTTATTCTTGCCCCGATCTGAAAGATGACGTGGTGGAGGAACTCATTGATCCGTGCGACGTCATCACCTTGGCTAGCATGGCAAGTTCGTTCAAGCCCATTCTCGACTCAACTAATAACATCCTTACAAAGAACCCAAGAGTCAAGGAGCGGTTTGATCTCCCCTATCTTCTTCGCCGTGACCCTGATGATGACTAGCGCCGGCACGACGGAGGCCTCGCCCTGTGCAAGTTGATGTCGCTTGATAATGATACGTATGATGTTAAGATGCCATCGCTTGAGGGCAAGGCTTGGGCGGGCGCAAATGGAGATTGGGTTGTTTACATTGGGTCCAACTACGAGTGGGAACTTGTGAATGTATACACTCGTCACCGGGTTCCACTTCCGAAAATCTCAGCACACTGCCCAGAGGTTGAGCACACCAGTAATGTACGCACGTTCAAATATGATCATGGTGACTGTATTCTACGGAAGATAGCAATTTGTCGAGTTCCCAACCTCTCTTGGAATTACAATGACTATGATCTTGTTGGTATCTTCGACAACCTTGTTGCCTTCCTTGATGGTTTCACTCAATGGATATTGCTCAAAAATCAGTTTCTGTACACGGATGAGTAATGTGATGCAATTCAATACGAGCGCCTTGTGTTTGCTTCCACCACTCGTGGCACTGTTTTTGCATGGCATCCTAGTAGTTTCGGTACGTTTGTCTTCCACCATAATTATAATTGTTTCATCCACATGCATGTGGGTTAGCAAGTTTCCCTTTACTAATTAACCTTCTTCTTGTGTTTCCAAGGTCCTATGAACATCCCAGCACCTATACTTGAAAAAATTTATAACCAAGGGGGAGATGACGATGCTGATGATCACGAGCATGAGGACGAGCAGCGCCGATATACTCTGTGGCACCAGGCAAGTAATTCCAATGGATCACCTCTTCTTGTGTGTATACAACGCACTGATGATGTTACTGCTAAGGAAGCAGGTGTAGTCTCCCATGGTCGCACTGTCGGGACCTATTACAACACCCGTTGCATGGTATTCGGGATGGATACTAGTGTGCTAGCACCAACTCCTTCTCCCTGGTACAGAATTGATAGTCTTGGAGAAAACTCGCTCTTCCTTGGACAAAACTATCCGATGATGGTGAAAGGCGATCCAACTGCTGTTGACACAACGTTAACAGTACCATTTATGAGAAGCAACTGTGTCTATACCTGGGACATTTGTCTGGTCCCCTACCCTGGTACTGATATAGTAGGCCGCTTCAGCCCGGATGATCAGTCCTGCGTTGGTTTCCAGATCGACAATCGATGGCTAGTCCCAGAGAATCACTTGTGGTTCAAAGCAAGCGTTTCCAACGCCGAGGAATGGTTGAGTTGAAGTTCATTTCATTGCTTGTTATTTGTTGTGTGGTGAAAACTTTAGTATTTATAATGTATCCTCGTTGTCGATGTGGGTTGATGACCTGTTGTATGTAATAAAATGATATGCGTGTGATAAACTTACTAAATTTATGAATGGCTTTCGAGTCGCTTCTCTGAGTGAGTGGTGCGACGAGGCAAAAAAATATTTTCCGAATACATAATTGTACATGCATTGCAACAGGTTATCAGATGAGGCCAATCAACAATAGTAGTACACTATTTGTACTAGCTTCAGATGCTTCGCGCGTCGGGCGGGTGTTTTTACTGTAGCCATATGTTAATGTGTTCGCTGTACGTAACCAGCACCTCGAATCCTTGATACTAGTACTATATAGTAGGAGTAAGTAGTAGGGAGTAGTAGGGTGGCATGGGCCAGAACAAGCATTCACGTCCTGGAGTAAGACACACGCCACCACCACGACATCCATCTAACACCATATTATTTCTTGGAGTCCGTGCTAGAGCAATCTCTTCGACCTCTTCGTTTCTCTAACTTCAGCCATCGCGTGGCGGGCGAGGTGGGGGTTTGGCGATAGTCGGTTTCCTTAACTGCGGTCCCACTTGTAAGGCCAACTCCAACGCACGACCCCAAACGCACCTCCGTTTTGCATGGACTCCAACGATAATTTTGACTAGAAAAGCAAGACCAAAGAAAACAAGAACCACAAGAATACATTTTACTACTCCTGTAAGTTGGATTAGTGCCTTCTCGATGCATTCATTGTTGATCTGCGGAGGCTCGATCTTGCGTCTGTGCTAGTTAAAAGTGATAGAACATCTACTAAATTGCGCTCTATCAATATATGGATGTACTCTTCTTCCCAATACAAAAACTTGCATCCATTCTACTCCCTCCATTGCACAATACATGCCTTCTATTTGTCAAAATATATATGTATCTATACATGTCTTAGTATATAGGTACATCCATTTTTGGACAAATGGAAGTCAAGTATTTTGGAATGGAGGGAGTACATAATAAAAAAATTAAGTTAGCACAACTAGCCTAATCTGAGAGCAGAACCGAAGATTTGGTCGGGTTGTTCCTCCTTTTGCCGACACGTGGGACATCCAGCATCCAGGTCGTGTCATGAAAGAAAATAGAGTGGTAGTTGAAGCCACAAGATGTGCATCTTGGGTTAAACTGTAAATAGAATCTTACTACTCTTGACTAACTCCAAAAGCAACCATCGAAGATCTTTATTGGATTTGTTTTTCATCACCAGCACATCGAGGTGAAAGATGTGCAAGTTCAGTGGGTCCTCTTGAGTTTTCACTGACATGTGGGGCCGCATGTGAGCAAACAGAAGATGGGCTCCACGCGTCCGCTGGCTGGCTGAGAAGAGAGATAGAGGAGGGATGAGCACGGACTGCAGGAAATTTGTTCTACGTACCTCGATATAGTGGGGTGGCATGAGCCATAACTCAGTAGCATTCACGTCTAGCAGTATGGCACATGCCACCCACACGAGTCCCATCAGACACCAATTTTCTTGGAGTCCATCCTACAGCCATCTCTTCTCCCTCCTATTTTCTCAGCCATCCGCCAAGATAATTAGTGTAGTATCATATACTACTATGTGGTTTGACGGAAAGATAAAAATACATACGGATCCATCAACGTTCAACGACATCCTCACGCCCTAGTGCGCCGGGTCACCAACCGACGTGTGAGGAGCAGCGGCGTTGGCGGCGAGCTCAACATGCTTTTGAACAGTGCCGTCCAAGGTTGCCCTGTGCTCCAAGAAGGCCAGCATCCTATTGTCCTCCTCTTGCATGTAGTAGTCCTTGTGGAGGATTTGCGCGTAGACGTGGGTGATTATGTCGATGGTGTCTTGCTGCGCCAGGCGCTGCACGGTGAGCGCGACCTCGAGGTGGACATTCTCCGGCGCGACGACGGGCAGTCGTAGGGCCACCAGTGCGTCGAAGAGGTTGTTACCATAGTGGCTGTTGAGGGTGGCGGGCATTGCAAAGCCTGGGCGCGTAGGCTGGAGGCTTACGTCAAAGTCGTCTGCAAGCTTCTTGACGACGGTGAACTTGTCGAGGAAACCGACGAGGACCTCGTCGAACAAGGAGACGAAGTTGTCGTCCAAGCGGCCCCTCGCCCTGGCGGCCTCAAGCAATACTACCTGGAGACGTTCCTCGGTGCCGGTGGACGTGGTAGTACTCCTAAATCCAGGTGGTGGTGCTACTAGTACTAGTAGTAGTACTACCAATGTAGTAGTAGGAGTACTAGCACTGTACTACCCGTTGGTTAAATTATTACGTGCTGCTCCTCACAGTGAAGTGACAAGACCCTGCGCCGGAGATGACACCTGAGTATAGGCGCGGGTTCGGCATACCATAGTCAGCCTCACCGTCTACAGTCACTATCATCATGGCTGTAGAGCTAGCATGCTTACAACCAGCCCTGTTCGACATAATTTCCCGTGTGTAGATGCCCGTGCATTGCACGGAACACCAAGATTGGGGGTGGACGGCTCCCGCAGTGGCCATCGCGCCAGATTTTTCCACGGCCTTCTACTCCTAGATGTGTACACGTGTGCTGGTGTGTGTTGAGTGCTGGGTGTGCACGAGTGCGTCCTTCTGTGCATGCCGCCGCGCAGTGGTGAATTGTGCGCGAGTGCGTCCTTCGCACGCAAGAAGTTTGTCCTCAATGTGCCCTCAATATACTAGCATGCGGGGTGCTACCCCGGGTGGTTTCAACATTGTTTACTTCACCACGTGTCAGATGGGCCTCTAGTTTACTTATTTTCACCCACTGCCACATGGGCCAGCACACGAAGATACAGAGCATGAGCAGACAAGACAGCATGTGGGTTGGTTGACCGGTCAACTAAACAATATATGGAGCTATACGCTGACACAGTGAGCGTATAATCCGTTGGTATAGAGAGTTCGAATGAGAGGGGAGGCCTGTGAGAGATAGCAGAGAGAGAGAGAAAGAGCTACTCCCTCCGTTCGATAATGTAGTTCCAACATTTTTTAAGTCAAACTTTTGAAACTTTGACCAAGTTTATAAAGAAATTACTTATATCTACAATATCAAAGATAAATGATAGTATGAAGTAAGTACATGTTGTGATGAATCTAATGATCGTTCCAGATGTAAAATTTTTTCTCCACATATACCTGGTCAAACATTTATGAGGTTTGACTTTTCAAAACATCCATATGCTTATGGACGTGACAGAGTCCCTAACAAGAGAGAGAGAGAGAGAGAGAGAGAGAGAGTGAAAAAAGTGTGTGTGCGTGTGTGAAAGAGACATGGACAACACACGATAAAAGTAGAGAAAAAGCATGTGTGTCTTATGCAAACATATCACACATGCATCTTCGTCAACGGAGGTAAGGTGAGGTGATAGTGTGTGGTTGTTTGGAACCGAGAGAGCAAGAACCCTAGCACGTGGCCAAGAGGGGTCTGACGAACAAGGGAGAGAGGTCAAGAGAGACGTACGGAGAAAATGCAGACATGGGGAGGAGAGAGTGTATGTTTGTCATAGAGAGATCCCCTGGAGATCGTGATGGGACTACATGGGTGGAGATCGAGTGACATGGTGTGTGCGTGATAGAAGATGCCCCGAGAGATATTGAGATAGACGTATGGATGGAAGGAGACAATACGTGTGTTCTTGTTGGCTAGTAAGAGATAATCATACTTATGAGGGGTGGGAGTGCTTGCGCCTATGATGGATTGAGGGATTATGGTACTTAGGGGGGTGCGTGTCACATGGAGAGAGAACAAGGGTGGAGAGTGTTGGATGGGTCTATATGTATAGCGCGAGCGAGACATTTGTATGTGTGAACCAGGGAGATATAAGGCTAGTTTGGCTTGCATCCTGAGCATCTTTTGCCTGGCCTGGGGTTGTGGCTGGATTTCATGCACGCTTGTTTGGTTGCTACCCTGTGAAAAAGAAAGCCCGCCTGGCCTGGGTTCCCTTGCACTTTAATTAGCCTGGCTAAACTCCAGACACTGCAAGTAGCCTGGCCCACGCGACCGATTTCGAATGCCTGGTCGTCCCTGGTCGTGTGGCCACGAGGCTAACAGCAACATGGATGGATATTAGCATTAAATAATTGATGCATGTATTGATTGATGGGACGTTGATGCTTTTCCTGGCCCAAGCATGAACCAAACGCTTCAGCACCACACAGGCCTGGCCAGGCAGAAATATTTTACATCTCACGTCCACACCAGGCAGTACCGGCCATCCAGGCATGAGGGTCAGGTCACGAACCAAACCGACCAATAAAGTTTGGGCGAGATTGAGGAGCCCCGATAAGGCCGAGTGGTGCGTCAGATAGCTGAGAGGGGGAAAGAGATATTCCATCTGCTCGATAATGCAGTGCATGTAAATTTTTTAGAAGTCAAACTTTGGAAACTTTGATCAGGTTTACGCAAATGTTATTTATATCTACAATACCAAAGATACATCATACAAAACTACATCTCATGGTGAACCTAATGGCATATGTTTGCCGTACTAGATGTAATTCTTTTTCTCCACGTACATGGTTAAACTTTGTGATGTTTGACTTTTCGATAAATCTATATGCTATGGACCGAGGAGAGTGCCTCAGTCGAGACAGATCAAGTGTGTGTGAAGGAGAATGAGTAAGTGTGCAAAAACAGTATGTGTGTGAAAGAGAAAGTGACAACAAACGATAAATTAGAGAGATAGTGTGTCTTTTCGTTTCTTATGCGAACATATCACGCATGCATCTCCGAGATGGAAAAGCGAGGCGAGGAGATACACGAAGATAGCTAGTGTGTGATTGTTTTGCAACGGAGAGAGACACCCCTGTAGCACATGTCCAATAGAGGTGTGTGGCCAACAAGGAACAAAGGTCGAGAGGGACACATGGATGGCATGGACGCATGAGGAGGGAGAGAGGGTGTGTTTGTGATAGAGAGATCCCATCGAGATCGTGAGGAGACTATATGGGTGGGAGATCGAGGGAGTGCGTGCGCGATAGAAAGATGCCCTGAGAGAAACCGAGATAGACCTTGCACATGTTTGTGATGGAGACTAAGATTAGCTAGTCATATACATATAGGGGGGACTGCGTGTGCCTACAATTGAGTGAGAGACCATCATACTTGGCTAGCTGGGCATGAGATTGTGTGTGTGCACGTGTGAGATGGAGAGAGAACGAGGGGAGAGATAGAGTTTTAGATGGGCCTATCGAGTGCAAGTGAGATATGCATGTGTATGTGTGGATGGAGAGATTGAGAGAGGGGGGAGAGCTCCGAGATGACATAGTGGTGCATGAGAAAGTTACAGGCAAAGAGCCAAGGAATCTGTGTGCGTACGATGAGTGCACCCAAGATATCTAGCTTGGACTAGCTAGAGTATCATACATAGTGTGCGAGAGAGACCTATAGATGGTGTATATATGCATGCGAACTAGAAAGACCCCATCCCCCACACACACACACACACAAAGAGAGAGAGAGAGAGAGAGGGAGGGAGAGAGAGAGAGAGATGGACAGAAAGGGAGAGGGACGGACAAGGTTTTTGTGTCAGATGCATGCGACAGAATTGAAGATTGTCCGCGAGAGAGAGAGAGAGAGAGAACAGGAGTCCGGGGGGAGGGGGAGGTCACGTTTTATGCATCAAAGACTAATATAAACCATGTTTCGATATAAACTTGCATTCAAATATTTAAATTGGAGAACATGTTGTCTGCAATCCACACATGAACGGATAAATGCTATATCAAACAAGTTCATTAATTTGACTTTCAACATGTTCATGGAGTACTATAATAATGTACAACATGCTACTCGATTGAGGTGTTAAATTTTGTATTTAGTTCACTATTTTGACCTACTGAACGAGCTATTTCATTGAATCGAGATATTTCATTTTGGGTTTGATTCGCGTTTTTGAGTGGGTCAACTATTTGTCATATAGTAAATCGCTAGCAACAAGCATGTAAAAACACATTACTACCGAGCATCATCTCTCCATCTAAAAAAGAAGTGGCAAGCTAATATTTCAAAATTTGATCCGAATCGACTTGGTAAGGTAGACGTGGATGCTCGTTCTCCCAAAATTTGAATGAACCGTTAAACATCCTCTCTCCTTGGTGGAATTCGCCCGAGCAAATAAATGGGAGACGCGAAATTACCGTCCTATGTGGGACACGCATCAATTGGCCCGTTGTACATCGACGGTAGGTTCGTAACTTCATCCAAGCGCGCCTTCTCCTCGGCCGAAATGACATGTGCCGAATAATTCATAAACCATGGTCGGCAAAACACGCTCTCCTCGCCCGAAATAGCTCGCGCCCACTATTTCAAAACACGCTCTCCTCGCCCGAAATCGCTCGCGCCCACTATAGTTCAAGACACCACTAGTAGAAAACGGAGCTTTAAAACCGGTTCGTAAGGGCCTTTAGTGCCGGTTCCATAACCGACACTAATTGGTGGGCACTAAAGGCCCCCCCCCTTTAGTACCGGTTCGGCACGAACCGGTGCTAAAGTGCCACCACGTGGCGTGAGCTCGCGCCTTGGTATGGGGGACCTTTAGTACCGGTTGGTGTTACCAACCGGTACTAAAGGTTTTTTTTATTTTTTTTTGAAATTTTTGGAAATTTTTTTTGATTATTTTCTTGTCGATTTTTAATTTTTCTGAATTATTTGGTGATTTAGCCTCTAATCACCTCTCTTAACTGCTCAAGTGTGGATCACTCCCAAATCATCTAACTTCCCGACCGGTCACCCATCCGTCTCACTACTCCAGCCCGAGCACGCTTAACTTTCGGGTTCTATTCTCCTTCGTTTACAAGTCTGCACTTGTTGTTTTCCTGACAATAGTAAGATGTCAATCCTATTAACCCTCAAGAGTTTAGCTTGAGCATGAAGTCACACATTTTACTATTTGAGTTTGACACTATTATTCTAAAAGACAGTAATTATTTAGTAATACTAATATTTCTTGAATAAGTTTGACCATAGTTTGACCATAGTTTGACCATAGTTTGACCACAGTTTGACCATAGTTTGACCAGATTTGACCAAATTCAAAAAATTGAAATAATTATTTAGTAACACTAATATTCTTGAATAATTATGTAGTAACATTAATACTTCTTGAATAAGTAGTTTGACCAGATTTAACAATTTTTTTAAAAAATACTTAAATTTGACCATATCTTTTTTCGTTTTGGAATTTGAGGATTCTAAGAAATTGCAAACAGGCCTAGGCGGTCTCCATCGGGTGCGGATTTTCGTGCTGAATTGTTTGATATATTATACGTTTTTTTCCGACATCGTATGCAAAAGCTATAGCCTTTTACATTTTCCCTACACTTTTTGCAAAACATGTCCAAATTTAAGTTTTCAAATTTTCCTAACTAGTAGATGTAGTAATATAACTACCTCTCGAAGGATTTTATTTTTTTGAAGTTTTTATCATTTTCTTTTGATTTTTTCAGAACTGAAATGGCGACACACACGG
>NC_041388.1:392646118-392665556 GCF_002162155.2 Triticum dicoccoides | reverse complement strand
TTCCGGTTTGTGTCACAAACTGGTACTATAGGTCAGACCCCTTTAGTACCGGTTCATGGCACAAACCGGTACTAAAGGTTAGCCCTTTAGTACCGGTTTG
This sequence comes from Triticum dicoccoides, assembly GCF_002162155.2. Taxonomy (NCBI): domain Eukaryota; kingdom Viridiplantae; phylum Streptophyta; class Magnoliopsida; order Poales; family Poaceae; genus Triticum; species Triticum dicoccoides. The sequence continues at coordinate 392,665,456 of NC_041388.1, read as the reverse complement.
TGCCACGAACCGGTACTAAAGGTGATCGTGGGGCCCCGGCCTGACGCCAGCCTGCCATCACCCCTTTAGTATCGGTTCGTGGCATGAACCGGTAATAAAGGTTCAACACGAACCGGCATTAATGCATAGCCGTTCGAACCGGCACTAATGGTACCATTAGTGCCAGCTCAAATTCAAACCAACACTAATGTGCTTCACGTTTGACCCTTTTTCTACTAGTGCACGCCCTCCTCACCCGAAATCGCTCCCGCCCAGAGAAGCAAAGTTACTAAACTATCCCCGACCCTCAGTACACAGACCCAAGCCGAGAAGCCTATAGGCAAGGGTAGAACAGTAACTGCCCCTCACATTTCAGACAAATGCGTCCGTAAGACATGGTTCCACTCCCCTCCCAATTTCCCCCGCCTGCCCCCATTCATACCTCATGGGCACAAAATCACCTTCTCCCCGGGAAGCTCCCTTCTCCCGAGCCGCGAAACCTCAGCCCCACCTCCATGGCGCCCCCACCGCACCAATTTCACAGCCGCCCTCCTCCCTAATGCTGCGTGAACTGTACCGGAGCCGATTCACCCCCTCCGTTGTTCATGGTGCCGGAGCGGCTCCAACTTTGGATCTGTCCAGAGTCCTGGCGCTGCTTCGGCGTAGCCGTCGACCGTCGCAAATCGCTCTTTCCCTGCCGTCGGTCGCCACCGCAACCGCGCCGGCCTCACCGACTCGGCAGCTGGACCTGCCTACTTCACCATTCCGCCAGATAGGTCACACCCTCATCTCAAATCACTTTATTTAGGCGTCAGTTGTCTGAATTTTTATTCTGGGCCAATTGAGGGAGTCCTGGATTAGGGGGTCTCCGGACAGCCGGACTATCTCCATTGGCCGGACTGTTAGACTATGAAGATACAAGATTGAAGACTTCGTCTCATGTCCGGATGGGACTCTACTTGGCGTGGAAGGCAAGCTAGGCAATAGGTATATGGATATCTCCTCCTTTGTAACCGACGTTGTGTAACCCTAACCCTCTCCGGTGTCTATATAAACCGAAGGGTTTTAGTCCGTAGAACAACTATAACATACAATCATACCATAGGCTAGCTTCTAGGGTTTAGCCTCTCTGATCTCGTGGTAGATCTACTCTTGTAACACCCATATCATTAATATTAATCAAGCAAAACGTAGGGTTTTACCTCCATCAAGAGGGGCCGAACCTGAGTAAAACTTCGTGTCCCTTGCCTCCTGTTACCATCCGGCCTAGACACATAGTTCGGGACCCCCTACCCGAGATCCGCCAGTTTTGACACAGACATTGGTGCTTTCATTGAGAGTTCCGTTGTGCCGTCGCCACCAGGAAGGATGTCTCATCCCATCTTCAAAGACGGCACTATCGCTGAGGGAGCTTTGGCTATCGGCCAAACTCAACGACTAGGTGGTTTTCTTATGACCGCCCATTCGGCCGCCGCATCGACAATGATTTCTCGGGTCATCGAAAGCAATCTTCACGTCAACTCGGAACTCGTCGAGCAGTTAGATCCAATGGAGCTCTCTTCGCTAAACGAGCTCTTGGATCGCATCGCTGCCCTGGGAGTCGCTACAGACTACGATCAGATTGGGCCTAAACCCGATCTGAGAGAGATCAACTCTCCCCAGGTCACCCGTCATGTTGCAGTGGTAGAGGAACAATGCGGCAACCCTTCATCTATCTTAAGGACTAGTTATGTCCGGATTCCCGATCCCTCCAAGCCAGATACCCGCGGAGGGGAGGACGTCACTCAAGGCCTGAACCTAGAATCAGGCAGCGGGCTAGATTCATCGGAAAACATCCAAGACTCCAAACCTTCGAGTTCGGAAACTCCTTGGCCCCTGAGTCTCAGATTGGGTAAGGATTCAGATTGAACTCCACCCACCCACCCAAACATACGTGATCTATCCCAAATTAGGCAAGAGCCCGAAGAAACAGTACACCATTACTGGGCCAGATTCCTCCTAATCATGAATAGGATAAAGGACTGCCGCGAGGAAGATGTAATTTCATTCTTATGCAATAATTGCACGGACAAGGGAATCCTCAACGCCATAAGTCGTCGCGAAATTACACGCTTTGCCGACTTGGTGTCCATAGTACGAAAGTACTATGCGATGGAAAGCGCCTGGAAAACCGAAATAAAATTTTGGGATAATCCGGCCCTGAATACAAACACAGTCAGAAATAAAAGGGTGCATTATCACAATTCACCTGGGTTAACTACCAAAAAGCAAAAGCCCTCTACGGGACAAGGAACCGTACTGGAGGGATGGCTCAACGGACCCTGCAAAATTCATAGTACACCGGATGCAATACTAACGCACAGCCTTAGAGCATGTTGGATACTCCGGCAGGTGGCCAAAAGTGGTGAGGATCTACTCCTCCCAAAAACCACAAAGCACCACCCTGTGGACAACAATGCAGTGTTAACGGTCTTTGAGACCTTTGCGTCAAATAGTAGACGCAAGCGAACACTCCGCAGCATAGCCGAAATCTGCCACGTAGAAGAAATAAATCCTTGGTGTGACACGGCTATTACCTTCACCGCCAGTGACGAACCCAAATTCCGAACAGCCCGAGCACCAGCCGCACTGGTCCTCAGTCCAATCATGGACGGCTTCGACTCACCAAGGTACTCATGGACGGCGCCAGCGGATTAAACCTCATCTACGAGGAAACTCTTCAAAAGATGGAAATAGACTGGAGCCACATTGAGCAAAGTAGCACAACCTCTAGAGGATTATCCCTAGTCGGGAAGCATGCTGTATGGGAAAAATCACACTAGACGTGGTATTTGGCACGCCAGATAATTACAGGTCCGAAGAAATTACATTCCATGTGGCCCCGTTCAGCAGCGGATACCACGCTCTATTAGGGCGGGAGGCGTTTACAATCTTCCAAGCCATACCCCATTACAGGTACATGAAGCTCAAAATGCCCGGGCCCAACGGAATCATCACTATTGTTAGTGATCCGGACATAGCACTCCGCGCCGAAAATAAGACAGCTGCACTGGCCCTTGAGGCACTATCCGAGGCCCTAGAGGCCGAAGAACTAACTGCGCTGCGCTCCATGGTGAACAGGGACGATGAGATACTCGATAAAAGATCCAAGTCCACCTCCTTTATGCCGGCAGACGAAATAGTCAAATTCCAAGTCCATCCAACGGACCCTACAAAAACAACTTCCATCGAGGCACAATTAAACCCTGATGTCGATGCCGCACTGCGAGAGTTCCTATGCCAGAACTAGGACATTTTTGCCTGGCACCCTTCAGACATGCCAGGAATCCCACGCAGGCTGGCCGAACACAACCTAAATATCCTAAAAGGATTCAAGCCAGTCAAGCAGGCTCTTCGACGTTTCTCCGAGCCTAAAAGACAACCATGGGAGAGGAACTAGCCAAGCTATTGGAGGCCGGATTCATCAGAGACATAAAACATCCGGACTGGCTAGCAAACCTGGTGATGGTACCAAAGAAGGACAAATCCTGGCGCTTGTGCGTCGATTTTAAGGACCTTAACAAGGCCTGCCCAAAGGATCCCTTCCCCCTCCCCCGCATCGACCAAATCATCGATGCTACCGCAGGACACGATTCACTGTGTTTCCTGGACGCATACTCCGGCTACCATTAAATCAAAATGGCAGAGCCAGACCAAGCCGCAACGGCATTCATCACACCATACGGCCCATTCTGCTTCAACACAATGCCCTTCGGGCTAAAAAACGCCGGCGCAACATATCAGCGCATGATTCAGACATGTCTAGCAAACCAGATCGGCAAAAAAGTGGAGGCATACGTGGATGACGTGGTCGTTAAAACCAAGCATGTCGAAACTCTAGTAGATGACTTGAGGGTCACATTCGACAACCTCCGAACATATGACATCAAGCTCAATCCGAAAAAATGCGTTTTCGGCGTACCAGCCGGAAAGCTCCTGGGATTCATCATCTCCAGTAGAGGCATCGAAGCTAATTCGGCCAAAATCCAAGCGTTGTCACAGTTGGCTACCCCAACAGACCTCAAACAAATACAAAAATTGACTGGATGCGTGGCGGCTCTAAGCCGCTTTATCTCCCGCTTAGGAGAAAAGGCATTACCCCTTTATCGCCTCCTCCAGCGCACCGAACACTTCGAGTGGACAGACGCCGCCCCGGCCGGACTCAATGAAATAAAAGCCATATTGGCAACAAACCCAGTCCTGGCCGCGCCAAACATTGGCGAACCAATGCTATTATACATTGCGGCAACTCATCAAGTAGTAAGCGCAGTGCTCATCGTCGAGCGAGAAGTGTACAGACACAAATTCTGCCTTCAAAAGCCGGTTTACTCTGTGTCCACTGTCCTCACTCCATGCAAATCATGGTACCCGCATTATCGAAAGATAGCGTACGCAGTATTTATGGCATCCCAGAAGCTGCGACACTACTTTCAAGAGTGTTTGATAACGGTAGCCTCAGAAGTACCACTTAACGAGATTATAAACAACCGCAACGCGATGGGCCGGATTGCCAAATGGGCGATTGAGCTCCTCCTGTTCGACATAACTTTCAAGCCACGGCGAGCTATTAAGTCGCAAGTTTTGGCTGACTTCGTTGCTGAATGGACGGAAGCCGAACTCCCTAAAGAGTATGACACATATTCAAACTGGATCATGCACTTTGACGGCTCCAAAATGTTGGCCGGTCTGGGGGCTAGCGTCATTTTGACGTCCCCAACAGGAGATACCATTCAATACGTATTACAGATAATGTATACGGACTCCAACAACGCAGCCGAATATGAGGCCCTTCTACATGGTCTCCGGATGGCAGTATCCATGGGAATTCAACGCCTAGAGGTGCACGGGATTCGAACTTCACGATATCCCAAATAAATGGAGACTTAGACGCCAAGGATCCGAAAATGGTAGCTTATCGCAATGTCGTCCTAAAAATGTCAGCTCGGTTCAAGGGGCTCGAATTTCACCATGTGTCTCGGGAAAAGAATCAGGCGGCGGATATCCTTGCCCGCATCGGCGCAAAACGTGACGCGGTACCTCCCAACATATTTCTGGAACGGCTCTTCAAGCCATCCGTAGCGTGGGAAGGGGACACCGGTAACAACTATCCGGACCCAGCCAAAATACCCGAAACCGAACTCTCTGACACAATCGGAGGCTCCGCCACCGAAATAACACAATCAGCCCATGAAATAATGGCCATTGTTGCCCCGTGGACAGAACCATTCCTGGCCTACTTAACTAGATAGGAACTTCCGGAGGACCAAAATGAGGCACGCTGCATAGTGCGGCGATCCAAGGCCTACAGGGTCCACGAGGAAGAATTGTACAGAAAAGCGCTATCGGAGTCCTTCAGCGGTGCATCTCCGAAGAAGAAGGGCGGAACCTTTTGGAAGAAATTCATGCCGGACTCGGCGGTCATCACGCCGCAGCCCGGGCTCTTGTAAGCAAGGCCTTCCGTACAGGATTCTATTGGCCAACGGCCCGGGCAGACGCACATGACTTGGTCCAACGTTGCGCCGGTTGCCAGCTCTTTGCAAATCAAAGCCACATGCCACCCACCGCCCTCCGAACAATCCCCATTACATGGCCCTTCGCGGTCTGGGGGCTTGACATGGTTGGACCCCTTAAAGGGGGAACCCACAAGAAAAAATACTTATTGGTCATGGTGGATAAATTCACCAAATGGATAGAGGCCAAACCAGTTAAAACAGCCAAATCCGGACCGGTGATAGATTCCATATCCGGGGTTGTACACCGTTACGGCGTCCCCCACAACATCATCACTAATAACGGCACGAACTTCACGGCCGACGAGGTAAAACTCTAGTGAAGCAAAATGGGCATCAAGCTCGATTATGCTTCAGTCTATCACCCACAAACCAATGGCCAAGTCGAACGAGCAAATGGTCTTATAATGAGCGACATTAAACCCAGATTAGTGCGCTCCTTAACAGAGTCTGACATGCACTGGGTAGAGGAGCTCGACTCCGTACTCTGGGGGCTGCGGAACACGCCGAATCGTAGTACCAGATACACACCGTTTTTTATGGTGTACGGCGCAGAGGCAGTCCTGCCCTGTGACATAATTCATGACTCACCTCGAGTGCGCATGCACGAAGAAAGAGAAGCCGAGCTCGATCGGTAGGATAGTCTGGACACCTTGGAGGAAGAGCGCGACGTAGCCAAAGCCCGTTCCGCATTTTACTAGCAACATGCTTGCAGATACCAAAGCAGAGAAGTACGGGCCAAAACTTATAACGTTGGCGAACTAGTTCTCTGGCTGCCGGATAAGAAAAAGAATAAGCTAGAGCCCAAATGGGAAGGTCCTTTCATCATCGACCAAGTTCTGACCGGCGGAGCATACTGACTGCGGGATGCATCGACTAGTCGACTCGAGCCGAACCCATGGAATGCAGCCAGGCTCCGAAGATTCTACGCCTAGCATCGGACTTTATGTTAGTCCCCTCCCTTTGTCCATTTTCTGCATATGCATCATCTGTCTTGTTTCCCCTTCTTTCTTTTATTTCTCTAGGCCTTCAAGGGTCACCTTGTGCCTCACTTGTACATTATAGATGTGCTAGCCGCACTCTATACACCTGGGGGCTTCTTTCACAGAAGCTTAAATTATTCACCTGGGCATCACGCCCAACACATGCGTTATACTTCCGCATGTACCTTTTTTCACCATTATATGCATCGATATAACTTAAGTTTTGGCCAAGCTGGGTTGCCTGGCTCTTGTATTTATGCCCCACGTTCCCGTTAATTCGGCTAGGGCATAAGGGGAGCACCTCTGCGATTGTTATTGCCGGGTCAGCCGGACGTGTACCTCAGACTGGGTGAAGCCGAAAGCTAGCGTTCTTAAGAGAATATTCGGTCGGTGAACAAAAGATGACTTTTATTTATTATCCATATCTACCCCCAGATGTTTTTTCTGCGCTTCTTGTCGCAGTCCGGACATGCACTTTTGGGCATGCGTACCCAGGGAAAAGAACCCTTAACAGAACTATTCTCTCTGGAAGATGTTTCTTACTACCCATGTAATATAACAAAACTAGTTGGGCACTTGTCTGATAAAGCACTAATGACCCCTACGCCTGGTCTCCATGCATGCCCCGGTTCTTACATAACCGAAAGGGTATTCGGATACACTCCGGACTATCGGGTCCCGAGGTTGAAGTGAAAAGGTCTGCCACGACAAACGATCTACAATCCGGCTAGAAGGCATCATACATGTCACTTTAAAATTACATAGTCAATTTGACTGGTTGAATTCCTCTTCAATGCCATCCAATAGGTTGTCCAGTCTACAGTCCTGTTGGGAATACTTTGCAGCCAATTCTACTTGGCCGTACACTAAACTGACAGCGACCTCCTTGCCATCAGGCCCCACAGGTCCGACTTCGGCCATGTGGTTCGGGTCAGCCTTCGTGTACCGTGTCTTCACCATTGCCCAGGCTTCCCAGGCACCCTGACGGCAGGCTGATATCTTCCATAATCGTAAGCGCCGCCATGCTCCCTTCAGCCTCTCTGCAAGCTCTCCAAGGCCTTCGGGTATGGAGACGGACGGCCACAAGGCCTGGGCGACGCCTTGCATCACCTGCCGAACTCGTTCGTGCAACTGCGAGAGCTCGGGAAGAAGATCACCCGTCTAATCAGGCATCTCTTCGGCAGGACGACCTGTTAGCATACCTACAAACATAACTCTGTCAGCCAGCTTCCTCGCCGAACTCTTTTTACAAATTTCGTTCAAGCACATACTAAATATGCCGCGTCGAAGCCGCCGATTCACCTTAACAGAGTCCGACAGTTGGGCACGACAATCTTTTAGTTCCACGCCCAGCTTGGTGTTGGCATCTTGGAGATCATTCTTCTCCTGCCTCACCCTCGTCAGCACGCTCTCACCGGCCTTCAGCTGGCGTATGACCTGTTGCTTATCCGGATTTACTGCAGCGTCATCTGCAATTTTATTGTCAAATCTGCATATACGCCACACTCTAATATGATACTTATCATTCGAAGGATATGTTATCAGAGGGGGTTTTTTTGGGGCTCCCCCGCTGCGGCTAGTGCGGCCTGCAGTTGGGCTTTGCACTCTTCCAGCTCCTGGGACAGTTGAGTATTCTCTTATGTAAGAACCTGCATAACAAATGATCCTTAAATCAGTTATCCTAACTGTTTCAAGTCTCAGGGGCTACTGATATATATAATCACCAAATTTTCTCACCCGTATGTCTTTTACATACTGCTCCGTGGCTCTGGCTAGACCATTTTGAGCAGCACGAAGGTGCGCGTCTCCCGAGTTGAAGGCATCCAATGCCTCTTGGGAGAAACAAGCGTCACGAAGAACAGTCCGGCGACGCTTGTGGTTCATGGCACTTTCCACCTCGGAATGGGTGGCAGACAGTTTATCCGCATCCTCTGTCGGAGGAGCACCCGGCGCACGCCTTGTATTGGTTCCCGCCTCTGAATCCGGCCTTGGAGCCTGGCTTGTGGAGGCGCGATTGGTAGCCTCTCCGGGTATAGTCCGGCGAGCTCTCTTTTTCCTGAAAAGAAGGCATGGGCATTAATATGCTTCCGCAAATAATTTCTTGCAATAAAGACGGTGCGCCGTACCGCTGCGTCGGTGCCTCAATCCGGACTGCTGATCTTTTCAGCCTGCCTGGCCTTGCGGCCCCTTGTTGGCTAGTTGCCACAGGCTCGACCTTCTGCCCCGAGGACCTCCCCTGCAAAACACGGTTGTTATACGGCAATCAAAAAGCGCAAGGACGGATCCCTTTTTACGTGTTGGGACTTCGGTCTCAGTCACCTGTGAGGCTGGAACTAGCCTAGGGTAATCGGCCGTAATGGCCACCAAGGCGTTGTCATTACTCCATTGGTAAAATACCCCGTCGATCAGTTCCACAGATATGTCCGGATCCTCCTGGGAGGCTGGGTCAAGGGACTGTCCGGGGTCCTCGGGTTGCAGAGGAGGGCTGTTTATCTCCTTTACTGCCTGGCGCAGCTCCTGCGATAAAATCGCTAGAATAAATACTTAACTACGGGAATACGAAATGGATGGGCAATAAAAAGTCTCCGCTTACCCAGCCCGAAGGATTGTACATAGAAAATCCGCCCTGCGGGTTGACATGAAGGAATTCCTCCTCTTCTCCCTTGTACAAAGTGGATAAGATCTTTATTAGATCGGCAGCTGATCCCGGCCCTTTGCGGCCATGGCGGGTGGCATCATCCTCCCTGTTGAAATCCCACATGGGGTGGCCTCTATACTGAAGCGGCTGCACCCCCCGCATGATGCATGTGGCCATGACCTCGATCATGGTCAATCTGGATAGAGCTAAAAAACTTATCTGGCTCATCAGGTATAGAATGTCCTTGTCATCTTCCTCCAGGGAGCTCCGTGGATGCCAGCTCCGGCGCTTCTTCAAAGGGGCATTGTCGAACTCCGGAAGGCCGATCCGAATATGGTCTAGGAGGGGGATATCTTGTATATAAAACCATTCCGAAGGCCAGTCTTCGAACGTCTTCTTCGGGGTCCCAGACAGGTATCCGGTCACGGCAATACGCCACACTTTGGCTCCGCCCACTTGATATATTGATCCCTTCTTAGGACGGGGCACAAGGCAGAACAACTTCTTCCACAGAGAGAAATGAGCCTCACAGCCCAAAAATAACTCGCAAAGGGCTACGAATCCCGCGATATGCAACAGGGAGGCAGGCGTAAGGTTGTGCAACTAGAGGCCGTAGAACTCCAGAAGCCCCTGGAGAAATGGATGAATTGGGAATCCGAGCCCTCTTACCAAATAAGGGATAAGGCATACCCTCTCTCCCTTGGAGGGATTGGGACGGCTCTCCGCTTGCTCTCCGCCATTGTAGGTGGCAAGCCCGGCTCGAACCAGGACCAGGTACGCTGGGGGAAGAAATCCCTTAGACTGAAGCATCACCAATTTGCTGTGCGAGATGGAACATCTCTCCCAATCTCCCGGTTTGGAGCTAGGGGTGCGAGAGGAGGAGCTGCGTCGACCGGCCATGATGGAATGGATCTCTGTCGGGTGTGCTCCGATGAAGGCTCGCCAAGGGGGGATGGTGTGATTTGGATCTGAATCCTCGTCTTTTAAATATGCGGCTCATTCACACAACTAGGGGGTAAATATGAAAACACCCTGGCTCTTCACATTCGCTCGACACGTGGAAAGTGTCCATTATTGGGCGTGGAAGCCGAGGAGTACAAACATCCACAAGAAACCGGACATTATTTCGATAGGTACACAAAATTTGGAGAGGAACCCGCCTTGCAATGCCGAAGACAATACTGCGCGCCAGACTCGTCGTCATTGAAGCCTGGTTCGGGGGCTACTGAGGGAGTCCTAGATTAGGGGGTCTCCGGACAGCCGGACTATCTCCATTGGTCGGACTGTTAGACTTTGAAGATACAAGATTGAAGACTTCGTCTCGTGTCCGGATGGGACTCTACTTGGCGTGGAAGGCAAGCTAGGCAATACGTATATGGATATCTCCTCCTTTGTAACCGACCTTGTGTAACCCTAACCCTCTCCGGTGTCTATATAAACCGAAGGGTTTTAGTCCGTAGAACAACCATAACATACAATCATACCATAGCCTAGCTTCTAGGGTTTACCCTCTCTGATCTCGTGGTAGATCTACTCTTGTAACACCCATATCATCAATATTAATCAAGTAGGACGTAGGGTTTTACCTCCATCAAGAGGGCCCAAACCTGGGTAAAACTTCGTTTCCCTTGCCTCCTATTACCATCCTGCCTAGACGCACAGTTCAGGACCCCCTACCCGAGATCCGCCGGTTTTGACACCGACACCAATCGATTTGCAATGGGAAGCAGCACCCCTCGAGGCGGCGGATCTCTTAGGCTGCCGGTTGGCTGGTGTCTAACGTAAGGGTGCGGGGCCGCAAAGTTTGCCGCGGAAGCAGCGCTTAGATGGCTATCTTTTAGAGTTGCGTGGGTTGAAGGTACTGCTGCCACCGGATCTGGATGACGGGGAGTCTTTGTGGATTGGCCCGAGGGCGGCACAACCACGGCAGTGCGGTGGGGCGGGGAGCGGGGTTTTGGCCGGGGCCACAGACGGTGGAGGCAGGCTGCTCTGCCGTTGGTCGCTGGCTCTTCGGGGAAGATTCTGAACAGTGTCAGTCGGGAGGCACAAGACGGCCAGCCATCCGCCGTAGATCGAACAGTACCAAAATAAAATAAAATCGTGTGACCCCAATTTAGTCTTCAGTCAACAGACGTGTGACCACTCTCGTACCTTGTTGTTGATCTCTTAGTGTATTTCTTCAGATCAAAGAGATATGTCGTTCTTAACATTATGCATTATCTGCATCTTCAGACACACCGTCTTCCGACTCACCGCAGCTACTCCAACAAGGGAAGCATACACCAGAAGGGAGCTATAGTCCGCACTCGACAGTTCCCTGCATCGAATCCGCGTGCCCGACATGCACAGCCACAACAACTGCAGGGCCATCCACAAGTCAGCACATGATGCTCACTCCCATGGATGGCAGCCAGATAGGTTGTACCCTCATCTTACTTGTGTGCAACATTTATGGCTCTGTTATTCATCTAAGCATGGAAAATAGATCATCACATTTCACTGTATATTCATGCAGATCTCTTACGGGTTTTGTTCAGGAGTTAACGTTGTTCCATAGTTCAGCTAAGATACTTTTTCTTTAGGTAACACTGTTCCATAGTTATCATCCATCAGTCAATGCTATCCCATAGGCTGGTGATTATAGTATTATACCACTTCTAGTATTTCCTATGTTGTTCTTTAATACTTTTGTGTGCCATCTAGTTAATCTCGAGTACAAAAGATACATATTCTGTAGCTTTCATCTGTGTTCTCCCTTTAGTTTATGAGACCTGTTGCTGCTAGTTAACCCCAGCCCTACTATTTATGTCCACTCCTACAGGCACTCATTACATAAATCTAACTACTAGTTGTCTTCCATGCATGTCAGATATAATTGCACACACTGTTATATCCACAAGAACCTCACGGATCAATGTAAAGGCCAATAAACTTTCTGCCAATGATACCCAATATGATGGAACATGTAAAGGCAGTTCTTCAGAAGACTTGCAGAAAGATGGTGAATCCTCTTCACCCCACAAGGTCCTTGCTCTAATTTGGCCTGTGATATGGGTACAACATGCATATAATGTCCTGGAGTGTATCTACTCTGTTACAATGCCATGTGCTTAGCATGCTGATCATGCATGTAAATATGTCATGCCTTCCTGTTTTTCAGTACCTATTCCATTCATGATAACATGTTTTCAAATTTAAGTACTGTCATTCTACACTATCACAATGCCATCTGCTTAATTTGGACATCATGCTTCTGAATATCTTATGCATTGTTATTCATCAGTATCTACTTCATCTGTCTACCATACCATGTTTTTTTACATTGAAGTGTTGTTATAGTGCTCTGTTGCAATGCCATCTTATTTTCCCAATCATACACGTGTATGTTGCCTTAGTTATTTCTGTATGTATTCCACTAGCATACAGTTTTACATTCAACTAGTGTTTTTTTGCTGTGTTGTCCTGTCGTATCCCTAGCTCTTACAGCATACTCCCTCCGTCCAGATTACATGTTGCCGAAATGGATAAAAAAGGATGTGTCTAGAACTGAAATACGCCTAGACCCATCCATTTTTTCCGGATGGAGGGAATACATGTCAATATGTCATGCCTTTCTATTCTTCAGTACCTATTCCATCTCTCTGCTGCCGCATGTTTTATAATTAAATCACCATTCTTCTATACAAGGCATGCATGGGGAAGACGACTATGTTAGAATCTGAAGGGTTACAAACAAGGCCTTTGCAATAGATCCAAACGCCTGAAGATAATAAACCAACTCCAGTTTTTAAAGATACTGCTCCAGCACAGAGAAACCCAGCTCCTATTGATAATAAATAGATTCCAGTGGCCAAAGAACTAGTCCGCTCCAGTCCAGCAAAAATATGTCAAGTCAATTCTAAGAAGCGTGTGCGTATCCTTGCATCATGAAATTTTATAGAATGCTGATCATATTTTCTACATGTTTCTTACCCATCTCTCTTTTAGAAAATAAGCTTAACAGATAGAAGAATTTCTGCACTGGTATCGTCTATGAGGAAAGATTCTTGCAGGAATTCTCTGTACTCCAATGCAGATGTAAGTACCTGTTGTATATCACTATATTTTTACATCAGCATGTATTTTGTTAATCGGCGTGAATCCAAACTTTATCTGATCTAAATTTAGTTGTAGCAGAATGTATGATTAAAGGCCACAATGTTGATTTTTGTAAGGAAAACTACATGGTAGTTTTGCATCCTGAGCGACATGAGTGTACTATCTCATATCAGTGGGTTTGATTACTTTGGTTCTGCAGTGGTTTTTCAGTGTTTTTTACTGTGTTGTCCTGTCGTATCCCTAGCTCTTACGTCATACTCCCTCCGCCCGGATTACATGTCGTAGAAATGGATAAAACTGGATGTATCTAGAACTGAAATACGCCTAGACGCATCCATTTATTTCCGGCTGGAGGGAATACATGTCAATATGTCATGCCTTTGTATTCTTCAGTACCTATTCCATCTCTGCTATAGCATGTTTTATAATTGAAGCACCATTCTTCTATATAAGGCATGCAAGGGGAAGACGGCTATGTTAGAATCTGAAGGGCTAGAAACCAGGTCTTTGCAAAAGATCCAAACGCCAGGAGATAATAAACCAACTCCATTTTTCATAGATACTGCTCCAGCACAGAGAAATCCAACTCCCACTGATAATAAGTAGATTCCAGTGGCCAAAGAACTAGTCTGCTCCAGTCCAGCAAAAGAATGTCAACTCCATTCAAAGAAGCGTGTGCGTATCCTCGCATCATGAAATTTTATAGCATTCTAGTCATATTTTCTACATATTTCTTACCTATCTCTCTTTTAGAAAATAAGGTTAAACGATACAAGACTTCCTCCATTGGGATCGTATTCGAGGAAAATATCTTGCGGGAATTCTCTATGCTCCAGTGCTGATGTAAGTACCTGTTGTATATCACTATATTTTACATCAGCAGGTATTTTGTTAATCGGCCTGAATCTAACCTTTATCTGATCTAAAATTAGTTGTAGCAAAATGTTAAAGGCGCCAATGTTGATTTTTGTAAGGAAAACTGCCTGGTAGTTTTGCGTACTGAGCTGCATGAATGTGCTATCTCATATCACGCACATTACTGAATTGTAGTGCTTCTCTGGTTGCCCATTCATTCATTGTGTCAATGTTGCTTTCGTATTACCTTACCTGGCTGATGATAGCTGTGCCATATTATGTTAATTTGGTGTAGGCTAGTTGCCCAAACGTCCATTGTGTCAGTGTTGCTTTCCTATTATCTGACTTGGCCAATGATAGCAATGCTAGTGTGTTAATTTTGTGCAGGATGTTGAACATAAGAAGACAAACTCTGAAAATAGCAAGGCAACCCCATTGTTTCTTTCCAGTAAATCTAGGCCAGGTAATATGGCAATAACTCATGATTAATTTGTTTGGTTCTCGTCCTAATTTATGTTAAGATGCAGTGCTCAAGACACTCTCCACTATCAATAATACAAGCCTGCCAAAATCGCCATCTGAATCTGTTCAGTATCCTCTGTCTCGAATGCGACGGAATAAATGTATGTTTGTGAACCAATTAATGGCTGAAGCAATGATGGAAATGGTGGATGAATCAGAGGTGCAGAGTCGTGTGACACAATAACTGATCAATGTTTTCAGAGACAGTGTGGCAAAGCAACAAGAACTTGCCCACATGCTTATGGGCGTCATCTGTGCTGAGGTTGCAGATTGTGATGTTGTAGATGGTTAGGTTCTGCTCATTTATTTGCACTGGCATCAATCTTTGATTCTAGTGGTGTAATTTCCTATAATATATTCTGGATGTGCAGCGTTATTCCCTGTATGTCATACATTTGCTCGTCGTAATGGGCTCAAATTATCTAATTTGGCCTAAAGACATGAACAAACTTTAGTGGGCCCATTAAGTTAATGGGCCGTTAATAGGCCGAAAGTTAATGGTCGGCCCTCTTACCTCCCGGGTCGTTAACAGGCCGACATCAAAGTGGGCAACAAGTGGCCCCAATTTATTTCACGGGTCGTTAACAGGCCGTTACTAAGTTTGGGCTACATATGGCCCAACTATACTGTAGGCCTTTAGCAGGCCGAAAGAGACAGCGGGCTTGTATTGGACCATGAAGAGCATGGGCCGCTAAGAGGCCGAAAGTCAGGTCGTATTGTAAACGACCCAACTGTGTTGTGGGCCTTTAGCAGGCCGAAAGAGAAACCGGGCTGGTATTGGACCATGAAGGGCATGGGCTGTTAAGAGACCAAAACTAAGGTCCGACTACAAATGGCCCAACTCATTTATGTTCCGTTAACAGGTCGAAAGGCACACAGGGCCGGGAATTGGCCTAACAGTTAAATGGGTCACTAAAAGGCCAAAACTCAGGTCCAACTACAATTGGCCCAACTGATTTATGGGCCGTCAACAGGCTGAAAGTGTCACCGGGCCAGAAATTGGCCCAACACTTAAATGGGCCGCTAAAAGGCCGAAACTTAGGTCCGACTACAAATGGCCCATCAGATTTATGGGCCGTCAACAGGCTGAAAGACACACCGGGCTGGAAATTAGCCCAACATTTAAATGGGTCGCTGAAAGGCCGAAAGATGTACAACCTGAAAATTGGCCCATCCATTAAATGGGCCGTTAACAGGCCAAAATCTCATTAGGCCGATATTGAGCCCAAATATATAGCGGGCTATTAACGTCTCGAACTGACGATGGGCTGCAATGGTGTCAAATCTTTAACGGGCCGAATTGGCACATCTCGTATGGGCTGTGGGCTTAAATGCACCTGACACAAGTAGGCCTTATATGGGCCGGCCTGCTAAGTTTTACTGGGCCGGCCTTTTTCACCGGAATGGGCCACTATTGGGTCGTGCCACGTGTCAACCTATCATAGGCGTGTCCTGTCCAATGAGTGGATGACATCTGTCCCAACGATGAGCCGACATGTGTTTCCTCTAGCCAATGATGATTTTACACGTGGAAATCCCCATTGGTCGGGGCTGTTAACAGGTTATCGGATCCAAAACCCTACCCGATAGCTTAACGGCGTTCCGTTACGGTGGATGCCACGTGTCGGTCACCCTTGACGAGAGCACTTCTGTGACGTGCGATTTATTGTCATGGAAGTGGACACTTCTGTGATGATAATTTTGGTAATGTCATGGAACACTTCTACGACAACACAGGTATGACTATCTTGATTCTGTCATAAATTTGTCATGGATGTACATGGATGACAAAAAAAGAGACCTACTGTGACAAACACGTATCATCACGGAAGTGTATTTTTTTTGTAGTGCATGATGATCAAGACCAGGAGGGCGCCAGCATTCACAGTATCCTTGTTTCCTCTTTGGTGCTAAGGAGGCAAGCACAGACGAAGAGTACCGAGGTGTCAAGCAAAGGTTTCCATATCGGTGCAACGAGACCAAGACCAGCAGGACGGTGGGACGGAGGTCACCATGGAGCCCAAGACGGCGTCACCACCAAGCCTTTGGCAGGCGAAGACTTCTTTTGTCGGGATAACTTGTACTAGCTGTCCCCTTTCAAATTGGCTGGCTCCCTTCCCGCTCAATTTTTGGGGAGAGGACCAGTGCCTCTATAAATAGGATTAGCCACCATAGCGGATGGGGGAGGATTTACCTGATCTTAGATTTGAGCTATTCCATCCTTAGCCACACACAAACCAAGCACAAGAACACCTCACCTCAGGAGGCTCTTCCACTTGTACTGTTCGTCATCAGCCCAAGAGGCAATCCACCACACCGCACTAGACTAGGGTATTACACCGCAACGGTGGCCCGAACCAGTATAAATCTTGTGTCTCTTGTGTTGCGAGTTCGTCGAGCTAGCCTTTGAGATCGCGAAGTGCTTGAGGGCATGATCGGTGAGGGAGAGATCTTTGCGCGCACCCAAGTGTTCGAACCTTAAGAGTTTTGCCGGAACCCGAAATCCGACAGTGGCGGCGAACGGCAGCGCAGGCTGCTGCGGTGGTGCGGTGGTGGTGCGGCGCGATGAGGGGAGCCGGAGGGGTGGCGACGGCTTATAAAGAGGGCCCCCAGGGGTCCTCGGCTTGCTGAGGGGGCGGGAGGCCGACCCGGACTCCTCCTCGCCGGAGTCCGTCGTCCGCACGGAAGGGAGAGGCAGCAGCGCTAGGTTGGGTCGTGGCTCGGCTGTGGCTGGGCCGGCCTGGGAATTGTTTTTTTAATTTCGCCGAACAAAAAAGTCAAAAATAAAATAAAATAAAATCCTAAAATTTCCAGAAATAATTTTCATGGTCCTCTCCTAATATATATGTCAAGATGAACATTTTTGTGGACTAAAAATGCAATTTTTGGAAAATGCAATTTTTGGAAAATGCAATTTTTCTCTAATTCAAGTAAAATAGCAAATAAAATAAAATTTTGATTTCAAAAATTTCTTCTCCAATATTTCTTAGCTGTTGAAGAAGTCATATTATCTTCTCTCATTTATTTTTATTGTTGGAAATAATTGGAGAGAAAATATTAAAATCAAATTGATCCTCTTTTCAAATTTGAAGATAAATTCAAATATGAAAATCTGTGAAACCTCCAACTCTCTCCTTGGTTCCTTGAGTTGCTTAAGATTTCTAGGATCATAACCAACAACAAATAAAAAATATGATATGCATATGTGATCTATGTATAACATCCAAATTCAAAACTGGGATTTTACATTCAGGGATCTGCCGGCGAGCGCATTCGTCGAGTGAATGTTGGACATTCTCCAGACATGCACGCTCAACCAAGGTGGCTAAATGTGCTGCCTCCAAAGCCTGAGCCTCAGAGGTCTCTCCGATGATGGGGGTGTGGAGTGCCTCCACGTTGCGACGATGCAGCTCTTCTCTCTGCTCCGAAGTGAGGGCCTCGGGATGATTTTCGTCATGACCATGCGGTGGACCACCTCCACCATCGCCGCCGCCACCGCGACAGAACCCGGGAGGGCCGCATGGCGTGTCGACCATCGGGACTTCCGCTGCAGGGTCGCTACTTCCGCACTCGGCCAGGGTCTCAGTGGAACCAGTCGACAGGTCGAATGGTCCGTAGAGAGATTCGCCGGGTTCGATTGCCATGACTTGAGGGGTGACCGACTGGCAGGCCACCGCATGCTTCACCCACCGCGGAAGCCGTGACCAACTGGATAGCTTGCGGTGGCGTCCAACAGTGAGAGTGGATGACACGGGAGCCTACCGATACTTGGTCGACGGCTGCCGCAAGAGGACGCCGCAAGCACTCGCTCGGAAGTGCGTCGCCCCTCGGATGAGAAGGGCCGCGACATCGAGGGGGCCTCTTGGAGCCAGGCGGAGTTGTCGGTGATGAAGACGAGCGCACCGAGATAGATCTCGCGGCCCTTAGCCAAACCACTGCCAGAAACCATGTTGACGGAGATCAGAAAAACTGTAACCTCACTGGAAGTCGCTAAGACGCCGGCCCCATGATGGGCGCCAACTGACGTGGGAGTAAGTCTGACAGTAAGAATAGGGAGTGTGTATGAGGAGGCAAGGCCCTAGCTAAGGTGAGGTTGTGCATGCAAGATTTATGAGTTCAGGCCCTTCTCGGAGGAAGTAACACCCCTACGTCTCGGTGCCCGGAGGCTTGGTTGATTGAATTATGCATGAGAGTTATAGCGGGTGCGAACCCTTGTGCCAGAGGGGAGGGGTGGCTTATATAGAGTGCGCCACCCCTTTACCGGCCTCAGTTACACAGTGTTTAATGTAGATTAAGACAGAGACATTACTAGTAACGCCTACTATAATGACTATTGATGACTAAGGCTATGGAGTGAACGCCTGTCCGTTGCCATCCAGAGGTGGCTTTTGATCTTCGATACTCCGAGTGATTCTCTGTGAGGTCAACTGACTCCATATTAGTTGAGTGGAATTGGGATATCCGAGTGGTATATCCAGTCGAGTGGATTGCACTCCAACGTGATTTCAGTCGGTATCTTCGGTTGTACTTTGAATGTTTTTGACTCTAGGGTAGTGTCCTTGGGTAGGGAGTCTAGGTCAGGCCTATGACCCTACCCTAGGTACATGTCATCGTCACTACTAGCCGTTGAACCATTAACACCAATAGAGTGACGGCCACTGCGTCTCAACGGTGAGGGTGTGAAGTCGGCTGCAACAACGGTCACTGCCCCCTC
>NC_041388.1:392619708-392645807 GCF_002162155.2 Triticum dicoccoides | reverse complement strand
CTCAGTCCCGAGCCCGCGAACGGGGGTGACAACGTGAGAGGCGTTGAATCCCTATGCGTCGTCACCCTTGGAATTGTTGAAGGCGTATAAGACAATCCTCGCAGCTTCGCCGTCGCTGTCTCACGGTCAGCCCGACCGACAGTGAGAAAATCACTCCCTGTCGAGCTGATGATGTCGGCGTGGGTGACAGTGGTAGGGTCGGCGACGAAGAGGCCGCAACAGATGACTTCTCCTGAAGCCTAGGCCACACCTGGGACCCGTCGTCTAGGTGAGGCAATGCTGCTATGGTTGACCCGGCCAGCGTCGTCCGAGTCCGGCGTGCCACAGTCGCCGTAGAAGCTGGCGACGCCAAAGTCCTAGAAGTCGATGTCGTCATGGCCGATGGAGAAGACCCCTCAGGTGGCGTAGAGACAACCTTAATATGCTAACATCAAAGCGGGCTCGGCGGTGTGACGACGATGAAGAAAGTCTTTTCTGGTGGAGAATACCACCCCCCTTGAAATGGATGGAGACATGGACAACTGCATGGTCATCACACAGCCAGAGGTGGGAGTAACTGAAGGCTCCTTGGACGAAGAAGTGGGTTTGGGCCTTTTACATGTATCATTTCCTCCACTGTGTCATCCCTGTCATGTCCCTTGTCGCCTCCTGAATCATCCCCGTGCTCCCATACTTGAGGCACGAAATTAGCATCAACACGGAAGTCCTCTTTTTCCAGGCTGTACCGGAACTCATAACCCTTCCTCTGAACGACCACGTTAGAAGAAAGAGAATCAATTGTGCTCCTTTTGAAAGCATCTAGGTTCAGCACCGCTACCTGAATACGAACAGTTCCTCTGCAACACAAACATAGAATATCAACATCTAGAGTAGCTCCAATAACCGAGCCGACCGCCCAAAGACCCAGAAAGTGACGAAGAGCGTGAGGCACACCATGCACATGTACCCAAATAGGAATAAGATCGAAGTGATGTGGTATCTTGTCTGACTTCCAGGGCTTGAACTCGATGGTGACATTGTGAGAATTGAGGAAAATTGCAAAACTGGTCACCCTTGGCAAATCCTCTTCACTAGGAAAGGACATTAGAAATGCATCCTCACCATGTGGCACAGCCTCCCAAGTCCACTCAAGCTGAAACTGAGCAATCTTGGCGACCTCTACATCCACAATATCGGTAGAAAGTGAACCACCAGAAATCGATACCAAAGCTGTCAATGAGTCCTGCAGTGAGAGATCGTACCTAAAAACATTATCAGACATCTAAAAAAACATCATGTTTTAGTTCTATAACCATATAGCATCCCCGTCGGCTTTGGTAACTTTAAGGTAGGGCACCGTCTCATGGTCATCGGGTGATTGTTTAGAGGCTGCATGTTTGTTTTGCGAGTTATGTGGTCACACATAGAATCCCAGAAATAATTCATAATAGATATGGAAGACCGTATCTATATCTGATCTTGGAACTCTAATGCATGACTGAGTTATTTCGCAAAAAAATTAGAAAAATGCATGTGGAGTTCCTTAGAAAACATGCTTTGTAATAGAGTGAGGATAGAGGTAGGTAGAGTATTATCTGAAATGATTTGTTTTCTTCTAAATATAGATTTCATTTCATATTATTCAAATAAGCCCGTAAATTATGTTAAAATACTTATAATAAATAAACATAATAGAATAGATAATGTCGAAAGACTTTAAATAAAGATTTTCTATTCCTCCTGCTACTCTTTTTTGCGTAATAACTTTCTACCAAATGATGAGTGACACATGTGTGGCACGAAGTGACACCACCCTGACGTTTTTTACACTAAAGTTGGCATCCAAAAAAACCAGAAAGGTTGAAACATGCCATCCAAATAGAAAGTTACCATGCTTCACAAATAAAGTTGTCATCCTCTCGTAACTAACCTTGCCATCATAAAACATTAGGGCGGAATTGCTTCGTGCTACACGTGTGGTACTTATCAGGGTCCACTTTATATCTATTTATCTTCAATCATGACAGTTCAACAAAAATAGAAATAATAAAAATTACATCTAGATCCCTAGACTACCTAGCGATGACTAGAAGCATTGCAATGAGCTGAAGGCGTGCCTCCATCATTGCCTCTCCCTCGCCGAAGCCGGCCAAAACTTGTTGTAGTAGACAATCAGAAAGTCGCCGTGCTAAGGCCCTATAGGACCAGCGCACCAGAACAACAACCGCCGCCATTGAAGAGTAGTGTAGATCGGAAGGATGCAACCTGAAAACACATGAATGTAGACGAATTACGACCAGATCCAAGCAAATCCACCAAGGACAGATCCATCAGAGACACACCTCCACATGCTCACCGATGATTCTAGATGCACCATCGGGACAGGGGGTAGACGGGGAGAACCTCATTCCATCTTCCAGGGAACCACCGTAGTCTCATCTTCCTAAGCAGGACACAAACCCTAACAAAACTCGAGGAAAAATCCAAAAAAGGAGCCCCCCACTGGCAAAGGCCGGGATCCTGTTACTCTGCAGTAGTTTGCAATTTGTGTAGTGATTTTACATTACCATGTGATAAGGCAGCATGGTCTGTTGTTCTCTCCGCGGTCTCACGAATGTATTTGACGTGTAAGAGACATATTGGTTTCATTGTTATGCAACAGAGTTGGGGGCTGGAGCCATTTTCCTCTAAAAATAGACTTTCAATAGTACTACCAGTGACCTACAAAATAATGAAATCACAACCTGGACTCTGAGTGCCAAACAAACACAATCTTTGGCATGAGCTGAAGACGGACCGTTGCTGCCACTCAAAAACTCAAAAACATTGGAGCCGTCCTCACATTATATCTTGTAGGCTAAATGTCATCATGTTGACATCTAGTTGGACCAACGCACGCGAGAAGAAGTCATCATCGGAAAACCTTAAGAAGCCATCGTAATTGCAAGCAGGAGGTTGTCATACTTCATATGACCTCTTAATTGGCTCCCTTATTTTCATGGCTTCTATCAAAATGACATCCAAATCTACATTAGAAGCTAGCAAAAACATCTTACAACAAGGTTACAGTCATATCAAAAGTGTATGGAACTATGATATATCTCAAACGTATCTATAATTTACACCATGCCATTATTTATCACTTTAGCACAATTTCATGTTAATTTATTGGAGTAGCCTATTAATCCAGTGCTCAATGTCAGTTTTTCCCTAGAATGTTTGTGGAATCTATAGCCTAAGCATTCCCAACCATTTGTCATCCCAGGAATGAATCTCCATTCCATCTTTTATCATGAAAGATCTAAAGCGAAAAAGTCTTTTCTTTGCCGCCATTAGGCTAGCACAAAAGTGCGAGTCACCATGTTTTCAATAGGCCCAAGACACAAATTTTTGACCTAAATACTTTTTTGACGGATTCCTAAATGCTTATTGCATGGTAGGATTTGTCGAACACCATCCTCGATAAGAAGTTCAGGTTTGAACAGGCATCTAAAATTCTTAGGAAGTTGATCCCCACTACTACCAATTCTACCAACATGTAGACCGTCCACATCAGCTTGATGCCACATCAGCACTCAGTTCCCTATTTCAGGCGTCCACTTTCGGTGTCAAAACTGGCGGATCTCGGGTAGGGGGTCCTGAACTATGCGTCTAGGATCGATGGTAACAGGAGACGGGGGACACGATGTTTACCCAGGTTCGGGCCCTCTCTATGGAGGTAATACCCTACGTCCTGCTTGATTGATCTTGATGAATATGAGTGTTACAAGAGTTGATCTACCATGAGATCGTAATGGCTAAACCCTAAAATCCTAGCCTGTATGACTATGGTAATGAATATATCCTTTCTGGATTAACCCCTCCGGTTTATATGGACACCGGGGGGGCGAATCTAGGGTTACATAGAGTCGGTTACATAAGAAGGAATCTTCATAGTCGGTCGCCAAGCTTGCCTTCCACGCCAAGGAGAGTCTAAGCCGGACACAGGTACAGTCTTCGGCCTTCATGTCTTCACAGCCCATCAGTCCGGCCCATGGATAACAGGATGGACTCCCGAGGACCCCTTAGTCCAGGACTCCCTCATCCACCTCGGCAAAGTTCACATGTCATTGCCAAAAAAATATTATTTAAAAATAAGGTTTCGGTCGAAAGAAGAAGATACATTGGATCTCACCATGATTGCAGCCCCGTCCCATCCATTCCCCGCATGCCCCACTGAGTAATTTGGTGCATCTCTTAATCGTAGGCAACATCCTCTTTGTTTCCCATGGGTGCTGCCGCTACAAAATCTTGGTCCGCTGAGCTAATCACCAATTGAAGACCCAAATAATCACCTATACGCCTATCATCTTCTCCACTTTCTCCTTCAAATTCCCTTCCTTCAACGCTTCAAGGACACAAGCAAATCTTTTTGCATCTCCTAATGCCGCACCAATCTAAATCAGGACATGCGCCTCACGCCATTGTTGTTTAGCCTGCATGGATTGCTCAGGCATGAACGTGGGAGAGCTCATGTATGAGCAAGACCACAATGACTCTGGCTGGACCTCCTGTCCCTGATGTTGCCACCCAAATCCACCTATCCCCGGCTGTGGGGCATCCCTGGGCCTCCTAGGGTTGTGCCTTAATGGGCTCCTCAACACCACACTTCTCTCTGATGTTCATGCAGATCTTCTTGGACCTCGCAAAGAATGGATGGGTTGGTGGCGCACACCTTCCGACCCCACACTAGCTCTGGGTCACCACTATGGGCAGCATTACTTCCTTTTCAAAGAAAAATGAGCCGGTGCAGTTCCATATACAAGCTGGTGCGCACGCGCTCATCGTGCTTGAGTCCAAGAAAGCGTCAGCACCGCCACCAGTGCTTGAGGCAACAATTTTTTTTCTTTGTTCTGGTTGCCCTTGATCGCACTCCCTTCGTTCGGAAATACGCGGAAATACTTCCAACCATTTCTACGACAAGTATTTCCAAACGGAGCGAGTAGTACTGAAGGCCTGCATACGAGGTAAATCTCTGCAAGTTGATACATGTAGATTATATGATTAATCATGCATATGGTATGTTATGCAGCGACAAAGTTGTATGATGAATATCTAAGATCTATTTGTTGTTCCGAAGGATTTTATTCTGGTAGAGCAGATAATTAAAGAATCAAAGTAAGATTCTAATATTTTTTCTTAAGGTTTGTTGATTCCTATATATGGTTTCTTACTTAATGATGTATCTACACTAGTACAATATCAGAGGTGCATTATATATTGATACCATTTAAATGGATGCACAATTGTGTCACTAATTCCGTGTCAGTTCCAGTTGGAAATTACAAGTATATCATGATTACTACGGTGTTAATATGTCATTACGGAGTTGCTTGGTTCTCCTAGGGAATAAAGGATCAAGAATAAGATATTTCTGGCCATATCTCAGGTATGTTGGTGTTTTCCATAGTATCAAATGCAGAGTTAGGATTCTAGACCATTGATTTCTTTGTTTTCTATGACTGTGTAAGGGAAACTGGAACGCATAAGGCGTTTTCTAGCTCATTGTGTGCGTAACTAGTATCTTGCTGCTCTATACGGATCCAAACCCTTTGCATGCACATGGCCCCTCTTCATGTCTTCTTTTCCGCTCATGCACATATGCCTGCCTACATGAACACATGCATGCGTACAACATCTTTCCTCTCTCCTCGAACCTCATTACTTTTTTGATAATTTAGATGGTTCATATCTTAAAAATAATATTTTTGCTTTTGAAACTTTTTATATATTTGAACACCCGACGCTATGATCTTTAGAACAAGATCAGTCTCGCATAAATTTTCATCACATTTTTGTTAACTGAAAATAAAATATGATATTATAGTACCTTATTAGTGTTTTTAGTGAGGAACTTTGCTGGAAACAGTGAAGAACTTTTCATTCTTATTGTAAAGTTCTAAATAAACAGAATCAGGAGTTGAAGAACTTTCTAAATAGCGGATCTGCACTTGGTAATAAATACTAAAGAACTTCGGTAGAAAATGTATTTGGAACCGATGAATTTATGAACAGTGGGTCTGAACTTTTATTAAAAGTTTATGGAACTTTGTTAGAAATATATCAATATTGGACTTGTTTCGTATAGTTGACCGTGATAAACTCAAATATATAAACGAATTTAAAGTTGCACAATTTATTTAGAAGTTTTCCTAGAAAATATGGTGCAGTGCCTAATTAGTACATACAACTAAAAAGGCCAGTGAGATTCTATGCCAATGCTTTTTATCCGCCAGGGGAAGATCGGACTTCAGACGATCCCGTGATCCAGAAGGAAACCTCCAGAGACTTGGTGTATCCTCAAAGATAAGGTAATGGAATATGCATGTTTATCCCCTAATGGTAACCGACCATGTGCAACCCTAGGTATCCCTGGTTTTATATAAACCAGAGGGTTTAGTTCGTAGAGGCTAGAACTATCATCCTACTCATCTAGGGTTTGGCTTATCCGATCTCGAGGTAGATCAACTCTGTAACTATGATACATATACATCAATACAATCAAACAGGACGTAGGGTTTTACCTCTTCGAGAGGGCCCAAACCTGGGTAAATATTGTCTACACGTTCCTTGTTACTGTTGGAAATATGCCCTAGAGGCAATAATAAAATGGTTATTATTATATTTCTTTGTTCATGATAATTGTCTATTGTTCATGCTATAATTGTGTTATCCGGAAATCGTAATACATGTGTGAATACATAGACCACAACAGGTCCCTAGTGAGCCTCTAGTTGACTAGCTCATTGATTAAAAGATAGTCATGGTTTCCTGACTATGGACATTGGATGTCATTGATAACGGGATCACATCATTAGGAGAATGATGTGATGGACAAGACCCAATCCTAAGCATAGCTCAAAGATCGTGTAGTTCGTTTGCTGTAGCTTTTCTGAATGTCATGTATCATTTCCTTAGACCATGAGATTGTGCAACTCCCGGACACCGTAGGAGTGCCTTGGGTGTGCCAAACGTCACAACGTAACTGGGTGACTATAAAGGTACATTACAGGTATCTCCGAAAGTGTCTGTTGGGTTGGCACGAATCGAGACTGGGATTTGTCACTCCGTATGACGGAGAGGTATCTCTGGGCCCACTCAGTAATGCATCATCATAATGAGCTCAATGTGATCCAGTGGTTGACCACGGGATCATGCATTACGGTACGAGTAAATTGACTTGCCGGTAACGAGACTGAACAAGGTATTGGGATACCGACGATCGAGTCTCGGGCAAGTAACATACCGATTGACAAAGGGAATTGTATACGGATTGATTGAATCCTCTACATCGTGGTTCATCCGATGAGATCATCGTGGAGCATGTGTGAGCCAACATGGGTATCTAGATCCCGCTGTTGGTTATTGACCGGAGAGTCGTCTCGGTCATGTCTGCATGTCTCCCGAACCCGTAGGGTCTACACACTTAAGGTTCGGTGACGCTAGGGTTATTAGGAAGACTTGTATGTGATTACCGAATGTTGTTCGGATTCCCGGATGAGATCCCGGACGTCACGAGGAGTTCTGGAATGGTCCAGAGGTGAAGATTTATATGTAGGAAGTTGTCATACGGTCACCGGAAAGGTTCAGGGGCATATCGGTATTGTACCGGGGCCACCGGAGGGGTTCCGGGGGTCCACCGGGAGGGGCCACCTCTTCCGGAGGACCTTATGGGCTGTATGGCAAAGGGAACCAGCCCAAGTGGGCTGGGGCGCCACACCCCCCTAGGGCCCATGCGCCTAGGGTTTGGGGGAAACCCTAAGGGGGGGCGCCCCCTTGCTTGGGGGGCAAGCCCCCCTCCCCTTGGCCGCCGCCCCCCCCCCCTCTAGATCTCATCTAGAGGGGGCCGGCCCCCTTCCCCCTTCCCCAATAAATAGAGGGGTGAGGGGAGGGCTGCATACAACATCCAAGGCGCAGCCCCTCCCCTCCCCAACACCTCTCCTCCTCCATAAGAGCTTGGCGAAGCCCTGCCGGAGTACTACAGCTTCATCACCACCACGCCGTTGTGCTGCTGTTGGAGCCCTCTTCCTCAACCTCTCCCTCCTCCTTGCTGGATCAAGGCGTGGGAGACGTCCTCGCTTCGTACGTGTGTTGAACGCGGAGGTGCCGTCCATTCGGCGCTAGGATCTTCGCTGATTTGGATCACGTCGAGTACGACTCCATCAACCCCGTTCTCTTGAACGCTTCCGCTCATGATCTACAAGGGTATGTAGATGCACTCCTCTCTCCCTCGTTGCTAGATGACTCCATAGATTGATCTTGGTGATGCATAGAAAATTTTAAAATTCTGCTACGTTCCCCAACAGTGGCATCATGAGCTAGGTCTATGCATAGTTACTATGCAAGAGTAGAATACAAAGCAGTTGTGGGCGTCGATATTGTCAATTATTTTGCCATTACTAGTCTTATCTTTATTCGGCGGCATTGTGGGATGAAGCGTCCCGGACCAACCTTACACGTATGCTTACGTGAGACCGGTTCCACCAACTGACATGAACTAGTTGCATAAGGTGGCTGGCGGGTGTCTGTCTCTCCCACTTTAGTCGGATCGGATTCGATGAACAGGGTCCTTATGAAGGATAAATAGAAATTGGCAATTCACGTTGTTGTTTTGGCGTAGGTAAGAAACGTTCTTGCTAGAATCCTATAGCAGCCACGTAAAAACTTGCAACAACAATTAGAGGACGTCTAACTTGTTTTTGCAGCAAGTGTTTTGTGATGTGATATGGCCAAAGGATGTGATGAATGATATATGTGATGTATGAGATGATCATGTTCTTGTAATAGAAATCACGACTTGCATGTCGATGAGTATGACAACCGGCAGGAGCCATAGTAGTTGTCTTTATTTATTTATGACCTACGTGTCAACATAAACGTCATGTAATTACTTTACTTTATTGCTAAAGCGTTAGCCATAGTAGTAGAAGTAATAGATGACGAGACAACTTCAAGAAGACACAATGATGGAGATCATGGTTTCATGCCGGTGACAACGATGATCATGGATCCCCGAAGATGGAGATCAAAAGGAGTAAATGATATTGGCCATATCATGTCACTATTTGATTGCATGTGATGTTTATCATGTTTTACATCTTATTTTCTTAGAACGACGGTAGCTTAAATAAGATGATCCCTCGCAATAATTTCAAGAAAGTGTTCCCCCTAACTGTGCACCGTTGCGAAGGTTCGTTGTTTCGAAGCACCACGTGATGATCGGGTGTGATAGATTCTAACGTTTGAATACAACGGGTGTAAGCCAAATTTACACACATAATACACTTAGGTTGACTTAACGAGCCTAGCATGTACAGACATGGCCTCGGAACACGGAAGACCGAAAGGTCGAGCATGAGTCGTATAGAAGATACGATCAACATGAAGATGTTCACCGATGTTGGCTAGTCCGTCTCACATGATGATCGGACATGGCATAGTTAACTCGGATCATGTTTCACTTAGATGACTGGAGGGATGTCTATCTGAGTGGGAGTTCATGGAATAATTTGATTAGATGAACGTAATTATCATGAACTTAGTCTAAATCTTTACAATATGTCTTGTAGATCAAATGGCCCACGTTGTCCTCAACTTCAACGCGTTCCTAGAGAAAAACAAGCTGAAAGACGATGGCAGCAACTATACAGACTGGGTCCGGAACCTGAGGATCATCCTCATAGCTGCCAAGAAAGATTATGTCCTAGAAGCACCTCTAGGTGATGCACCCGTCCCACAGAACCAAGACGTTACGAACGCTTGGCGGACATGTGCTGATGATTACTCCCTCGTTCAGTGCGGCATGCTTTACAGCTTAGAACTGGGGCTCCAAAAGCGTTTTGAGAGTCACGGAGCATGTGAGATGTTCAAAGAGCTGAAAATGGTTTTTCAAGCTCATGCCCGGGTCGAGAGATATGAAGTCTCCGACAAGTTCTTCAGCTGTAAGATGGAGGAAAATAGTTTTGTCAGTGAGCACATACTCAAAATGTTTGGGCTGCATAACCGCTTGACTCAGCTTGGAGTTAATCTCCCAGATGACGTGGTCATTGACAGAATCCTTCAGTCGCTTCCATCGAGCTACAAGAGCTTTGTGATGAATTTCAATATGCAGGCGATGGAAAAGACCATTCCTGAGGTATATTCAATGCTGAAATCAGCAGAGGTAGAAGTCAAAAAGGAACATCAAGTGTTGATGGTGAATAAAACCACTAAGTTCAAGAAAGGCAAGGGTAAGAAGAACTTCAAGAAGGACGGCAAGGGAGTTTCCGCGCCCGGTAAGCAAGCTGCCGGGAAGAAGCCAAAGAATGGACCGAAGCCCGAGACTGAGTGGTTTTATTGCAAGGGAAGTGGTCACTGGAAGCGGAACTGCCCCAAATACTTAGCGGACAAGAAGGCCGGCAACACGAAAGGTATATGTGATATACATGTAATTGATGTGTACCTTACCAGTACTCGTAGTAGCTCCTGGGTATTTGATACCGGTGCGGTTGCTCACATTTGTAACTCGAAGCAGGAGCTGCGGAATAAACGGAGACTGGCGAAGGACGAGGTGACGATGCGCATCGGGAATGGTTCGAAGGTCGATGTGATCGCCGTCGGCACGCTACCTCTACATTTACCTACGAGATTAGTTTTAAACCTCAATAATTGTTATTTAGTGCCAGCTTTGAGCATGAACATTGTATCAGGATCTCGTTTAATTCGAGATGGCTACTCATTTAAATGCGAGAATAATGGTTGTTCTGTTTATATGAGAGATATGTTTTATGGTCATGCTCCGATGGTGAATGGTTAATTCTTAATGAATCTCGAGCGTAATGCTACACATATTCATAGTGTGAATACCAAAAGATGTAAGGTTGATAATGATATTCCCACATACTTGTGGCACTGCCGCCTTGGTCACATAGGTGTCAAACGCATGAAGTAGCTCCATGCAGATGGACTTTTAGAGTCTCTTGATTACGAATCATTTGACACGTGCGAACCATGCCTCATGGGTAAAATGACCAAGACTCCGTTCTCAGGAACAATGGAGCGAGCAACCAACTTATTGGAAATCATACATACTAATGTGTGCGGTCCAATGAGTGTTGAGGCTCGCGGTGGCTATCGTTATGTTCTCACCTCACTGATGACTTGAGTAGATATGGGTATGTCTACTTAATGAAACACAAGTTAGAGACCTTTGAAAAGTTTAAGGAATTTCAGAGTGAGGTTGAGAATCAATGTGACAGGAAAATCAAGTTCTTGCGATCAGATCGTGGGGGAGAATACCTGAGTCACGAATTTGGCACACACTTAAGAAAATGTGGAATAGTTTCACAACTCACGCCGCCTGGAACACCTCAGCGTAATGGTGTGTCCGAACATCGTAATAGCACTCTATTAGATATGGTGCGATCTATGATGTCTCTTACCGATTTACCGCTGTCATTTTGGGGCTATGCTTTAGAGACTGCCGCATTCACTTTAAATAGGGCTCCATCGAAATTCATTGAGACGACACTGTATGAATTATGGTTTGGGAAGAAACCTAAGCTGTCGTTTCTAAAAGTTAGGGGATGCGATGCTTATGTCAAGAAACTTCAACCTGAAAAGCTCGAATCCAAATCAGAAAAATGCGTCTTCATAGGATACCCTAAAGAAACTGTTGGGTATACCTTCTACCTCAGATTCGAAGGCAAGATCTTTGTTGCCAAGAATGGGTCCTTTCTAGAGAAAGAGTTTCTCTCAAAAGAAATAAGTGGGAGGAAAGTAGAACTTGATGAAGTATTGCCTCTTGAACCGGTAAGTGGCGCAGCTCAAGAAGATGTTCCTGAGGTGCCTGCACCACTAGAGAGGAAGTTGATGATGATGATCATGAAACTTCAGATCAAGTTGCTACTAAACTTCGTAGGTCCACAAGGACACGTTCCGCACCAGAGTGGTTCGGCAACCCTGTCTTGGAAATCATGTTATTAGACAACGGTGAACCTTCGAACTATGAAGAAGCGATTGCCGGCCCGGATTCCGACAGATGGCTGGAAGCCACGAAATCCGAGATAGGATCCATGTATGAAAACAAAGTATGGACTTTGACTGACTTGCCCGATGATCGGCGAGCCATAGAAAATAAATGGATCTTTAAGAAGAAGACAGACGCGGATGGTAATGTGACCATCTATAAACCTCGACTTGTCGCTAAGTGTTATCGACAAGTTTAAGGGGTTGACTATGATGAGACTTTCTCACCCGTAGCGAAGCTGAAGTCCGTCTGAATCATGTTAGAAATTGCCGCATTCTATGATTATGATATATGGCAAATGGACGTCAAAACGGCATTCCTTAATGGTTTCCTTAAGGAAGAATTGTATATGATGCAGCCAGAAGGTTTTGTCGATCCTAAGAATGCTGACAAGGTGTGCAAGCTCCAACGCTCGATTTATGGGCTGGCGCAAGCATCTCGGAGTTGGAACATTCGTTTTGATGAGATGATCAGAGAGTTTGGGTTTATGCAGACTTATGGAGAAGCCTACATTTACAAGAAAGTGAGTGGGAGCTCTGTAGCATTTCTCATATTGTATGTGGATGACATACCGTTGATGGGAAATGATATAGAATTCTTGGAAAGCATAAAGGCCTACTTGAACAAGTGTTTTTCAATGAAGGACCTTGGAGAAGCTGCTTATATATTAGGCATCAAGATCTATAGAGATAGATCGAGACGCCTCATTGGTCTTTCATAGAGTACGTACCTTGACAAGATATTGAAGAAGTTCAAAATGGATCAGTGAAAGAAGGGGTTCTTGCCTTTATTGCAAGGTACGAGATTGAGCACGGCTCAATGCCCGACCATGGCAGAAGATAGAGAAAAGATGAGTGTCATCCCCTATGCCTCGGCCATAGGGTCTATCATGTATGCTATGCCGTGTACCAGACCTGATGTAAACCTTGTCGTAAGTTTGGTAGGAAGGTACCAAAGTAATCCCGGAATGGAACACTGGACAGTGGTCAAGAATATCCTGAAGTACCTGAAAAGGACCAAGGGAATGTTTCTCGTTTATGGAGGTGACGAAGAGCTCATCGTAAAGGGTTACGTCGATGCTAGCTTCAACACAGATCTGGATGACTCTAAGTCACAAACCGGATGCGTGTATATTTTGAATGGTGGGGCAGTAAGCTGGTGCAGTTGCAAGCAAAGCGTTGTGGTGGGATCTACATGTGAAGCGGAGTACGTGGCAGCCTCGGAGGCAGCACAAGAAGCAGTCTGGGTGAAGGAGTTCATTACCGACCTAGGAGTCATACCCAATGCATCGGGCCCGATGACTCTCTTCTGTGACAACACTGGAGCTATTGCCCTTGCCAAGGAGCCCAGGTTTCACAGGAAGACCAGGCATATCAAGCGTCACTTCAACTCCATTAGAGAAAGTGTTCAAAATGGAGACATAGAGATTTGTAAGGTACATACAAACCTGAATGTAGTAGATACGTTGACTAAACCTCTCCCTAGAGCAAAACATGATCAACACCAGAACTTCATGGGTGTTC
This sequence comes from Triticum dicoccoides, assembly GCF_002162155.2. Lineage (NCBI taxonomy): Eukaryota > Viridiplantae > Streptophyta > Magnoliopsida > Poales > Poaceae > Triticum > Triticum dicoccoides. Next base: position 392,632,259 of record NC_041388.1, on the reverse strand, counting down.
GATTCATCACAATGTAACTAGAATATTGACTCTAGTGCAAGTGGGAGACTGTTGGAAATATGCCCTAGAGGCAATAATAAAATGTTTATTATTATATTTCTTTGTTCATGATAATTGTCTATTGTTCATGCTATAATTCTGTTATCTGGAAATCGTAATACATGTGTGAATACATAGACCACAACACGTCCCTAGTGAGCCTCTAGTTGACTAGCTCGTTGATCAAAAGATAGTCATGGTTTCCTCACTATGGACACTGGATGTCATTGATAACGGGATCACATCATTAGGAGAATGATGTGATGGACAAGACCCAATCCTAAGCATAGCTCAAAGATCGTGTAGTTCGTTTGCTGTAGCTTTTCTGAATGTCATGTATCATTTCCTTAGACCATGAGATTGTGCAACTCCCGGACACCGTAGGAGTGCCTTGGGTGTGCCAAATGTCACAACGTAACTGGGTGACTATAAAGGTACATTACAGGTATCTCCGAAAGTGTCTGTTGGGTTGGCACGAATCGAGACTGGGATTTGTCACTCCGTATGACGGAGAGGTATCTCTAGGCCCACTCAGTAATGCATCATCATAATGAGCTCAATGTGATCAAGTGGTTGACCATGGGATCATGCATTACGGTATGAGTAAATTGACTTGCCGGTAACGAGACCGAACAAGGTATTGGGATACCGACGATCGAGTCTCGGGCAAGTAACGTACCGATTGACAAACGGAATTGTATACGGATTGATTGAATCCTCTACATCGTGGTTCATCCGATGAGATCATCGTGGAGCATGTGGGAGCCAACATGGGTATCTAGATCCCGCTGTTGGTTATTGACCGGAGAGTCGTCTCGGTCATGTCTGCATGTCTCCCGAACACGTAGGGTCTACACACTTAAGGTTCGGTGACGCTAGGGTTGTTAGGAAGACTTGTATGTGATTACCAAATGTTGTTCGGAGTCCCGGATGAGATCCCGGACGTCACGAGGAGTTCCGGAATGGTCCGGAGGTGAAGATTTATATGTAGGAAGTTGTCATACGGTCACCGGAAAGGTTCAGGGGCATATCGGTATTGTACCGGGGCCACCGGAGGGGTTCCGGCGGTCCACCGGGAGGGGCCACCTCTTTCGGAGGACCTTATGGGTTGTATGGAGAAGGGAACCAGCCCAAGTGGGCTGGGGCGCCACCCCCCCCCTAGGGCCCATGCGCCTAGGGTTTGGGGGAAACCCTAAGGGGGCGCCCCCTTGCTTGGGGGGCAAGCCCCCCTCCCCTTGGCCGCCGCCCCCCCTTACATCTCATCTAGAGGGGGCCGGCCCCCTTCCCCTTTCCCCTATAAATAGAGGGGTGAGGGGAGGGCTGCATACAACATCCAAGGCGCAGCCCCTCCCCTCCCCAACACCTCTCCTCCTCCATAAGAGCTTGGCGAAGCCCTGCCGGAGTACTGCAGCTTCATCACCACCACGCCGTCATGCTGCTGTTGGAGCCCTCTTCCTCAACCTCTCCCTCCTCCTTGCTGGATCAAGGCGCGGGAGACGTCCTCGCTCCGTACGTGTGTTGAACGCGGAGGTGCCATCCGTTCGGCACTAGGATCTTCGATGATTTGGATCACGTCGAGTACGACTCCATCAACCACGTTCTCTTGAATGCTTCCGCTCGTGATCTACAAGGGTATGTAGATGCACTCCTCTCTCCCTCGTTGCTAGATGACTCCATAGATTGATCTTGGTGATGCGTAGAAAATTTTAAAATTCTGCTACGTTCCCCAATAGTTACCCATCGATCCAATATTTAGAATTCGGACCCCATACTCGAGATCCACCGGTTTTGACACCAACAACCGGATCTGCCACTGTGGATGGACCGATATGCCATTGTGCCACCAGGGATAGGCCTCATTTGGTGGAGCAATAGCTTTATGGGGGTCACCAGTGAAGAAGCGTAGAAGATCTGCATGCTCGGCAAGTTGAGCGTGCATCGGTGGTGCTAAGTTTGTCCATGGACTATGGAAGGGGGATAGGAAATGAAGGGTGATGTTTGATAACCCTTAGACAAATAGGATACGTGAAAGGCTGCAACTCGAGGTACTCACTAACCATAGGCGTTTTCGATGGGGAAACCTCCTACGCTACTTGAGAAACTAGAGGTGGTTTCATGGCACCAACCGTCTCCAATCTTTTGTACATGCATTTCAGATTTTTAACCATCTTTGAAGCTTCCTATGACAAAAATAACTGCCTTTTGTGCGAGTATTATAGGCGGCTTCCTTCTGCTTGGTCTGAATTGCTTCCGGTGCCTGCTTTGAATGCCCATTTTTGTAGTAGTGATGTCTTGCAAATTTCCATTCATAGAAAATAATTTTGAAAACCATCAAATATTTATTTAAAAACCACCCAACTAAATCTATTGTAGGTAACAACTTGATTGAGGTAACTTTAAACATAGAGTCCAACCCAAAGAAACTTAGCATTCAACCACTCCATAGCTTCAACTCAAGAAAATCTCTTTACAAATTGGAGAAACAAAAATTAATAACTACACATACTCTGTGGAATAAACAAAGTATGGATCCACATCGACCTCTGACCTTTGTAATTTGTATCTAGAGCACCACTAATTATGCCACTAGATGAAAGTAAACTCAAACCTAATTCCATATTCCCTGCTTATAACTCCAAGACATTCAATATTTCAACCCCAAAAATAAAAGTTCTAATATAGTATTACATAACTTCAACTCATGAAAAATACGATTCCAGATCAAAAAAGATAAAATTTAGTTGGTGCACAGAAACTCCCAATGATGAAATTTATGTGTTAAACAAGTTAACGTGAGTAAATGCATATGGATTTGCACCGCGCTCGTACCTGGAAGATTTGGATCAAGTGCAACCGAGGGAAATAGCTAAGGCACTGCCAAAATATTAGTACATGATGGCAAGATGATGGAAAATAATAGTGGTGCTTAGAAAGGCTCATACTATAATTGGGGTCAACAAAATAGCCCTGTGAGGAAGGTAGAAGAGGAAACCCGATTGAGAACATTAAAATAAGAGACCATATGGTCACGATAGCCATATCGCCTGCGATATGCCTTCTTGTGTATTTTTAATGGTATATATGCGACAAAGTGTTATTTGCATGCCATATTTACTTTTCCCACAGCTCATTTGACAAATATTTAGATTAGTACTCAAAACTGTAGATATACAAATTGAGGGGGAAGTATAACCTAGTAGTCTCCCTTAACATTTCAGATATTTCCATGTACCAACACCCCACATATTTCAGATATTTCTGTCGTACAATTTATTTTAAATGACACTTTTATACTCAAGTTATGTTAACATATAAAGTTTCATGTACATATGTTTTATTGTTTGTGGAATAAAACAAGTGGGGAACTCCATGATTTTTATATTCATATCTATTTCTTACCAGTTGTTCTCTTTGTATGTGTCTCATCCTATTTGTTTTTCTCATATATATTTTCATGTGAGAGTGTGGAGTGTTGTAGGAACATGATTTTCTCAATTTTTTATGATTGTACTGCCACAAAAGTATCTTAAATTGGGTAGGGGGAGGTCTTGGGTATCCTCATAACTTACTTGTGTATATTTATGAGTCAAACATGGCAATACTTGGTGTGCACCTCTGTTTCTCTCTATCTTCCTCGGCAGTCTGATGGAGTGTTGCTTGTTATCACCTCAAATATTCTCCTAATTTTCAATTAATAGAGGAAAACCCCTGGTTCCACTTCAAACAAAAATGAAACACAAACCATACATCATCATGTCTAGTTGTTCAAAACGAAACAAAGCTAAATGTTCAAATCCACATTGACTCATGGCACAGAGGGAAATCGCACAACTAACTTAAGTAGCCATGCAAGGAGAAGTGGCGCGGCAGCCGCGGTGCACCTCCAAGTCCGGCGACATCCTCCTCCGGCCGCCTCGTTTTCTTCTTCTCCGGCGAACACGGCAACTCCGACGACTCCGGCGAGCATCCTCGGGAAGCGTGGGATCTGGATCCATATCTGGACTTGTCCCCGGTTGACTTTTTGACCTAGCTCCAGATATTTTATGCATACTTTGACGCATCATAACTTCATCACCGTGGCTCCGATTCGCGTGTGTAGCATTTCAAATGTTCGTCTCGACGAGTACTCCATTTCATCTCATTGCATCATTTTCATTTGAGCTCATCTTGATATCCTAAATGTTGTTGGAAGATGGCTATGTGATGTTAGTTTCAGATTATTATCAGCAATTGCTCTTTTGTCATTTTTGCCATGATTAATATGTGCATGCTATGATCTTGAGCTCTACATGTGTTTTGAAGTATGCCATGCCATCTTTACAGGGGTGTATGCCATGTATTTTTGTGATCTTTGTGGTGACTACCACAAGCATGCAAAGTAGCTTACTTATTGTTGCTGATTTCAGGGACTTAGAATTTCACTAAGTCGTTGTCCTGCTGTAATTTTTATGCCATGTGTTCATGTTGTTTCCTAGCGATCGGTGCCTCTTTTGAGCATGATCAGTAAGGATGTTTTGTAGATATTGTGGTGCTCTATCCATCCATTTCTTTGTTTGCATTTATGGATCACCCTAGCTTGAGTCAATCGAGCTCTACTTTCGCTATAATATGTTCCTGGCAGATTGTTAACATGTTTAGCGATTTTACCGAGCTTGTTGTAGTTGATCCGTGCATGCTAAGTTGTTGTTCTTGCCATGTCTAGCTTCTATGCCATGTCTACTTGCTGGGGGTATGCTTAGTTTGTCATGTCTTGCCCCGTAGAGAGTGCATCGAGCTCATAAACATGCCTACATGATATCTGTTTTTGCCATGTTCCAGTTTTTTGCTAAGTCTGAAACCTGATATCTTTTGCACTTTTGCCATGCTTGCTTGAGCCTGCTATTGATTGAATTAGCCATAACACAGTGTTCATATTTTGTTAAGAATCTTGAGTGGATCCCTGCCAAGTATTTTCTTGTGATGTCGGAGGGCTGTAGCATGTTGTTCTTGATGCATTTAGATGGTCTCGTGCTGTTAATCGCAGCCTAGTGCCATATTTGTTTTGCTTGTCATTTCCAAACCGTGCATCTGATTCCGGTGATCTTTATATCGATTTCGACTGAAATCAACTCCTCTTTCTAGTGGCACTCTTGGTTTTCCAACTTGAGGCCAGGTTCATTAATTCCTTTCCAAATCATGAATATGCATCGCATATCGCATCCCACATATCATACCATGTTTGCATCATGTTGTTTGAGCATTGCACGTGGTTTATTGTGTTCCCTTTTGCTTGTTGTCTTGCTTTGGGTAGAGCCGGGAGACAAGTACGTGATCGAGGAGCCTGTTGAGTACGCTTACAAGGATCAAGTCAACTCAGAGAACTTTGCATGCAAGATGACCATACCCTCGAAATAACATCTATCTTTGCTTGCTAAATGCTCGCTCTTTTGCTATGCTTATGCTATGATACCTACTACTTTCTTATCATGCCTCCCATATTGCCATGTCAAACCTCTAACCCACCTTGTCCTAGAAAACTGTTGTTTGGCTATGTTACCGCTTTTCTCAGCTCCTCTTATAGCGTTGCTAGTTGCAGGTGAAGATTGGAGTTTGTTCCTTGTTGGAACATGTTCATTGTTGGGATATCACCATATTATCTTGTTTTTCTTAGTGCACCTATATACTTGGTAAAGGGTGGAAGGCTCGGCCTTATGCCTGGTGTTTTGTTCCACTCTTGCCGCCCTAGTTTCCGTCATACCGGTGTTATCTTCCTTGATTTTCCGTTCCTCACATGGTTGGGTTATAATGGGAACCCCTTGACAGTTCGCCTTGAATAAAACTCCTCCAGCAATGCCCAACCTTGGTTTTACCATTCGCCACCTAGCCTCTTTTTCTCTTGGGTTTCCGGAGCCCGAGGGTCATCTTTATTTAAACCCCCCTAGGCCAGTGCTCCTCTGAGTGTTGGTTCGAAATGGGCAGCCTGCGGGGCCACCTCGGGGCAACTTGAGGGTTGGTTTTACTCGTAGCTTGACCTATCCGAGTGTGCCCTGAGAACGAGATATGTGCAGCTCCTATCGGTATTTGTCGGCACATTCGGGCAGCTTTGCTGGTTTAGTTTTACCATTGTCGTGATGTCTTGTAACCGGGATGCCGAGTCTGATCGGATTGTCTTGGGAGAAGGAATATCCTTCGTTGACCGTGAGAGCTTGTGATGGGCTAAGTTGGGACTCCCCTGTAGGGATTTGATCTTTTGAAAGTCGTGCCCGTGGTTATGGGTAGATGGGAATTTGTTAATGTCTGGTTGTAGAAAATCTGAAGTTTATCTTAATTAAAATGCATCAACCGTGTGTGTTACCATGATGGTCTCTTCTCGGTGGGGTCCGGGAAGTGAACACGGTGTTGGAGTTATGCTTGATTATAGGTTGTTCTAGGATCACTTCTTGATCATAGTTTTCTTGACCGTGCCTTTGCCTCTCTTCTCGCTCTCATTTGCGTATGTTAGCCACCAAATATGCTAGTCGCTTGCTGCTGCTCCACCTCATACCTTTGCCTTACCTATAAGCTTAAATAGTCTTGATCACGAGGGTGTGAGATTGCTGAGTCCCCGTGACTCAAGTTTACTTCCAAAACCAGATGCAGGGAATGATGATACCATTCCAGGTGATTCAATTGAGCTCAAGTGGGAGTTCGATGAGGACTCAGGACGATACTACGTGTCTTTCCCAGATGATCAGTAGTGGTGCCCAGTTGGGGCGATCGGGGACTATGTTGCATTTGGGGTTTATCTTCATTTTGGTTCCGTAGTCGGACCTTGAGTGTATTTGGATGAATGTAATGTTATTTATGCTATTTGTGTGACGTGGCGAGTGTAAGCCAACTATGTATCCTTTTCCCTTATTGTATTACATGATTTGTTATGAAGATTACCTCACTTGCGACATTGCTTTCAATGCGGTTATGCCTCTAAGTCGTGCTTCGACACGTGGGAGATATAGCCGCATCGAGGGCGTTACAAGTTGGTATCAGATCAACCCTAAACATAACAACGATTACAGACGAAACATCAGATCTCCCATATAGGTCCTAATGATATGGATGATATCATTCAAACTGGGATTCTTCATAAAGAACTACAAAGTATGGGTGCCAACCCGAGTAGCACAACCAACCGCGTTGCAAGTTAGCCGATCTTCATCTACGAGCATAATGGTATAATTTAAAGTCCTGGAGGGGCTGGGTTTTTGGAGTAGGAGGGTTCTAAAGAGAGCTGCAAAAGATTCCTTGAAGAGTTTCATCCAGTTGCCTAGATACTTCACTATCAGGCTTCACACTCGTTTCATGGAAATCCAAGAATGTTTATTAAACACTAAGGAGTTCCTATAGTTCCACAGTCCCCACAAGATTGTAGAGGAAATAATATTTAAATGAAATTGCTTCTTATTATACAAAAAATGATTGACAAGACATTCACAATCAACAATGTCAACACTAAAGATTTGTTTAACTTTTCTTTTCCAAACCATTCTAGCTACAATGCAATCAAACAGAGATGGCGTATTGATTCAATCTCAATAAAATGAACACATTGTAATGGTTAGGGAATGCCCCTTTTCTTAAGATGATCACATGTCATGACCTTATTCTGAGAGAATAACCGCAAAAACCTTGTACTCCCCCCGTCCGAAAAAACTTGTCCAAAGCTTGTTGCTCAAATGAATGTATCTAGCACTAAATTGATGCTAGATACATCCATTTGAGGGACAAGCTTTTTCGGATGGAGGGTGTATCATAGGGGGTGGGACTTTGAACTGTCAAACATCAAGAGATAAATAGGTCACACACCCCTAACGTTTATAATAGCCTATAGTGAACTAGAAGAACACACTCCTTTAGCTTCTTATCGCCAAATCAGTGTATCCTCCTATTCAAAAAATCTAATCAATCTGGCAACAGTCCCAAGTTCAAACCACTCCATCATGATATCCTCAGGAAAGTTCCTATAAAAGGTACACCTTAAAGATTCGCCATCCTAGAGATCATGGATAGTTCTTTTATGTTCATCGTTTTCTCCCTAAATTCCAAGCTTGTCACCGCCCTAACTCTAAAAGGATATTTACACCACGACCTAAATATAGCAGCTCGCCATAGATGTATGTTCTGCCAAATTCAAAGGTGAGGCATTCTCTTAAAGGCTCAAAATAATACATAGGACACCCGATATTTGCAACAACACCAAGTCAAAAAGACATTTAGGATGCACACAGTGAAACAAACACAAAATGAAATAAAAGCACGACGATAAATTGTCATGCGACGAACATCAGCACGTGACAATAATTTGCAACTCCAACATCTTGTTTTGAGAAAAAACACATGCACATCGAGAAAGGTACTCTTAAAACGTTGCTTCAACAACGGAATGACATGTACACATCCTCGTAAAAGGAGCAACAAGAACAACTTCTGTAAAGCGGACCAATGGTAACATCTTCTCCTTCTTCATGGATATAAAAACACAGATACTATTGACTCATCGTCCCCACAGAACACATATTCTATATCCTATCTTGTCTGTCCTTGCTTGATGAGCTTATCTTTGGTTGGTGATCTAAAATGTCTTATATTTGTTTATATAAGGGGTATTTTTGGGTACTATGCGAAGCACCGTTTGCCCCTCTTTCAGGAATTCCACCTCTCATGGTATAGGTCCGACTTAGTCCTTCCTTTGTTTGGCCCTGGGCCTGATAGGTGTTAGATCTGAGCAATCTCTATCATCTGGTCGTTTCTTGCTCGTTCTATTTTCCTCCAATAATAGTGTATTGTTACTCGTGGCAACAAGAAGTCCCTATTTTGAGCCCAGCCATATATGGCGCCGGATTGTATATTCTCAAGAACAAAATAGCTAGGGCTGAGAAAGCAAAAAAGAAAAGAATGCGCAGTAAGTTTTATTTCTTTCGAGCCAAACAACATCACAACATTGGCTACTACCCATATACATCAAGTTCAACTAGCAAAGAAAAGAGCAGATGCATTCGTGGGTATTCTCATCCGTGCAGTCACCTATGACGGCCTTGATGCCCGGGTACTTCCACATGAACTGCGGTCCCGCTGGCAGACACCCTCGTGCGGGATGCGGATGATGACCACATAGCCGCACGGGTACCCATTCACCGCCACCCCTCCGGCAGGATCCACACGAGAGACCGCCTGACACACTAAGGCATCATGCATGTAAACAAGCACAAATCAGTTAACGGGTAGTTTGAACTAAAATCACGACAAAAATTATGAAACAGAGAGAGAGGGGGGGCAACCTAGGGAGAGTGCGAGAAGAGCGCGGAGAGCAAGAGACGCAGCTCTAGTCGCCATGCTGTGTCGGCACTGCTGTTACGGCGATTGATCGAGCTTGGCGATTCTTCGATCGATTTGTGGTTTCTAGTCTAGGGATTTTTCCCGTGTTTCACTAGCTATGGTCGGGTACGTCTGTCTGGCCATGGTATATAAATAGGAGCGGCTGAGGAGGATCAATTACACATATGGTTAGTATTCTATTTCCGAATCTTCTCAATTATAGTACTTATTACTCCATTCCTAAATATGTCTTTTCAAATATAGTACTTACTTCATTCCTAATTGTATGTATTTTTTTAGAGATTTCAATATAGACTACATATAGAACAAATTATGTGAATCTATGCTCTGAAATGCGTCTATATACATTCATATGTAGTCACTATTAAAATCTCTAAAATGTCTTATATGTAGAAACGTAGGGAGTCCTTTAATTATTCCCAATGGGAATGTCTAGGCAGGATCTCTACTCTATATGGCACCGAACGAATAATTCATCAAATATAGGTGATCTCATGCGCTCTTTTTTTGTATAAAGGACATTTCATTGAATTGATTTTATCAAGGTGATACAATCGCATCCAAAGAATGCCCAGCCGCTGCATAATATGATGCACACAACCAACAAATCCAAACGACCAAAAAATAAACATAGTTTTGCAGAAAAAAAATCAATCCAACATAGGGTGGGGCTAATCCTGTACGGAGATTACACTGCATCCATGGAGGGAGAAAACCTCCCTGGTCGTACGCTCCAGTCGTGTAGACGCCATCATAAAAATTTCTCTGTCCTCTGACTTCTGCAGGATAGACCAAGTACGGAGCCATCGCATACATGCATGAATAACCTTTGAAGTCGAGGTTGTGGGATGCCATCCTACTCATGGCCTTGGTCAGAGAGTCCTCGCTAGTTGTCGTGGGAGTAAGTCTAACAGTAAGAATAGGGGGTACATGGGAGGAGGCAAGGCCCTAGCTATGGTGAGGTTGTGCACGCAAGGTTTACGAGTTCAGGCCCTTCTCGGAGGAAGTAACAGCCCTACCTCTCGGTTCCTGGAGCCTCGGTCGATTGAATTATGCGTGAGAGTTATAGGGGGTGCGAACCCTTGTGCCAGAGGGGAGGGGTGGCTTATATAGAGTGCGCCACCCCTTCACCGGCCTTAGTTACACATGGTTTAATGTGGATTAAGACAGAGACATTACTAGTAACGCCTACTATAATGAATATTAATGACCTTTAAGGCTACGGAGTGAATGCCTGGCTGTTGCCATCCAGAGGTGGCTTTTGATCTTCCGTACTCCGAGTGATTCTCCGTGAGGTCAAGTGACTCCATCTTAGTCGAGTGGAATTGGGATATCCGAGTGGTATATCCGGTCGAGTGGATTACACTCCAAGGTGATTTCAGTCGGTATCTTTGGTTGTACTTTGAATGTTTTTGACTCTAGGGTAGCGTCCTTTGGTAGGGTGTCTAGGTCTAGCTTATGACTCTACCCTAGGTACATGTCATCATCATTAGCCCCAGATTGAGGTCCAAGTGAAAAAATGGTTGGAGTTGGTTCCGACTCAATTGCACACTTTGGAAGTGTTTCATTGGAGTATGGAAATCATGCTGAAGCTTCAACCTTGTTTCAGTCGCCTTGATCGATTCAGAGGTTGTCGAGTGAATTATGTTGATAATCCTCGAGTGTTGTTCTGGTGCAAAATCTTCGTCACGATTGGTTTCTCGGCGGTTCCCAGTTATCACGGGATTCAAAATTTTGGAGAAGCGCGCGGGATGGAGTGTGCCGCAGTAATCGGAGTGGATAGAACGGGGCACCTCAATTCTTGTGCCGCCTTTTTCGCCATGTATCGGGTGTGCAACTGTTGCAGGATTTTACAGGATTGCTCGGGCCAATGGGTCAGCAAGTCGGAAGCAGGCCCATACAAGGCGTTGAGGCCAATGCGAGGTACAGTGTGCCACATTAAATCTCTTCCTCCTCTGCTTCTCCATCGCATCATCCCCTGCTCCCGATGCCTCTGCTCGGCTCGACACACTCGCATTCCGCCGCCATGGGGAAGGACAAGATGGTGGCCCTGGAGCGCGCGAAGAAGGCGACGGTGACAGGGAAGGGCAAGAAGACGGCTCGGGGGACATCATCACGGTCCGGTCTGCGGCTGGCCTGGATCCAGGGGGACTGGATCCGCTCCACCGTCGAGCGAGATTACCTGGAGAGGCTTGCTGAGGACAGCCTGATCGCCGATGGATTTTGGAGGCTGTCGGAGGGGGAAACTGAGCCTCAGCCACACGAGGGAGAGCATGTCCTCCTCACCACCCATGTCAACCGAGGTCTTTCTCTTCCTCCACATCCGTTCTTCAGGGGTTTCTTGAAATTTTTCGGTGCCCGAATCCACCATTTTCCTCCAAACACCATCACGTACCTTGCTGCATTTATCTCGTTGTGCGAAAATTTCCTGGGTTGTCAACCACATTGGGCCTGTTCAAACACATATTTACTTGTCACTCCCAGTCGGTGAAGAAGGCAAATCTGAATGATGAAAAGACCCATGTGATCTAGATGTGTGGGGGTTTAGGAATTCAATCTAGGGGTAGGAGCACTTTTCCTTCCACGACCCATCCCGAGTCAGTTCGGGAATGCAGTCGACCTGGTTCTAATGCAAGGATATCCCGACTCCTGGTCAGTCGAACGGTCTCCCCCCTTCCACTATGGAGCGACTTCGCCAACCTTCTTCATTGTACTTGTGGCGCATCTGTGACTACAACCATAGGTTGGTATTGTGGCACAACTCCGAGTGCAATCATATGTTGTACTTGTGGTGCAGCTATGAGTATGCAACCAAACCTCCGAGTGAGAGGGTTGCTCACTCGGAGTAGTTTTGTAACTTAGGCGAGTACGGGATCGCAGATAAGCCCCCGAGTGGGAGGATTGCTCTCCACTCGGAGTAGTTTTGTAACTTAGGCGAGTACAGGATCACCGCTAAGCCCCCGAGTGGGAGGATTGCTATCCACTAGGAGTAATTTCATAACTTAGGCGAGTACGGGATCGCAGCCAAGCCCCCGAGTGGGAGGGTTGCTCTCCACTCGGAGTAGTTTTGTAACTTAGGCGAGTATAGGATCGCAGCCCAACCCCCGAGTGCGAGGATTGCTCTCCGCTCGGAGTAGTTTTGTAACTTAGGCGAGTACGGG
>NC_041388.1:392615367-392619265 GCF_002162155.2 Triticum dicoccoides | reverse complement strand
TGTGGGAGGATTGCTCTCCACTCGGAGTAGTTTTGTAATTTAGGCGAGTACGGGATCGCAGCTAAGCCCCCGAGTGGGAGGATTGCTCTCCACTCGGAGTAGTTTTGTAACTTAGGCGAGTACGGGATCACAGCTAAGCCCCTGAGTGGGAGGATTGTACTCCACTCGGAGTAGTTTTGTTAGTTAGGCGATTATGGGATCGCAGCTAAGCCCCCGAGTGGGCGGATTGCTCTCCACTCGGATTAGTTTTGTAACTTAGGCGAGTACGGGGTCGTAGCTAAGCCCCCCGAGTGGGAGGATTGCTCTCTACTCGGAGTGTTTTTGAAACTTAGGCGAATCAGGTTCGCGGCTAAGTCCCTGAGTGGGAGGATTGCTCCATGCTATTGTATTACCTATTTTTGATGTTAATGGGTTTTATTTTACACTTCTATATCAATTTTTGGACTAACCTACTAACCGGAGGTGTCAGGACCCCGACTCGATGTCACATCGATCTAGCCGGTAACGCACGGTATCCCCACGGGTGTCGCCTTACCTTTGCCCGGGACCGTTTGCGCCTTTTGGCTCACGTATATGATAGTGTCGCTAGCATCCATATGATAAGGAGCCCGGGCTGACATGACTAGTCGTAAACCCAAAGTGGCATAGACTTACAGGGACAGGCATCGATGACCCAGCTTCGAGCGTGTCGGTCATCAGCAAGTGGGTCCGGACTGTAGCACTGGGCTAGCAGGACTCCGGTAAACCGGGCTGTAGCGGGCTAACAGGACTCCGGTACTCAATGCGTGACATTTCCCCGAAGGGACAGACACAGGAACGAAGAAGGACACATGCCGGCCAGCCTAAGTGTTCCAGAGCAGTAGCAAGCTACCATGGCTCAGCGGTAACACTAGGAGACATTTCCCGGTAAGAGAGGCTACTAAAGATAAACAACTAGATAGTCAGATCCCACACATACCAAGCATTTCAATCATACACACAATATGCTCAATATGTGCAAATACAACGAAGCATCACAACATGACTCTACGACACAAGTACTTTATTTAAGGCTCAGGGAGCCATACATAACATACACAAAGGTACGGGTCTCACGACCCAGCATTCAAGTCATACAGTCATACAAACCAGCAGCGGAAGTAACTTGTCTGAGTACAGACAACTAGTAAAATAAAAGAGGCTTGGAAAGCCTAGCTATACTACGTGGTCCTTCACAGGCTCGGGATCACCACCTGGGCCTTTAGCCTACTCGTTGATGTCAACGTCTACGTAGAACCCATCAGAAGGGGTTGCAGCGTCTTCTGTAAAAATGTAAATTATAGCAACATGAGTACAAAGGTACTCAGCAAGACTTACATCAGGTCCTACATACATGCATATTATCAAGAAGGGTTGGTGGAGTTATTGCAGCAAGCCAGCTTTGACTCTTGGCTAGGCTAACCTACGAGACTCCAACTTGAAATGGTTTTGCGTACACGAGTCCACCACTCACCACTTCAATACACCACCGAGGATCCGCCTCCGTCTTCCTACGGAAGAGCCATCCTCGGCACTCACACTTATCTTGAGGCTTTTAGTAGTTTCCATTTATTTGTCAATGAACTGTATAGGCAACCAAGTAGTCCTTTACCGCGGACGCGGCTATTCGAATAGATCGTGATAACCCTGCAGGGGTGTACTTCTTCATACATGTTTCCACCACTTAGCGTCTGCACACGACATGTGCTCGGCAGACTTCAAGCGAAAGCCGACGTGGGTGTAGACCACGACCTACCTAAACACCTAAGCCTCTAGTCCAGGTTTATCGCCTATCCAGGTTCCATCCGCAGGGAGTCCGGCCGAGGTTTCCCATATGGCCCCGAACGATGTGAACAGGGTTCCCGAGATACCTAACGGGTATTCGGTACACCGTGCCACGTACCTACCGCATCACAGCCCACCCCTACGGTCAGCGCTGTCCACGGCCTCCAGTAGGCTACAAACACCAGAAACTACTTGCAACTCCTGGACAGAGAGCTAGGGTGATTAAGAAGTCGAGCGGGGTCATATTTCAGGGCCCAATGCATGGTAGTAGCTGTATCTTAAATCACACATACAGATCTCAGTGCTTAAGGTCGGCTTCAATGAAACAACCCACCATGTACTCCTACATGGCCTCTCATCGATACCTGTACCAAAACGTGTTTACCACACCACTCTCATTACCGACATAATCATTTCACTCTAGCCCATCACCCAGATGAACCAGACCTGACACGACTCTAAGCATAGCAGGCATAGCAAGGTAGGAACAACACATACATATGGCTCAATCAACTCCTACACATGCTAGTGGGTTTCATCTAGTTACTGTGGCAATGACAGGTCATGCAGAGGAAATGGGTTGAACTACCGTAGCACACAGCAGTTTGAAACACGTTGTCTTAATGCAGTAAAAGAGAGCAGGAGCAAGAACATGGGATTGTATCGATATGATCAAATGGTTGGTTGCTTGCCTGATGGTTCGATGCACTGATACGGTTCTTTGTTAGGGTAATCACGATACTCCTCGGAGACAGAACCTGTCGCAAGGGACACCGATACACAACCATCACCAAACAATGTGCAACAATATGATGCATGCATGAAACATGGCAATATGAGTGTGTTGGGCTAATGCAACTAGAACCAGAAGGGTTTGAACCAATTTGAATCAAAGATTCAAATTTCAAATTCAAACAGGGCCTTTTAAGGTGCTTTTCCTTGTTTTGCATTAAACATCAAGTTAACTTGTTTAGTCATGCATGAAAATAGTGCAGATGGATAGATAGGATTTTTCTGATCATTTTTCATATATAATTTGTCTGATTTGGAGTTACAGAATAAAAGTTATGAATTTTTGAAATTTAAATTATATTCTGGAATTTCCTATATTAGAATAATTCCAGAAAATCATTAATGCGTCAGCCTGACGTCAGTGTGACGTCAGCAGGTCAACGGAACATGTCAGGGTCAAACCTGACAGTGGGTCCCGCATGTCAGGGTGATTATTTTAATTAAAGTTTAATTAAAACTAATCCTGTTTAATTAACAGGGCTGGGCCCCACCTGTCATTGACTCAGGGGAGTCAACCAGGGCCCACCCATGGTCAAAGTCAATGCCAGCGGCGCCGGCGTTTAGCCGCCGGCGAGCCCGACGCGGCGGCGGGAGTGGTTTTGGCCGTTTCGGCCACCAAATGGGTCGCTGAGACCACCGGAGTGGAGCTGAGGACAAGCCGCAGCTCTTGGTGGAGTCCGTTGGGGTCGGGGTGGCCGGAGTTGGCGCCGGCGACGACTTTGGCGGCCACCGGGGTTCGGCCGAAGATGAACTTGGCGCTAGAGGGGTCGGTGAGGCTCGGGGAGTGGCTAGCTAGGTGCTGCGGGACTCGGTGAGTAAGATGGACACCAGCTTGTGGCCGGAGGGTGGCCGGAAGCACGTCGGCGACGAGATCCATGGCGGTGCGGGCGTGTGATCCTCGTGCGGTGGCTACACGGCTCGGGAACGAGAGAGGGAAGGTCGGAGGAGTAGCTAGGCTCACAGCGCTCCCGTAGAGGCCACCGGCGGGGTCGGCGACGAGCTGAGGCGGCGACGGCGTTGAAGGGGATCTCCGGCGACGGCGAGCTCGGGCGAGGTCGGTGCGGTGGTCTCGGGCCGCTCGAGCACACGGGGCTCGGCTAGCTCGATGAAGTGGACGGCGGCGAAGCTCCTGGACACGGTGGCACGGCGTGGGGTGGACGGAGGGCGTGGCTACGGCGAGGGGGTGGCGGCGATGGCGTCGGCCATGGCTGGGGCGTGCGAGGGGGAGGAGCTGGAGAGGAGAGGGGGTGTCTGGGGGGTTCGGGGGAGAGAGGGAGGCCGGTTCACGGCGTTAGCCGGGCGA
>NC_041388.1:392599508-392615357 GCF_002162155.2 Triticum dicoccoides | reverse complement strand
GAAGTGGACGGCGGCGAAGCTCCTGGACACGGTGGCACGGCGTGGGGTGGACGGAGGGCGTGGCTACGGCGAGGGGGTGGCGGCGATGGCGTCGGCCATGGCTGGGGCGTGCGAGGGGGAGGAGCTGGAGAGGAGAGGGGGTGTCTGGGGGGGTCGGGGGAGAGAGGGAGGCCGGTTCACGGCGTTAGCCGGGCGAGGGAGGCGGCGAGGCGGCGAGCAGGTGCGTGGCACCCATGCGGTGCTCGCCGTCGAGCACCTGCCTGCCTGCCTGGCCGGCAAGCAGCTCGCTGGCGCGGTGCTGGGCTGGGCCGGCAGGTGGGCCGGGTGCTGGGCGCCAGGTAAGCCTTTCCCCTTTTTTTCTGTTTTCTGTTTTTTTAATACTTCTGCAACTTTGTTGAATTTAATAAAATACTTAGGCAACTCCAAAAATCACCAAACTACTCCTGGTCCATAGTTGGATTATTTCCAACATGAAACATTTTAGTTGGGAGATATTTGAGCATTTAAATATTTTATATAATTTTAAATGCCCAAATTCAAATATTTATGATTTAATTCAAAAACCCTAGGCTGGCCTAGAAAAATGTGCACCACTTTTGGCAGAGGTTCTGAACCAAGACAAAAATGATGGGCATTTTAGAAGGGCATTTCAGGTTCATTGAAAATTATTTTTAGTAACCCTAGTTGGTTTCAGAGGGGGCTGGGGGTTCTGTCATCCCCATTTCAGGTTTCTGATGAAAAAGTAAACATGATGCAACACTCTAATGCATGGCTAACTAGGATGTGACAACTCACCCCCACTCAAAAGAATCTCGTCCCGAGATTTGGATTCCTCCGGGAAGAAGGCGGGATACTCGAGTCGAAGACGATCCTCCCTTTCCCAAGTTGCTTCATCCTCAGAATGGTGCGACCATTGTACTTTGAGAAACTTGATATTATGACGTCGAGTGGTACGCTCGGCCTGATCAAGGATACGAATGGGGTACTCTCGATATGTAAGATTATCTTGGAGATCAAGTGTTTCGTGGTCCACTCCACGGATAGGATCCGAAAAGCAACGCCTGAGTTGAGAAACGTGGAAGACATCGTGGACTCTGGAGAGGTGCGGAGGTAGTTCCAACTGGTAGGCAACTTCTCCTTGTTTGGCGAGAATGCGAAAAGGTCCAATGTAACGAGGAGCCAATTTGCCTTTGATACCGAAACGATGGGTTCCCTTCAGAGGGGTAACCCGAAGGTAAGCCTTCTCGTCAACCTCGAAAGTCATAGCCTTATGTTTTCGGTCATATTGACTCTTCCGACGGGATTGGGCTGTTTTCAACTTTTCACGAACGATGCGAACTTGCTCTTCTGCTTCCTGAATCATATCCGGGCCAAAGAATTGTCTTTCCCCGGTCTCTGACCAGTTAAGGGGTGTTCGACACCGTCGTCCATAGAGAACTTCAAAAGGGGCTTTACCCAAGCTAGATTGATAGCTGTTGTTGTAAGCGAATTCGGCAAATGGAAGGCACTTCTCCCAATCCATTCCGAATGAGATAACAGAGGCTCGAAGCATGTCTTCTAGAATCTGGTTGACGGGTTCCACCTGACCACTCGACTGAGGGTGGAAAGCGGTGCTAAAGGAGAGACGGGTGCCCATAGCATTTTGGAAACTTTCCCAAAATCGAGAGGTGAAAATACTTCCTCGATCCGAGTTAATTTCCAAAGGGACACCATGGAGAGACACTATCCGGGAGATGTATAAGTCTGCCAGCTGACTAGCGGTTATACTCTCACGAACAGGTAGGAAATGGGCTACTTTGGAAAGACGATCGACAACGACGAAAATAGCATTATTCCCTCTCTTGGTCCTGGGAAAACCGGTAATGAAATCCATACCAATTTTATCCCATTTCCATTCAGGAATAGCTAGGTGTTGAAGGGTGCCAGCAGGCCGTTGATGCTCTGCTTTTACACGACGACAGACGTCGCAATTCGCAATATACTGAGCAATTTCTCTCTTCATTCTGGTCCACCAGAACCTCTGGCGTAGGTCCTGATACATCTTAGTACTACCCGGATGAATGGTGAGAGGAGATTCATGAGCCTCCTTAAGGATCAACTGTCGTAGATGCTGGTTCTTGGGAACCACTAAACGGTTCCCAAAGTACACAGCACCATGATCATTTATGGAGAAACAACTAGCACCTCCGCTAGCAATGTTCTCCTTGATCTTAGCTATTCCCTTATCTCGCTTCTGGGCAGCGATGATTTGATCCGTAAGAGTAGGTTTCGCCACCAAGGTGGAAAGAAATCCTTGAGGAACAATGTGAAGGTTAAGCTTCCGAAATTCCTCATGGAGAAGCGGTTGACTTTGTTGTAACATCAGGTTGTTACAATAAGATTTACGACTTAGTGCATCAGCCATGACGTTGGCTTTCCCTGGGGTGTAAGTTGTTCCTAAGTCGAAATCTGTGATCAACTCAACCCAACATCTTTGCCTGAGATTCAAATCCGGTTGGGTGAAAATGTACTTCAGACTTTGGTGATCGGTGAATATTTCGCAACGGTTACCGAGGAGGTAATGTCGCCAGGTCTTAAGTGCATAGACTACGGCTGCAAGCTCTAGATCATGAGTAGGATAATTCTCCTCATGTGGGTGCAATTGCCGTGAGGCGTAAGCAATTACGTGTCGATCTTGCATGAGGATGCAACCTAGTCCTTGTCGCGAGGCGTCGCAGTAGATAACAAAGTCCTTGGAGAAGTCTGGCGGTACCAGTACGGGAGCAGAAGTCAGGCGTCTTTTCAGTTCCTGAAAGCTGTGCTCACATTGTGGAGTCCATTCGAACTTCTTATCTTTCTTGAGGAGTTCGGTTAGAGGTTTGGCAACTTTGGAGAAGTTCTCGACAAAGCGACGACAATAGCTCGCTAAGCCCAGAGAACTCCGAACTTGCTTGACCGATTCAGGTGGAGTCCAATTAAGGACAGCTTGAATTCGCTCAGGGTTAACAGCAATACCTTTACCAGATATTACATGACCCAGATAGGTCACTTCTGACAACCAAAATTCACATTTGGAAAACTTGGCATAAAGGCGATGCTCGCGAAGTTTCTGCAACACTAGCCTTAGATGTTCGGCATGTTCTTCCTCGTTCTTAGAGTAGATGAGTATATCATCGAGATAAACTACGACGAATTTATCCAGATACTCCATGAAAATTGAGTTCATTAACCGAGAAAAGGTGGCTGGAGCGTTGATTAACCCGAAGGACATGACGGTGTACTCGTATTGGCCATAACGAGTAACAAAGGCCGTTTTAGGGATGTCCCCGTTTCTGATTTTGATTTGATGGTAGCCCAACCTCAAATCCATCTTGGAGAAGACTGAGGATCCAACGAGCTGATCATACAGGTCGTTGATCCTGGGGAGCGGATATTTGTTCTTGATTGTGACCAAATTGACAGGTCGGTAATCTACAACCATCCGGTGCGTACCATCCTTCTTCTTGACGAAGAGGACGGGGCAAGCCCACGGAGATGAACTAGGTCGGATGAAACCCTTTTTCAAGGACTCATCGAGTTGTTTCTTAAGCTCGGCTAGTTCCAGTGGTGCCATCTTGTAGGGTCTTCTAGCAATCGGAACGGTTCCTGGAATGAGGTCTATTACGAACTCAACATCCTTGTCAGGTGGAACACCTGGCAATTCCTCTGGAAAGACATCCGGGAAGTCACGGACTACCGGAACGTCCTCAAGGTCTGGCAAAGGGCTGGCGTTGAGAGAATATAACTGTCGCTTGGCTATTCGGGTCAATACATTGACTATCTTCCCCGAAGGATGGGTGAGTTGAACAGTCCTAGAGAAGCAATCAATTTTGGCTTGATGAGCTGACATCCAGTCCATACCCAAAATGATATTAATATCTGAGGATTTAAGGGCTATCAAAGATGCGAGGAAAACTAGTCTGTCAACTTGGATTTCATTTCCATGGCTTACTCTAGAAGTTTGCCATTTGGACCCCGGAGTTTGAATTACCATAGAGATTGGCTTGTCACAGAATGCGATGTTATGCAAACGAGCATAATTTTCGGATATAAAAGAATGAGAGGCTCCTGTATCGAAAAGAACAGATGCCGGGTGGCAATTAACAAGAAGCGTACCAAGAACGACGTTGGGATCCTCTTGAGCTTCCTCGGCTGAGATGCAGTTGACATGGCCACGTGTAGTGGTGGCCGGCTTGGCGTGGAACACTTTTCCTGTCGGCTTGCCACGGCCAACAGCTTTAGCAGATTGGTTGGGGTTGGTCTGGGGACACTCACGCATATAGTGGCCAGATTCCCCACACTTGAAACAAGTCACGGAACTGGTACGTGGAGGAACATTGTTGGTTGGACCCCCATAGGGTTTGGCTGGAGCAGACTGTTGAACAGGGCAAGCTGTCTGGAAAGATGGCCTCGGTGTGAACCTGGGTGGCAGGGCGGTGTTGGGCACCCACACGCGGCGCTTCTGAGGACCAGCACCGGATGAGGAACCCATGTCACGGCCATTCTTGCGTGTTGCGTCATAATCAGTCTGACCAGTTTCAGCACTGATGGCTTTGTTAACAAGTTTCTGAAAAGATGTGCACTCATGCAGACGGAGGTCGCGGCGAAGCTCAGGATTAAGTCCCTTACGGAACCTTGCTTGCTTCTTGGCATCAGTAGAAACTTCCTCAGTTGCATATCGTGCGAGGTTACCAAACTCCCTGCTGTAAGCATCCACAGAGAGTCGGCCTTGGGTGAAATTGCAAAATTCCTCACGTTTACGGTCCATGAGACCCTCCGGAATGTGATGTTCACGGAAAGCCTCACTGAATTCAGCCCAAGTAGTGACATGGCCCGCTGGGCGCATAGCTCCATAATTCTCCCACCATAGACTGGCGGGGCCTTCAAGATGATATGCAGCAAAGGTGACCTTGTCAGCCTCCGCTACCAGCGCGGAACGCAGTTTGTGAGAAATACTGCGAAGCCAGTCATCAGCGTCGAGAGGCTCGAAGGGGTGGTGGAACGTGGGTGGATGTAATTTGATAAAATCACTGAGTGACACCACGTTAGTCCTCTGATGGTGTGCTGTGTTCTGTTCAATACGCTCCAACAAACGGTTGGTCTCCCGCTTGTTTCTCTCAGCTTCCATCATAACCTCGGCTAGGGAAGGAGGATGAGGGAGATTTGCATTCCTGACTTCACTGCCTTCGGCCTGCTCTTGAGGAGCAGGGTTAGTGCGCGTGTTGACCATCCTAGGTAAACAAGACAATGATTTAGTCAGGATGATAAAATTCCGACATAGGATGCATAATGTAAGGAGTAACTCGAAATGCAAGATGATCATCCGTATGACATGGTAGATACAGAAACTGCTTCTTTATTCCATCGTCATACACACCATACAGGGTTTAGTACAAGACCAAACAAAGTACTATTACGGTGAGAATAGGATTACATCTCATCGGAGGCATCCCAAGCTCCTATACATTATTTTTCTACACCTCCGGAAAGAGTACAAACTAGGTCATATCCCACGAGTCACGCGGGACGATAGTCGACACAGATAGTGCGAACTAGTGATACTACCACTAACTCAGACCGATCCGTAGTAGTCCTCGTAGAAGTCACCTCCATAGCCTGGAAGCTCAACATGATCATCCGGAAACAGACGATCTCGCGGAGCTTGTGGACCATAGGGACTAGGATGAGGTCTTGGACCAACAGACGGTGGCCTGCGTGGACCGCGAGGTGGGGTGATGCCTCCTACATCACGCCAACCCATGACGTCTGGCAGAGCTGATCTCACCGGATAGAGATCGCGCATATCCGAATATCCAGCTTGCACCGCCGGTGCGAACCGAGTCAATGTGGCCCAGTGGTCAGCACGGGTATTGAAGAGCTCTAACCTCAAGGCCCGATTTTCACGGTCCTTATCCTCGAGCATCTCAGCAGTGGTGCGAGTCCGTGAATCCTCCTGCGTGGGGTCAGCATAGATAGCCTGGAGATACCCTTGTGCTCCCGGAAGTGATCCTGGCATATACCGGAAATCAGAGTCCCGAAATAGTCCAGATCTGACTCGCATGATGGTCATCATAGAGTAGGCGGCGTCCTGCACAGCCATCTCAATAGTAACCCCGAGTCCATAGGAGCAGTGAAGGGGCTCGGTGGACCCAGGATAAGATGGAAATATCCTGACAGTGCAGAGATAATGGCTTTGATTAAAGTCTCGGAATTGCTCTTCGACTGTGTACTCAGGATACCAACGGTATCCAGCCTCAGTCATTACCCTGACCAACATGGCAGTATGGCCGGGTACATCTAGGCATCGGGTCAGGCGAACCACTTGATTGAGGTCGCGAGTGGCCATCTGAAAACATAATCATAATGCAAAGGCATTAGAATTTCTAGCAAAATTTCGGCAGCATAACAGCTGTAAATGCTCAAGAAGGATTTTGAGACATTTGACAAAGGATTACATACACACTCAACATCATCATATCAAAGTTCTGAATCCATCCTAACAACATAACGTGGTAGAAGAACTGAACTAGGCTTGTAACCATCAAACCTATAAGGTACTACTGATTAGTAACACGTGATCCTGATAGAGAGAATAGATCCTAATTCCTTAACCCCCGGTGGAAGAATAGACTGACTCAGATCGGAATGTCATAAGATAAAGGAGTAAAAAGAGCCTTACGTTCCAACCCACAAACAATTCCCCTACATATAACTAAAGAATTTCTAGACTCAACATCGACCAGTTTGGCTTGGAGAACCTACAGGCAGTCCGGCTCTGATGCCAACGCTGTCAGGACCCCGACTCGATGTCACATCGATCTAGCCGGTAACACCTCATATCACTTTGCGGCCTCACGCACGGTATCCCCACGGGTGTCGCCTTACCTTTGCCCGGGACCGTTTGCGCCTTTTCGCTCACGTATATGATAGTGTCGCTAGCATCCATATGATAAGGAGACCGGGCTGACATGACTAGTCGTAAACCCAAAGTGGCACAGACTTACAGGGACAGGCATCCATGACCCAGCTTCGAGCGTGTCGGTCATCAGCAAGTGGGTCCGGGCTGTAGCACTGGGCTAGCAGGACTCCGGTAAACCAGGCTGTAGCGGGCTAACAGGACTCCGGTACTCAATGCGTGACATTTCCCCGAAGGGACAGACACAGGAACGAAGAAGGACACATGCCGGCCAGCCTAAGTGTTCCAGAGCAGTAGCAAGCTACCATGGCTCAGCGGTAACACTAGGAGACATTTCCCGGTAAGAGAGGCTACTAAAGATAAACAACTAGATAGTCAGATCCCACACATACCAAGCATTTCAATCATACACACAATATGCTCAATATGTGCAAATACAACGAAGCATCACAACATGACTCTACGACACAAGTACTTTATTTAAGGCTCAGGGAGCCATACATAACATACACAAAGGTACGGGTCTCACGACCCAGCATTCAAGTCATACAGTCATACAAACCAGCAGCGGAAGTAACTTGTCTGAGTACAGACAACTAGTAAAATAAAAGAGGCTTGGAAAGCCTAGCTATACTACGTGGTCCTTCACAGGCTCGGGATCACCAACTGGGCCTTTAGCCTACTCGTTGATGTCAACGTCTACGTAGAACCCATCAGAAGGGGTTGCAGCGTCTTCTGTAAAAATGTAAATTATAGCAACATGAGTACAAAGGTACTCAGCAAGACTTACATCAGGTCCTACATACATGCATATTATCAAGAAGGGTTGGTGGAGTTATTGCAGCAAGCCAGCTTTGACTCTTGGCTAGGCTAACCTACGAGACTCCAACTTGAAATGGTTTTGCGTACACGAGTCCACCACTCACCACTTCAATACACCACCGAGGATCCGCCTCCGTCTTCCTACGGAAGAGCCATCCTCGGCACTCACACTTATCTTGAGGCTTTTAGTAGTTTCCATTTATTTGTCTATGAACTGTATAGGCAACCAAGTAGTCCTTTACCGCGGACGCGGCTATTCGAATAGATCATGATAACCCTGCAGGGGTGTACTTCTTCATACATGTTTCCACCACTTAGCGTCTGCACACGACATGTGCTCGGCAGACTTCAAGCGAAAGCCGACGTGGGTGTAGACCACGACCTACCTAAACACCTAAGCCTCTAGTCTAGGTTTATCGCCTATCCAGGTTCCATCCGCAGGGAGTCCGGCCGAGGTTTCCCATACGGCCCCGAACAATGTGAACAGGGTTCCCGAGATACCTAACGGGTATTCGGTACACCGTGCCACGTACCTACCGCATCACAGCCCACCCCTACGGTCAGCGCTGTCCACGACCTCCAGTAGGCTACAAACACCAGAAACTACTTGCAACTCCTGGACAGAGAGCTAGGGTGATTAAGAAGTCGAGCGGGGTCATATTTCAGGGCCCAATGCATGGTAGTAGCTGTATCTTAAATCACACATACAGATCTCAGTGCTTAAGGTCGGCTTCAATGAAACAACCCACCATGTACTCCTACATGGCCTCTCATCGATACCTTTACCAAAACGTGTTCACCACACCACTCTCATTACCGACATAATCATTTCACTCTAGCCCATCACCCAGATGAACCAGACCTGACACGACACTAAGCATAGCAGGCATAGCAAGGTAGGAACAACACATACATATGGCTCAATCAACTCCTACACATGCTAGTGGGTTTCATCTAGTTACTGTGGCAATGACAGGTCATGCAGAGGAAATGGGTTCAACTACCGTAGCACACAGCAGTTTGAAACATGTTGTCTTAATGCAGTAAAAGAGAGCAGGAGCGAGAACATGGGATTGTATCGATATGATCAAATGGTTGGTTGCTTGCCTGATGGTTCGATGCACTGATACGGTTCTTCGTTAGGGTAATCACGATACTCCTCGGAGACAGAACCTATCGCAAGGGACACCGATACACAACCATCACCAAACAATGTGCAACAATATGATGCATGCATGAAACATGGCAATATGAGTGTGTTGGGCTAATGCAACTAGAACCAGAAGGGTTTGAACCAATTTGAATCAAAGATTCAAATTTCAAATTCAAACAGGGCCTTTTAAGGTGCTTTTCCTTGTTTTGCATTAAACATCAAGTTAACTTGTTTAGTCATGCATGAAAATAGTGCAGATGGATAGATAGGATTTTTCTGATCATTTTTCATATATAATTTGTCTGATTTGGAGTTACAGAATAAAAGTTATGAATTTTTGAAATTTAAATTATATTCTGGAATTTCCTATATTAGAATAATTCCAGAAAATCATTAATGCGTCAGCCTGACGTCAGTGTGACGTCAGCAGGTCAACGGAACATGTCAGGGTCAAACCTGACAGTGGGTCCCGCATGTCAGGGTGATTATTTTAATTAAAGTTTAATTAAAACTAATCCTGTTTAATTAACAGGGCTGGGCCCCACCTGTTATTGACTCAGGGGAGTCAACCAGGGCCCACCCGTGGTCAAAGTCAATGCCAGCGGCGCCGGCGTTTAGCCGCCGGCGAGCTCGACGCGGCGGCGGGAGTGGTTTTGGCCGTTTCGGCCACCAAATGGGTCGCGGAGACCACCGGAGTGGAGCTGAGGACAAGCCGCAGCTCTTGGTGGAGTCCGTTGGGGTCGGGGTGGCCGGAGTTGGCGCCGGCGACGACTTTGGCGGCCACCGGGGTTCGGCCGAAGATGAACTTGGCGCTAGAGGGGTCGGTGAGGCTCGGGGAGTGGCTAGCTAGGTGCTGCGGGACTCGGTGAGTAAGATGGACACCAGCTTGTGGCCGGAGGGTGGCCGGAAGCACGTCGGCGACGAGATCCACGGCGGTGCGGTAGTGTGATCCTCGTGCGGTGGCTACACGGCTCGGGAACGAGAGAGGGAAGGTCGGAGGAGTAGCTAGGCTCACAGCGCTCCCGTAGAGGCCACCGGCGGGGTCGGCGATGAGCTGAGGCGGCGACGGCGTTGAAGGGGATCTCCGGCGATGGCGAGCTCGGGCGAGGTCGGTGCGGTGGTCTCGGGCCGCTCTAGCACACGGGGCTCGGCTAGCTCGATGAAGTGGACGGCGGCGAAGCTCCTGGACACGGTGGAACGGCGTGGGGTGGACGGAGGGCGTGGCTACGGCGAGGGGGTGGCGGCGATGGCGTCGGCCATGGCTGGGGCATGCGAGGGGGAGGAGCTGGAGAGGAGAGGGGGTGTCTAGGGGGTTCGGGGGAGAGAGGGAGGCCGGTTCACGGCGTTAGCCGGGCGAGGGAGGCGGCGAGGCGGCGAGCAGGTGCGTGGCACCCATGTGGTGCTCGCCGTCGAGCACCTGCCTGCCTGCCTGGCCGGCAAGCAGCTCGCTGGCGCGGTGCTGGGCTGGGCCGGCAGGTGGGCCGGGTGCTGGGCGCCAGGTAAGCCTTTCCCCTTTTTTTCTGTTTTCTGTTTTTTTAATACTTCTGCAACTTTGTTGAATTTAATAAAATACTTAGGCAACTCCAAAAATCACCAAACTACTCCTGGTCCATAGTTGGATTATTTCCAACATGAAACATTTTAGTTTGGAGATATTTGAGCATTTAAATATTTTATATAATTTTAAATGCCCAAATTCAAATATTTATGATTTAATTCAAAAACCCTAGGCTGGCCTAGAAAAATGTGCACCACTTTTGGCAGAGGTTCTGAACCAAGACAAAAATGATGGGCATTTTAGAAGGGCATTTCAGGTTCATTGAAAATTATTTTTAGTAACCCTAGTTGGTTTCAGAGGGGGCTGGGGGTTCTGTCATCCCCATTTCAGGTTTCTGATGAAAAAGTAAACATGATGCAACACTCTAATGCATGGCTAACTAGGATGTGACAGGAGGCCCGACCCAAATTTCTGGTTTTTTTTGCCTATTTTAGGGTTTTGAAGAAAAGGAATATCAAACGGAGTCCAAACGGAATGAAAACTTCGGGAACATGATTTTCTCAACAAACATGATCCAGGAGACTTGGAGTGGCGTCAAGAAACAAGGGAGGAAGGCACGAGGCACGGGGGCGCGCCTACCCCCGCTGGGCGCGCCCTCCACCCTCGTGGGCCCTCCGTTGCTCCACTGACGTACTTCCTCCTCCTATATATATCCACATACCCCCCAAACATCCAGGAGCACCACGAAAACCTAATTCCACCGCCGCAACCTTCTGTACTCGAGAGATCCCATCTCGGGGCCTTTTCCGGAGCTCCGCTTGAGGGGGCATTGATCATGGAGGGCCTCTACATCAACTCCATGGCCTCTCCGGTGATGTGTGAGTAGTTTACTTCAGACCTACGGGTCCATAGTTATTAGCTAGATGGCTTTTTCTCTCTCTTTGGATCTCAATACAAAGTTCTCCTTGATTCTCTTGGAGGTCTATTGAATGTAATCTTCTTTTGCGGTGTGTTTGTCGAGATCCGATGAATTGTGGGTTTATGATCCAGATTATCTATGAAGAATATTTGATTCTCCTCCGAATTGTTTTATGTATGATTGGTTTATCTTTGCAAGTCTCTTTGAATTATCAGTTTGGTTTGGCCTACTAGATTGATCTTTCTTGCCATGGGAGAAGTGCTTAGCTCTGGGTTCAACCTTGCGGTGTTCGATCCCAGTGACAGAAAGGGTACCGACACGTATTATATTGTTGCCATCGAGGATAAAAAGATGGGGTTTATATCATATTGCATGAGTTTATCCCTCTACATAATGTTATCTTCCTTAAAGCATTACTCTGTTCTTATGAACTTAATACTCTAGATGCATGCTGGACAGCGGTCGATGTGTGAAGTAATAGTAGTAGATTGCTACCTCTTGAGCACTGCATTGGTTTTCCCTTGAAGTGGAAAGGGTGATGCAGCAAAGTAGCGTAAGTATTTCCCTCAGTTTTTCAGAACCAAGGTATCAATTCAGTAGGAGGCTACACGCGAGTCCCTCGCACCTACACAAAATAAATAAATCCTCGCAACCAATGCGATAAGGGGTAATCAATCCCTACACGGTCACTTACGAGAGTGAGATCTGATAGATATGATAAGATAATATTTTTGGTATTTTTATGATAAAGATGCAAAGTAAAATAAAAGGCAATGAAAATAACTAAGTGTTGGAAGATTAATATGATGGAAGATAGACTCGGGGGCCATAGGTGTCACTAGTGGCTTCTCTCAAGAGCATAAGTATTTTACAGCGGGTGAACAAATTACTGTTGAGCAATTGACAGAATTCAGCATAGTTATGAGAATATCTAGGTATGATCATGTATATAGGCATCACGTCCAAGACAAGTAGACCGACTCCTGCCTGCATCTACTACTATTACTCCACACATCGACTGCTATCCAGCATGCATCTAGAGTATTAAGTTCATAAGAACAGAGTAACGCCTTAAGCAAGATGACATGATGTAGAGGGATAAATTCATGAAATATGATTAAAAAACCATCTTGTTATCCTCGATGGCAACAATACAATACATGCCTTGCTGCCCCTACTGTCACTGGGAAAGGACACCGCAAGATTGAACCCAAAGCTAAGCACTTCTCCCATTGCAAGAAAAATCAATCTAGTAGGCCAAACCAAACTGATAATTCGAAGAGACTTGCAAAGATAACCAATCATACATAAAATAATTCAGAGAAGATTCAAATATTGTTCATAGATAAACTTGATCATAAATCCACAATTCATCGGTCTCAACAAACACACCACAAAAGAAGATTACATCGAATAGATCTCCACGAGAGAGGGGAGAACTTTGTATTGAGATCCAAAAATAGATAAGAAGCCATCTAGCTAATAACTATGGACCCGTAGGTCTGAGGTAAACTACTCACACTTCATCGGACATGCTATGGTGTTGATGTAGAAGCCCTCCGCTATCGATGCCCCCTCCAGCAGAGCTCCGGAACTGGCCCCAAGATGGGATCTTGTGGATACAAAAAGTTACGGTGGTGGAATTAGGGTTTAGGCTCCGTATCTGATCGTTTGGGGGTACGTAGGTATATATAGGAGGAAGGATTACGTAGGTCGAGTTATAGGGGGCCCACATGGGTGGAGGGCACGCTTGGGGGGGGGGTAGGCGCACCCCCTACCTCGTGGCTTCCCTGTTGGTTGCTTGACGAAGGGTCAAAGTCTCCTGGATCTTGTTCATTCCAAAAATCACGTTCCCGAAGGTTTCATTCCGTTTGGACTCCATTTGATATTCCTTTTGTTCGAAACCCTAAAATAGGCAAAAACAGGAATTCTGGGCTGGGCCTCCGGTTAGTAGGTTAGTCCCAAAAATAATATAATAGTGTATAATAAAGCCCAATAATGTCCAAGACAGAATATAATATAGCATGGAACAATAAAAAAATTATAGATACGTTGGAGACATATCAAGCATCGCCAAGCTTAATTCATGCTCGTCCTCGTGTAGGTAAATGATAAAAACAGAATTTTTGATGTGGAATGCTACTTGGCATATTTTCAATGTAATTCTTCTTAATTGTGGTATGAATATTCAGATCTAAAAGATTCAAGACAAAAGTTCAATATTGACATAGAAATAATAATACTTCAAGCATACTAACTAAGCAATTATGTCTCTTCAAAATAACATGGCCAAAGAAAGTAATCCCTACAAAGTCATATAGTCTGGCTATGCTCTATCTTCACCACACAAAGTATTTAAATCATGCACAACCCCAATGACAAGCCAAGCAATTGTTTCATACTTTTGGTGTTCTCAAACTTTTTTAATCTTCACGCAATACATGAGCGTGAGCCATGGACATAGCACTTTAGGTGGAATAGAATGGTGGTTGTGGAGTGTAGCGACCTGACCCGAATGGATCAAGTCTCTGTGCTTAAGTGTCATCCCTGGATCGGTATGCTGACACACACAGTACTCAAGGATTTATAACAGAGGTAAATCGCATGTATAAGTAACGTAAATACTATTACCTCAATCCAAATAGCGGAAGTAACAAGGTTGTGGATTCCCATCAACACCAACGGCAAAGTTGAGTGTAGTAATCATAACCCTCACGTATCACTTACTCGTCGTAAGAAATCCTGCAACATGAGACGTTGCAGCCACGGAGGGTCAGTACATTGAATGTACTGGCAAATTCACACCATAGAGAATGATGAATAATGGCTATCACTACATGCATATATGGCTGGTGGAAAAGCTCTATGGTTATATGTTTTTGCGAAAAGCCAATTTTTTCCTACTGCAAAGGAATAAAATTTATTTAACTATCATGGTGGTTGTTAAACATTGAGAATGGTTGACAGCATTCTCAATCCCAATTAAGTAACATCATTAAACCCAACAAAGTTAATTTAAAGTAACATGATGAGATTCACATGATAATCCAAGTACTAGATACTCAAAATGTCCATAACCGGGGACACGGCTAATCATGATTAGTTTATACACTCTGCAGAGGTTTGCGCACTTTTCCCCACAAGACTCGATCTCCTCCGTTGGATATCTCGCACTGCATGGTGTTTGAGAAATGGATGACCGAGACATAGTCTTTCAGAAATGCTAGCACCTTACAATCGGGTAGACCGTACCACCTACATCCCCTACATCTGCTAGTCTACCACTGTAAGAGGTCGCACGACTTAATCAACTATGCTAGAGCCCATAATAGCTTGTGGCTGCACAGGGAAGTTTCTAGTATGAATAATCTCATGATCCCTTTGGGCCTGGGTGGCGGTCCATAAAAAAACAGGCAATCCTGGTCTACCCAGGTGCCTAGACAGGCAATCCTGGAATAACCCGGTGCCTCAATCCACCTAGATGTGTGTTTAAGTTGCCACCTTAAGTAAACCATTAATTAACAATCTCACATCTGTCATGAATACTCTCAAAACCCAATCCACGTCTACGAGCATAGCATGACAATGTAAACATAACGTAATAGTAACTCCTAAGGTTTGAATGCAGGTTAATAGGTTCCTACCTCATCAACTACTTCCCAATACCCACATGTTATCAATCCTACTCGTGCAATGTTTGAAGGGTTGAGACTAATGCATAAAAACTAGGTATGAAAAGGGATATGATCAAAGTGTGAACTTGCCTGCAATGTTGATGAAGATGATTCGCACTCAAAACTCTTGATAGATCTACACGTCACACTCCGGTCAATCTATCGTAAGCAAGCAATAGTAACCACACATAAGCAATCACTTAAAGCATCAAAAAGATCAAAGAAGACAACTCGGAAAACATCAAAACCAACCAAATAACTCTTGCAACATAAAACTATTTCTAACAGTACCAAAATTATATGAATTTGGCCTTATCAGAAAGTTTAGGTCAAGAGCTTCAATTTGCAAAAAGAATCAACTCAAATGGAGCTACGAAACTCAAGTTATGATCAAACAAAGTTTGAATTCAAATATGATCTAATTCAAATTTTAAACTTTTCAAAAACATGTTTGGGTTGGATTACTGGATAGAGGAGATCGTAACGAAGAAGTGGGCGTTGGTTTCGTTGGATTTGGACTAACGAGTAAAAAGTTATGAGCGTTAGAAGAACAGGGGCTAAACTGTAAAATAAGACAACTACAACTAGGTCCCTGGCGTAAATAAACAGAAAACGAAAAGACTAAATAACGAACGCTCGTTTATAAGATCTAAACAGTGGACGTTCGCTATTTAATAAAACCAAAAAAACAGATCTAGACTAGGGTTTTTTTAAAAAAAAACCAAACTTTAAAATAGAACCGGATCGGACGGCGGTTATACCGGTTCACCGTGGTTTGGCGGTTTTCGAGAGAAAACCGGCGGCGGCGAGGTTGAACTCCGGCGGCAGTGAGGCGAGGTGGCGCGGCAG
>NC_041388.1:392537137-392599130 GCF_002162155.2 Triticum dicoccoides | reverse complement strand
GGGTGCGGCGGCGCGGGCGGCGGCGCGGCAAGGCGCTGCGGCGGCGGCGGATCCGCGGCAGCGTCGCGGGATGCGGGTGAGGCGAGGCGGCACGAGCGGCGAGGAGGAGAGGAGGCGGCGCGGGGCTTCGGGCGGCGCTATTTATAGGCGCGGGAGGCGAGGGGGCGAGGTCGGTGCCGGACTCCGGTGGGAGTCTCGCTCGTGTATACGAGGGAGATGGTGCGCTGGGCCGGCTGGGCTGGCTGGCTGGGCCGCGGCCCAGTTCGGTCCAAAAGAGAAAGAAGTTTTTTTTTGATTTTCCAGACGAATAAAAATAAACTAAACAAAACAAAACAAAACAAAATATTTAGGCATATAATATATCAAAATTTGCAGAAAAATATTTTCTACAACATGGACATTTTTAATATGCCAAATAAAATCCACACAAAATCAGATAAATCAAAGAGTGCTACTGGTCTAATAAATCCAATAAAAATCATTCTAAAAATACCAAAATGATTTCAAATTAATTTTTCTCCAATTTTCTAATGTAGGGAATCATGTTACCCTATTTTCCATATATTTTATTTTTGGAGAAAAATAATTTGAATAAAACTCAAACAATTCCAAATTGAAAAATAATTTCAAAAGAACTTTGAATTTAATTCTTTGAAACTCCCAACTCATATTTCATATAATTTGAAGAAGTCATTTTATCTTCTCTCATGAAAATCATTGAGCTGCATGAAGTTTATGAATTGAAATATTTCCAAATGAATATTCAATTATTTTCAAATACCCTTTCATTTAATTTAAATGGAAGAAGTCATATCATCTTCGCTCAAGGGTTTTGTATTTGAAAAGAATTTGAATTCATGGAGATCAGAAAGCAAATATGAAAGTTTGGGAAAGTCCTTTTATTCCCTCTCATTTAACTTCCAAAAGTTTCGAATTTCACTCAATCAATCACACAACAATCAAACAATCAATCAATCTATCTATTTATTTTAGCATTCCAAAATTTAGTATTTTGGAAAGTTACATGGAGGAGACGAAAAAGGGAAGATAGTCTCACATCAACTAGGCGTATCAACGGGATATGGAGATGCCCATCAATAGATATCAATGTGTGAGTAGGTATTGCCATGCAATGGATGCACTAGAGCTATAAGTATATGAAAGCTCAACAAAAGGAACTAAGTGGGTGTGCATCCAACTCGCTTGCTCACGAAGACCTAGGGCATTTTGAGGAAGCCCATCGTTGCAATATACAAGCCAAGTTCTATAATGAATAAATCCCACTTGGGACAATGCTCTGAAAATGATGATCATCACACTTTTATTTACATACAACTCAACAATTACAACTCAATACTTAGAACAAAATATGACTCTATGTGAATGCCTCCGGCGGTGTACCGGGATATGCAATGAATCAAGAGTGACATGTATGAAAGAATTATGAACGGTGGCTTTGCCACAAATACAATGTCAACTACATGATCATGCAAAGCAATATGACAATGATGGAGCGTGTCATAGTAAACGAAACGGTGGAAAGCTGCATGGCAATATATCTCGGAATGGCTATGGAAATGCCATGATAGGTAGGTATGGTGGCTGTTTTGAGGAAGGTATATGGTGGGTGTATGATACCGGCGAAAGGTGCGCGGTATTAGAGGCTAGCAATGGTGGAAGGATGAGAGTGCGTATTGTCGGATTTCGGCAGACCCTTGAGGTTCGAACACTGGGTGCACACGGAGATCTCTCCCCTACCGCTCTACGTCCATCTCCTCGCGTGATCTAAGCTGGAAACAACGAACAACACAAGGGACATGAGGTTTATACTGGTTCAGGCCACCGTTGTGGTGTAATACCCTACTCTAGTGTGTGGTGTGGTGGATTGCCTCAGGGGCTGATGATGAACAGTACAAGGGAAGAACAGCCTCGCGAGAGGTGTTCTTGAGCTGGTGCGATGAACTTCTAGGGTGAGTTCAGTCACCTCTCTCTATCTCTCTTTGCTAGGGCTCTACCAGATTTCTAGATGTCCCTCCAGGGTGTCCTTCCGGGGTGTCCTTCCGGGGTCTCTTTGTGGTGGCTAGCTCTATTTATAGGGGCCCTGGGCCTCTTCCCAAATAATGAGCGGGAAGGGCGCCAACAATTGGCCATTCTGAAGGGGAACATCTAGTACAAGTTATCCTGACCAAAGGTGGTCTTCGGCTACCAAAAGTACTGGTGATGATGCCGTCTTGGGCTCCACGGTGACCTCCATCCTGCCGCTCTGCTGGTCTTTGTCTTGTTGCACCGGAATGGTAACCTTTGCCCGATGCCTTGGCCTGTGCTTGCCCCCTTTGCACCAAAGGGGAAACAAGGACACTGCGCAGGCTGACACCCGCCTGGCGCCCGCCTGGTCTCGAACGTCATGGCTTGCGTCACGAGCTCCTCGCGAGGTATCCCCGCCTTGATCTCTCTGCCTCCTCGCGAGCCTGCCTTACGAGGCTGCCTCTGAGGAAGCTTCATGTCGTCCGCCCAGCGAGGCTTGGCCTCTCGCGAGGGACTTGAGCTTGAGCTGATGAAGATGGGCCGTGCTGGGCCCCCACTTGAGCCACGCCGCAGGCCGCACGCAGGCAAGTCTGGGGACCCCTGTTCCTAGAACGCCGACATGTATGATCCATGGACTCAACATTAGTCATAAAGAACTCATATACTTATTACAAAAATCTACAAGTTATCAAAGCAAAGTATTACGCGCATGCTCCTAGGGGGATAGATTGGTAGGAAAAGACCATCGCTCGTCCCCGACCGCCACTCATAAGGAAGACAATCAATAAATAAATCATGCTCAGACTTCATCACATAACGGTTCACCATACGTGCATGCTACGGGAATCACAAACTTTAACACAAGTATTTCTCAAATTCACAACTACTCATCTAGCATGAATCTAATATCACCATCTCCATATCTCAAAACAATCATCAAGCATCAATCTCCTCTTAGTATTCAACACACTCATAAGAGAATTTTATTATTAATCTTGAATGCCTAACATAATTAAAACAAATTACCATGATGTTTTGTAGGACTCTCAAAATAATCTAAGTGAAGCATGAGAGAACAATACTTTCTATAAAACAAATCCACCACCGTGCTCTAAAAGATATAAGTGAAGTACTAGAGCAAAACTATATAACTCAGAAGATATAAGTGAAGCACATAGAGTATTCTAACAATTTCCGAATCATGTATGTCTCTCTCAAAAGGTGTGTACAGAAAAGATGATTGTGGCAAACTAAGAAGCAAAGACTCAAATAATACAAGACGCTCCAAGCAAAACACATATCATGTGGTGAAAAAATATAGCTCCAAGTAAAGTTACCGATAAAAGTAGACGAAAGAGGGGATGCCTTCCGGGTGTCCTTATATTATCTTGGGGGTACCATGGGAATCCACAAGCTTAGGCTCTTGACACTCCTTGTTCCATAATCCATCAAATCTTTACCCAAAACTTGAAAACTTCACAACACAAAACATAAAGTAGAAAATCTCGTGAGCTCCGTTAGCGAAAGAAAACAAAACACCACTTCAAGGTACTGTAATGAACTCATTATTTATTTATATTGGTGTTAAACCTAATTTATTGCAACTTCTCTATGGTTTATAAACTATTTTACTAGCCATAGATTCATCAAAATAAGCAAACAACACACGAAAAACAGAATCTGTCAAAAACAGAAAAGTCTGTAGTAATCTGTAGCTAGCGCAAGATCTGGAACCCCAAAAATACTTAAATAAATTTCTGGACGTGAGGAATTTATCTATTAATCATCTTCAAAAATAATTAACTAAATATCACTTTCCAAATAAAAAATGGCAGCAGTTCTCGTGAGCGCTAAAGTTTCTGTTTTTTTACAACAAGATTAACAAGACTTTCCCCAAGTCTTCCCAACGGTTCTACTTGGCACAAACAATAATTAAACACAAAAAAAAACTAAAACAGAGGCTAGATAAATTATTTATTACTAAACAGGATCAAAAAGCAAGGAATAAAAATAAAATTGGGTTGCCTCCCAACAAGCGCTATCGTTTAACGCCCCTAGCTAGGCATAAAAAGCAAGGATAGATCTAGGTATTGCCATCTTTGGTAGGCAATCCATAAGTGGCTCTCATAATAGATTCATAAGGTAATTTAATTTAATTTCTAGGAAAGTGTTCCATGCCTTCCCTTAACGTAAATTCGAATCTAATATTTCCTTACTTCATATCAATAATTGCACCAATCGTTCTAAGGAAAGGTCTACCAAGAATAATAGGACATGAAGGATTGCAATCTATGTCAAGAACAATAAAATCTACGGGCACATAGTTCCTATTTGCAACAATAATAACATCATTAATTATTCCCATAGGTTTCTTAATAGTGGAATCCTCAAGGTGCAAGTTTAAAGAGCAATCATCAAAATCATGGAAACCTAACAAATCACACAAAGTCTTTGGAATCGTGGAAACACTAACACCCAAATCACATAAAGCATAGCATTCATGATCTTTAATTTTAATTTTAATAGTTGGTTCCCACTCATAATAAAGTTTCCTAGGGATAGAAACTTCCAACTCAAGTTTTTCTTCATAAGATTGCATCAAAGCATCAACGATATGTTTGGTAAAAGCTTTATTTTGGCTATAAGCATGAGGAGAATTTAGCACGAATTGCAACAAGGAAATACAATCTATCAAAGACTAGCTATCATAATTAAATTCCTTGAAATCCGAAATAGTGGGTTCATTAACATCTAGAGTTTTGATCTCTTCAATCCCACTTTTATCAATTTTAGCATCAAGATCTAAAAACTCTGAATTTTTGGAATGCCTTCTAGGTAAAGGTGGATCATATTCAGTCCCATCATTATCAAGATTCATATTGCAAAACAAATATTTAATAGGGGACACATCAATAACTTTTAGATCTTCATCTTTATTATCATGGAAACTAGAAGAACATGCTCTTATAAAGGAATCTTTCTTAGCACGTATCCTAGCAGTTCTTTCTTTGCACTCATCAATGGAAATTCTCATGGCTTTGAGAGACTCATTGATATCATGCTTAGGAGGAATATATCTAAGTTTTAAAGAATCAACATCAAGAGAAATTCTATCAATGTTCCTAGCCAAATCATCAACTTTAAGAAATTTATCTCCAAGCAAAGCATTGAAATTCTTTTGTGAATTCATAAATTCCTTAACACTAGTCTCAAATTCAGAGGGCATCTTATTAAAATTTCCATAAGAATTGTTGTAGGAATTACCATATTTATTAGAGGAATTACTAAGATAAGGACTAGGATTAAAGTTTCCTCTATACGCGTTGTTACCAAAATTATTCCTACCAACAAAATTCACATACATAGATTCATTATTATTCTCAATCAATGTAGAGAAATGCATATCGTTAGGATCAGAAGAAACACTCTTAGTAGCAAATAATTTCATAAGTTCATCCAACTTTCCACTCAAAACATTAATTTCTTCTATCGCATGCACTTTTTTATTAGTAGATCTTTTAGTGTGCCATTGAGAATAATTAAACATAAAATTATCTAGGAGTTTAGTATCTTCTCCTAAAGTGATTTCCATAAAAGTGCGTCCCGCGGCCGAATCTAAAAGATTTCTAGAAGCAAAATTCAATCCGGCATAAAAATTTTGTATAATCATCCACAAATTCAAACCATGTGTTGGGAAATTACGTATCATTAATTTCATCCTCTCCCAAGCTTGTGCAACATGTTCATGATCAAGTTGCTTAAAATTCATAATATCTTTTCTAAGAGAGATGATCTTAGCGGGAGGAAAATACTTAGAGATAAAAGCATCTTTGCACTTATTCCAAGAATCAATACTATTTTTAGGCAAAGACGAAAACCAAGCTTTAGCACGATCTCTAAGTGAAAAAGGAAATAGCTTCAATTTAACAATATCATTGTCCACATCTTTCTTCTTTTGCATATCACACAAATCAACGAAGCTATTTAGATGAGTAGCGGCTTCTTCACTAGGAAGGCTGGAAAACGGATCTTTCATGACAAGTTTCAGCAAGGCAGCATTAATTTCACAAGATTCAGCATTGGTAAGAGGATCAATCGGAGTGCTAATAAAATCATTGTTGTTGTTATTGGTAAAGTCACACAATTTAGTGTTATATTGAGCCATCGTGACAAGCAAGCAATCCAACACACAAGCAAACGAGGAACGGGCAAAAAGGAGGCAAATAGAGAAAGAGAGGGGGTATAGAGAGAGGGGGGCGAATAAAACAGCAAGGGTGAAGTGGGGGAGAGGAAAACGAGAGGCAAATGGCAAATAATGTAATGCGGGAGATAAGGGTTGTGATGGGTACTCAGTATGTTGACTTTTGCGTAGACCTCCCCGGCGACGGCGCCAGAAATCCTTCTTGCTACCTCTTGAGCACTGCGTTGGTTTTCCCTTGAAGAGGAAAGGGTGATGCAGCAAAGTAGCATAAGTATCTCCTTAGTTTTTGAGAACCAAGGTATCAAACCAGTAGGAGGCTACGCGCGAGTCCCTCGTACCTACACAAAACAAATAAATACTCGCAACCAACGCGATAAGGGGTTGTCAGTCCCTACATGG
The DNA here is from genome assembly GCF_002162155.2 of Triticum dicoccoides. Taxonomy (NCBI): domain Eukaryota; kingdom Viridiplantae; phylum Streptophyta; class Magnoliopsida; order Poales; family Poaceae; genus Triticum; species Triticum dicoccoides. The sequence goes on along the minus strand of NC_041388.1, from coordinate 392,592,505 downwards.
TCACTTACGAGAGTGAGATCTGATAGATATGATAAGATAATATTTTTGGTATTTTTATGATAAAGATGCAAGTTAAAATAAAAGGCAATGAAAATAACTAAGTGCTGGAAGATTAATATGATGGAAGATAGACCCGGGGGCCATAGGTTTCACTAGAGGCTTCTCTCAAGAGCATAAGTATTTTAAGGTGGGTGAACAAATTACTGTTCAGCAATTGACAGAATTGAGCATAGTTATGATTATATCTAGGTATGATCATGTATATAGGCATCACATCCAAGACAAGTAGACCGACTCCTGCCTGCATCTACTACTATTACTCCACACATCGACCGCTATCCAGCATTCATCTAGAGTATTAAGTTCATAAGAACAGAGTAACGCCTTAAGCAAGATAACATGATGTAGAGGGATAAATTCATGCATTATGATAAAAAACATCTTGTTATCCTCGATGGCAAAAATACAATACATGCCTTGCTGCCCCTACTGTCACTGGGAAAGGACACCGCAAGATTGAACCCAATGCTAAGCACTTCTCCCATTGCAAGAAAGATCAATCTAGTAGGCCAAACCAAACTGGTAATTCGAAGAGACTTGGAAAGATAACCAATCATACATAAAATAATTCAGAGATGATTCAAATATTGTTCATAGATAAACTTGATCATAAACCTACAATTCATCGGTCTCAACAAAAACACTGCAAAAGAAGATTACATCGAATAGATCTCCAGAGAGAGGGGGAGAACTTTGTATTGAGATCCAAAAAGAGAGAAGAAGCCATCTAGATAATAACTATGGACCCGTAGGTCTGAGGTAAACTACTCACACTTCATCAGAGAGGCTATGGTGCTGATGTAGAAGCCCTCCTTGATCGATGCCCCGTCCGGCGGAGCTCCGGAACAGGCCCCAAGATGGGATCTCGTGGACACAAAAAGTTGCGGCGGTGGAATTAGGGTTTTGGCTCCGTATATGATCGTTTGGGGGTATGTAGGTATATATAGGAGGAAGGAGTACGTCGATGGAGTAACAGGGGGCCCACGTGGGTGGAGGGCGCGCCTAGGGGGGAGGCGCGCCCCCTACGTCGTGGCTTCCCTGTTGGTTGCTTGACGTAGGGTCCAAGTCTCCTGGATCTTGTTCGTTCCAAAAATCACGTTCCCGAAGGTTTCATTCCGTTTGGACTCCGTTTGATATTCCTTTTCTTCGAAACCCTAAAATAGGCAAAAAACAGGAATTGTGGGCTAGGCGTCCGGTTAGTAGGTTAGTCCCAAAAATAATATAAAAGTGTATAATAAAGCCCAATAATGTCTAAGACAGAATTTAATATAGCATGGAAGAATCAAAAATTATAGATACGTTGGAGACATATCAAGCATCCCCAAGCTTAATTCCTGCTCGTCCTCGAATAGGTAAGTGATAAAAACAGAATTTTTAATGTGGAATGATACTTGGCATATTTTCAATGTAATTATTCTTAATTGTGGTATGAATATTCAGATCCGAAAGATTCAAGACAAAAGGTCAATATTTACATAGAAATAATAATACTTCAAGCATACTAACTAAGCAATTATGTCTCTTCAAAATAACATGGCCAAAGAAAGTTATCCCTAGAAAATCATATAGTTTGGCTATGCTCTATCTTCACCATACAAAGTATTTAAATCATGCACAACCCCGATGACAATCCAAGCAATTGTTTCATACTTTTGGTGTTCTCAAACTTTTTCAATCTTCACGCAATACATGAGCGTGAGCCATGGACATAGCACTTTAGGTGGAATAGAATGGTGGTTGTGGAGGAGACGAAAAAGGGAAGATAGTCTCACATCAACTAGGCGTATCAACGGCTATGGAGATGCCCATCAATAGATATCAATGTGAGTGAGTAGGGATTGCCATGCAACGGATGCACTAGAGCTATAAGTATATGAAAGCTCAACAAAAGGAACTAAGTGGGTGTGCATCCAACTCGCTTGCTCACAAAGACCTAGGGCATTTTGAGGAAGCCCATCATTGGAATATACAAGCCAAGTTCTATAATGAATAATTCCCACTAGTCTATGAAAGTGATAACATTGGAGACTCTCTATTATGAAGATCATGGTGCTACTTTTAAGCATAAGTGTGGTAAAAGGATAGTAGCATTGTCCCTTCTCTCTTTTTCTCTCATATTTTTTATTTGAGCCTTTTCTCTTTTTTATGGCCTCTTTTTTTTCGTCCGGAGTCCCATCCCGACTTGTGGGGGAATCATAGTCTCCATCATCCTTTCCTCACTTGGGACAATGCTCTAAAAATGATGATCATCACACTTTTATTTACTTACAACTCAACAACTACAACTCAATACTTAGAACAAAATATGACTCTATGTGAATGCCTCCGGCGGTGTACCGAGATATGCAATGAATCAAGAGTGACATGTATGAATGAATTATGAACGGTGACTTTGCCACAAATACAATGTCAACTACATGATCATGCAAAGCAATATGACAATGATGGAGCGTGTCATAGTAAACGGAACGGTGGAAAGTTGCATGGCAATATTTCTCGGAATGGCTATGGAAATGCCATGATAGGTAGGTATGGTGGCTGTTTTGAGGAAGGTATATGGTGGGTGTATGATACCGAAAAAAGGTGCGCGGTATTAGAGAGGCTAGCAATGGCGGAAGGGTGAGAGTGCGTATGATCCATGGACTCAACATTAGTCATAAAGAACTCATATACCCCTACTGTCACTGGGAAAGGACACTTCAAGATTGAACCCAAAGCTAAGCACTTCTCCCATTGCAAGAAAGATCAATATAGTAGGCCAAACCAAACTAATAATTCGACGAGACTTGCAAAGATAACCAATCACACATAAAAGAATTCAGAGAAGATTCAAATATTGTTCATAGATAAACTTGTTCATAAACCCACAATTCATCGATCTCAACAAACACATCGCAAAAGGAGATTACATCGAATAGATCTCCACGAGAGAGGGGGAGAACTTTGTATTGAGATCCAAAAAGAGAGAAGAAGCCATCTAGCTAATAACTATGGACCAGTAGGTCTGAGGTAAACTACTGACACTTTATCGGAGAGGCTATGATGTTGATGTAGAAGCCCACTGTGATCAATTCCCCCTCCGGCGGAGCTCCGGAACAGCCCCAAGATGGGATCTCGTGGATACAGAAAGTTACGGCGGTGGAATTAGGGTTTTGGCTCTATATCTGATTGTTTGGGGGTACGTAGGTATATATAGGAGGAAGGAGTATGTCGGTGGAGTAACAGGGGGCCCACGAGGGTGGAGGCTGCGCCTGGGGCGGTAGGCATGCCCCCTACCTCGTGGCTTCCCTGTTGGTTGCTTGACGTAGGGTCCAAGTCTCCTGGATCTTGTTCTTTCCATAAATCACGTTCCCGAAGGTTTCATTCCGTTTGGACTCCGTTTGATATTCCTTTTCTTCGAAACCCTAAAATAGGCAAAAAAACAACAATTCTGGGCTGGGCCTCTGGTTAGTAGGTTAGTCCCAAAAATAATATAGAAGTGTATAATAAAGCCCAATAATGTCAAAAACAGAATTTAATATAGCATGGAACAATCAAAAATTATAGATACGTTGGATACGTATCATAGATGTAGAATCTTTTTGGTCTACTTGTCTCAGACGTGATGCCTATTTACATGATCATACCTAGATATTCTCATAACTATGCTCAATTCAGTGAATTGCTCGATAGTAATTCGTTTACCCACCATAATACTTATGGTCTTGAGAGAAGCCACTAGTGAAACCTATGGTCCCCGGGTCTATATTTGATCATATTAATCTTCCAATACTTAGTTATTTCCTTTCCCTTTTATTTTACTTTGCATCTTTATTTCTCTTTATCATAAAAATACCAAAAAAATTATCTTAACATATCTATCAGCTCTCACTCTCGCAAGTGACCGGGAAGGGCTTGACAACCCCTTTATCATGTTGGTTGTGAGGTTCTTATTTGTTTGTGTAGGTGCATGGGACTTGAGCGTGATCTCCTACTGGATTGATACCTTGGTTCTCAAAAACTGAGGGAAATACTTACGCTGCTTGACTGCATCACCCTTTCCTCTTCAAGGGAAAACCAACGTAGTGCTCAAGAGGTAGCACTCTCCACTCGGAGTGTTTTTGAAACTTAGGTGAATCGGGTTCGCGGCTCAGTCCTCGAGTGGGAGGATTGCTCTCCACTCAGAGTAGTTTTGTAACTTAGGCGAATCGGGTTCACGACTAAGCCCCCGAGTGGGGTTCCGGCTACCCTTAAGGTTCGAACACTGGGGTGTGCATGAAGTCTTTCCCTTCTACCAATCTACGCTCTAGCCCGCTAAGATCTTGCGGATGAACTCGACGAACTCGCAACACAGAAAGACACAGGGTTTATACTGGTTTGGGCCACTGTTGTGGTGTAATACCCTACTCCAGTGTGGTGGTCGTGGAATGCCTCTTGGGCTGATGATGAACCATACAAGGGAAGAACTGCCTCCTGAGGTTGAGGTGTTCTTGTGCGTATGAACTTGTGTGTCTCTCCGGCCTCCTCTCTCTCCTATGTGGCTAGTACTATTTATAGAGTCCCTGGTCCTCTTCCCAAATATCGAGCGGGAAGGGAGCCAACAATGGCGGGCTAATTTGAAGGGGGGCAGCTAGTACAAGCTATCCTGGCAAAAGGTAGTCTGCGCTTGTGAAAGGCTCTGGTGTGACGCCATCTTGGGCTCCATGATGACCTCCGTCTCGCAGTCCATGGTCTTGGTCTCGTTGCACCAAAATGGAAACATTTTCCTGAGGCCTCAGCACCCCGCGGCTGCGCTTGCCCCCTTTGCACCAAAGAGGAAACAAGGACGCTGCGCGCGCTGGCGCCCGCCTGGTGTCGATCGTCATGACTCACGTCACGAGAGCCTCGCGAGGTTTTCCCCGCCTTGATATCTCCGCTCCACGTCAGCCTGCCTGCCTGGCCGCTCTAGAGGAGGTCTTGCATCGTCCGCCTCGCGAGGGTCTTGGATGCTTGTTCATGAAGATGGGTCGTACGGCCTGCTGGCTCCGCCATGCCGCGGGCCGCAGGCAGGCAAGTCTTGGGACCCCCGTTCCCAGAACGCCGACAGTAGCCCCGGGCAAAAGGTGTGCTCGGGCTTGGCTTCGCGGCGAAGCCAAGGGTCAAGCTCGGAGCACCGCGGCCCCCCAAAAGCATGCGGCCTCGGTTGACACGTGGTGGTTGATTGGACGTGGGCGTCTCCGCTTCCCGACGCTGACTTTGAATCCGCCTGGCTATGCGGCCCCTGCGGCCTACATAGGTATTCTTCCTTCGTCACGCCTGGCTCTTCCAATCTCTCTGCTTCCTCGACGCCCTACTCCGCCTTCTCAATCCGACCAGTGTTCCGCCCGCTTCATCGCCATGGCGCCGAAACAATCCGACAAGGGGAAGAAACCTCTGTCCTCGCCAACCGTGTCTCCATCCTTTGAGGCGGTGCTCAGCCGGCCTCGGGTGCTCAACGACGAGTCCATGGGCAAGGTGCGCCCCATGCTCGCCTCCAGCTTCAATGAGTGGGGAAGACTTGGGGAAAGTCTTTTTGATCTTGCTGTAAAAACAGAAACTTTAGCACTCACGAGAACTGCTGCCATTTTTATTTGGAAAGTGCTATTTAGTTAATTATTTTTGCACAAGATTAATAGATAAATTCCTAAAGTCCAGAAATTTATTTTAGTATTTTTGGGGTTCCAGAAGTTTGTGTTAGCTACAGATTACTACAGACTGTTCTGTTTTTGACAGATTCTGTTTTTCATGTGTTGTTTGCTTATTTTGACGAATCTATGGCTAGTAAAAGAGTTTATAAACCATAGATAAGTTGGAATACAGTAGGTTTAACACCAATATAAATAAATAATGAGTTAATTACAGTACCTTGAAGTGGTGTTTTGTTTTCTTTTGCTAACGGAGCTCATGAGATTATCTATTTTGAGTTTTGTGTTGTGAAGTTTTCAAGTTTTGGGTAAAGATTTGATGGATTATGGAACAAGGAGTGGCAAGATACTAAGCTTGGGGATGCCCATGGCACCCCAATATAAAACTCAAGGAAACCAAAAATCCTAAGCTTGGGGATGCCCCGGAAGGCATCCCCTCTTTCATCTTCGTCTATCGGTAGCTTTACTTGGAGCTATATTTTTATTCACCAGATGATATGTGTTTTTCTTGAAGCGTCTTGTATGATTTGAGTCTTTGATTTTTAGTTTACCACAATCATCCTTGCTGTATACACCTTTTGAGAGAGACTCACATGATTTGAAATTTATTAGAATACTCTATGTGCTTCACTTATATCTTTTGAGCTATATAGTTTTTGCTCTAGTGCTTCACTTATATCTTTTAGAGCACGGCGGTGGTTTTATTTTATAGAAATGATTGGTCTCTCATGATTCACTTATATTATTTTGAGAGTCCTTTAGAACAACATGGAAATTTTCTTTTAGGAATAATATAAAAACTTTCATAGAAAGTGCATTGAATACTATGAGAAGTTTGATACTTGATAATTGTTTTGAGATATGGAGATGGTGATATTAGAGTCATGCTAGTTGAGTAGTTGTGAATTTGAGAAATACTTGTGTTAAAGTTTGTGATTCCTGTAGCATGCACGTATGGTGAACCGTTATGTGATGAAGTCGGAGCATGATTTATTTATTGATTGTCTTCCTTATGAGTGGCGGTCGGGGACGAGCGATGGTCTTTTCCTACCAATCTATCCCCCTAGGAGCATGCGTGTAATACTTCGTTTCGATAACTAATAGATTGGTGCAATAAGTATGTGAGTTCTTTATGACTAATGTTGAGTTCATGGATTATACACACTCTCACCCTTCCACCATTGCTAGCCTCTCTAGTATCGCGCAACTTTCGCCGGTACCATAAACCCACCAAATACCTTCCTCAAAACAGCCACCATACCTACCTATTATGGCATTTCCATAGCCATTCCGAGATATATTGCCATGCAACTTTCCACCATTCCGTTATTATGACACGCTTCATCATTGTCATATTGCTTGCATGAGCATGTAGTTGACATCGTATTTGTGGCAAAGCCACCATTCATAATTCTTTATAAATGTCACTCATGCATCATTGCACATCCCGGTACACCGCCGAAGGCATTCACATAGAGTCATATTTTGTTCTAAGTATTGAGTTGTATTTCTTGAGTTGTAAGTAAATAAAGTGTGATGATCATCATTATTAGAGCATTGTCCCAAGTGAGGAAAGGATGATGGAGACTATGATTCCCCCACAAGTCGGGATGAGACTCCGGACGAAAAAAAAAGATGCCAAATAAAAAAGGCCCAAATAAAAAACAAAAAATGAGAGAAAAAGAGAGAAGGGACAATGCTACTATCCTTTTTCCACACTTTTGCTTCAAAGTAGCACCATGATCTTCATGATAGAGAGTCTCCTATGACATCACTTTCATATACTAGTGGGAATTTTTCATTATAGAACTTGGCTTGCAATGATGGGCTTCCTCAAAATGCCCTAGGTCTTCATGAGCAAGCAAGTTGGATGCACACCCACTTAGTTTCTTTTGTTGAGATTTCATATACTTATAGCTCTAGTGCATCTGTTGCATGGCAATCCCTACTCACTCACATTGATATTTGTTTATGGGCATATCCATAGCCCGTTGATAAGCCTAGTTGATGTGAGACTATATTCTCCCTTTTTGTCTTTGCCACAACCACCATTCTATTCCACATATAGTGCTATATCCATGGCTCACGCTCATATATTGCATGAAGATTGAAAAAGTTTGAGAACATCAAAAGTATGACACAATTGCTTGGCTTGTCATCGGGGTTGTGCATGATTTAAATATTTTGTGTGGTGAAGATAGAGCATATCCAGACTATATGATTTTGTAGGGATAACTTTCTTTCGCCATGTTATTTTGAGAAGACATGATTGCTTAGTTAGTATGCTTGAAGTATTATTATTTCTATGTCAATATTAAACTTTTATCTTGAATCTTTAGGATCTGAACATTCATGCCACAATAAAGAAAAAATACATTGAGAAATATGTTAGAAAGCATTCCACATCAAAAATTCTTCTTTCATCATTTACCTACTCGAGGACGAGCAGGAATTAAGCTTGGGGATGCTTGATACGTCTCCAACGTATCTATAATTTTTGATTGCTCCATGCTATTATATTATCTGTTTTGGATGTTAATGGGATTTATTTTACACTTTTATATCATTTTTGGGACTAACCTATTAACCGGAGGCCCAGCCCAAATTGCTGTTTTTTTGCCTATTTCAGTGTTTCGCAGAAAAGGAATATCAAACGGAGTCCAAACGGAATGAAACCTTCGGGAACGTGATTTTCTCAACAAACGTGATCCAGGAGACTTGGAGTGGGCATCAAGAAACAATCGAGGAGGGCACGAGGCAGGGGGCACGGCTAACCCCCTGGACGCGCCCTCCACCCTCGTGGGCCCCTCGTTGCTTCACCGAGGTACTTCTTCCTCCTATATATATCCACGTACCCCCCCCCCAACATCCAGGAGCACCACGAAAACCTAATTCAACCGCTGCAACCTTCTGTACCCGAGAGATCCCATCTTGGGGCCTTTTTCAGAGCTCCGCCAGAGGGGGAATTGATCACGCAGGGCCTCTACATCAACTCCATGGCCTCTCCGGTGATGTGTGAGTAGTTTACTTCAGATCTACAGGTCCATAGTTATTAGCTAGATGGTTTCTTATCTCTCTTTGGATCTCAATACAAAGTTCTCCTCGATCTTCTTGGAGATCTATTTGATGTAATCTTCTTTTGCGGTGTGTTTGTCGAGATCCGATGAATTGAGTGTTTATGATCAAGTTTATCTATGAACAATATTTGAATCCCCTCTGAACTCTTTTATGTATGATTGGTTTATCTTTGCAAGTCTCTTTGAATTACCAGTTTGGTTTGGCCTACTAGATTGATCATTCCTGCAATGGGAGAAGTGCTTAGCTTTGGATTCAATCTTGTGGTGCTCGATCCCAGTGACAGAAAGGGAACCGACACGTATTGTATTGTTGCCATCGAGGATAAAAAGATGGGGTTTATATCATATTGCATGAGTTTATCCCTCTACATCATGTCATCTTACTTAAAGCATTACTCTATTCTTATGAACTTAATACTCTAGATGCGTGTTGGATAGCGGTCGATGTGTGGAGTAATAGTAGTTGATGTAGAATCATTTCGGTCTACTTGTCGCGGACGTGATGCCCATATACATGATCATACCTAGATATTCTCATAACTATGCTCAATTCTATCAATTGCTCGACAGTAATTCGTTTACCCACCGTAATACTTATGCTCTTGAGAGAAGCCACTGGTGAAACCTATGGCCCCGGGGTCTATCTTCTATCATATTAATCTTCCAACACTTAGTTATTTCTATTGCTGGTTATTTTACTTTGCATCTTTATTACTCTTTATCATAAACATACCAAAAATATTATCTTATCATATCTATCAGATCTCACTCTCGTAAGTGACCGTGAAGGGATTGACAACCCCTTTATGGTTGTGAGGTTCTTATTTGTTTGTGTAGGTGCGTGGGACTCGAGCGTGATCTCCTACTGGATTGATACGTTGGTACTCAAAAACTGAGGGAAATACTTACGCTACTTTACTGCATCACCCTTTCCTCTTCAAGGGAAAACCAACGCAGTGCTCAAGAGGTAGCAGCATCGCAGCGAGCAGATGACTTCTTCCATGCCTGCACTTGGCCAGAGATTTCATTGAGTCGAGTGATCAGACACTCAAGGTCATTCTGGATCGTCACACCTGGCCAGAGCTCCATGTTGATCCGCGACACCGCCACTTTCAGTCGAGGAAGATAGCCCATAGCACTAGCAAGGCGGGATTCCAGTCGCAAGACGTTCATCGCGGCTTCGTCCTTGACGGGGGAGTTTATGGGGTCTAGATTCGTTTCAATCTGCCCAGTATCTTCCTCGAAATTTTGATAGAATTCTGCAAGCATGGAAAAATAATGAGTCGGCAGTCACATGGTGAGTCGGCAGTTGGAAATAAGTCGAACAAGGGAAAGTACCTTTAAGCATAACGAACATCTTCTTGGCAAGGCCTCCCAGATAAGTCTCCAGTTCATCTCTCTTCCGAGTGAGATCTTCGACTTTGTCGGTCAAGGCTACTTTCTCCTTCTTTAGCTGCACAACTTCTTTATTCTCTTCATCAACAATAGTCCTCAACTTGGCGTTCTCTTCTTCCAACTTGCCGACTGAAGCCAGCTTCTTATCAGCAAGTTCAGTTTTCTCTCGCGCCGTCTTCTGCGCTGCTCCAACGTCGAGGTCCTTCTGCTCCAAAGCCTGCTTCATTTTGTCTAAAGAAATAACATTGTTCAGACGAGCTTGGAGTTGGCGGTTCTCACTGCGCACATATGTTCGAGTGGAATCACTCTGTTTAAAGGTCGAAAGGAAAAGGTAGCAAGGCGAGCAGCCAATGAGTGGTTACCTCCCAAGGCAACTACTTCATCCTTGGCCTTCTACAAATTCTCCTTAGCCAGCTCCAGGGTGAGGTTAAGCTAGGTCTGCTTCCTCTCCAAGTCAGCAAACCTAGACCCAAGAACACAAGATTTCTGCAATCAATCAACAAGACATGTCAGTCGATAGAAACAAGAATCAATCACTTCTGAGTGACAAGATGCAAAGATCAGATTATTACGGCAAAAGTGTTCTGAGACTACCACCGAATCAAACATTTGAAGTAGTCTCGGGGACTACACCCAATGGGTGCACTTGGCGTGCCCCCACTGGCTTAATTTCCCACTCGACATGGTATGCCCAGTACAAGTGAAAAGAGAAGACAACATTTGTTCTCAGACCGCCGCCGACCGCCAGCAGTCGACCGCGTTCTCGGAGACTACACCTAGTGGGTGCACTTAGCGTGCCCCCACTGGTTCGGATCCCACTCAGCATAACCTGTCTAGACCGAGTTGAAGTACTATGAACAAAAATTTCACAAAGACCCCCGCTAAATCAAACATTCAATGGCAGTCTCGGGGACTACATCTAGTGGGTGCACTTAGCGTGCCCCCACTGGTTTGGTTCCCACTCGGCATGACCTGTCTAGACCGAGTGGAAATTACTACGAACAAACAAAGACCCCCGCCGAATCAAACATTCGACGGCGGTATCGGGGACTACACCCAGTGGGTGCACTCTGCGTGCCCCCACTGATTCAAGAGTTCACTCGACGCGACCTGGTTGACTCAAGTGAAAAGAACTACAATACAAAAGAGAAACACCTAGTGGGTGTACATACTCAAGGATCAGACTTATGATAGACACGCATAAGGTTCCAAAACACTCAACCACGGATATCTTACGAATAATAAAGCAATAGTTTTCAAGTAGCATATCCTAACAGAACAAAGATCAAGCCGAAAGCCAGTCAGAAATCAACTTACTTGGACGTTTGTTTGAAGGGCAGAGCTAGCATCATAAGCACCCTTGCTGGCCTCGTACACCTGCTTCATTCGGTCCATCATTAGGCCTTCCTGGAGTATGGCTTCCTTGGCGGTGCCTACCTGGTCCTCTGGGACATGATGAGTAACGAAAAGAGGAGTCGATGGAAAAGACAAAGCAGACAGAGGGGCTGAAGCCTGGAGTTGCACAGTCGGGGCAAGAGCTTGAGCAGTCGATGCTGAAGGGCGGTCAGTCGACACGGGATCAGCCAAAAGAAACAGAAGTCCGAATTGGATCTCCAGGTGGTTCAACGACCAGTTCTGGTGTTGAAGTCGAGTGTGACACTTTGCTGGCAGGCGCCTTCTTGCTCAGAGTCCTGCCCCTTCTCCCTATGCTCTTTTGTGGCACTTCTTCATCGTTGTCTGGAAGTTCAATAACATTTGGCGGCGCTGCAAAACATTCGACCGTAAGACTTCAGTCGACCATCAGACTAGTTGGCAAAGTACGAACATAACTATGGAGTTGTACCTGCTGGAGAAGTGGCCGCATCTGCAGTTTCCTCATCATCTTGCTCCTTGTCAATATTCATGGAAGTCCCAGAAGTAGTAGCACCGAACGTTCCAAGAACTCACTCGGTCAAGCAAGTGGATGAGTCGACAATAACAGAGAAGACAAAGAGAAGAATCAAACACTTATGCAGAAGCAATAGGGACATCCACCTTGATCTTGGGCAGGGCCTTCTGAGTCTTCAGTGGGACAACCTTAGGCTGCTTAGTGGCATTCTCTGACGGTTCTGGAGACGAAGTCAGAGTGCGCTTTTGCACTTGCGTGCTTGGTGGGGCTGCCTTCCCACGCCCACCTATAGGGTCATGATATTGTTTAGAATGATGCTCTAAGCGGGGCGGTGAGTCGACCTCCTCGCTGCTGCCCGAGCCGTCGCTGTCATCTTCACTGTCATCTGCAGATCACCACTCGAAGCTTACGTCTGCGCTCTCCTCTCCTTCCTGGAGCTATTCCCCCTTTGGCATCAAATACATCTTGGTATAAATTTGCAAAGCACAAAGTCAACAAAAGCCAATCAGATTCAAGAGTAACTACAGATCGAAAGGAGAAAGCACTCAGAATTTTGAGCCTAACCTCTTCTGGCTTGTTGTTCGTGTCGAATGGCTGAACTCTCCTGGACACCCTAGGGTTGTCCTTGTTTCTGGTGCTGCTTTGCAGCCACTGAGCCACCGTTCCCTCGGCGAACTCCTCTAGGTGGACCTGAGCGGTATCTCCAGGGCCTGAGTACATCCACATCGGGCGGTCTCAAGCTTGAAGAGGCTGGATGCGTCGACTGAGGAACACCTCCAACAGATCCATGCGAGTCACACCCTCCTGGACTAAGTTAACAACCTGGTCAACTAAAAGAGACACCTCACCTTTCTCCTCTGGGTTCACAGTCAATGAAGAAGGTTGGCGAAGTCGCTCCATAGTGAAAGGGGGGAGATCGGTCGACGGACGAGGAGTCAGGACGTCCTTGCAGTAGAACCAGGTCGACTGCCATCGCCGAACTAACTCGGGAAGGGTCATGGAAGGAAAAGTACTCCTACCCCTAGTTTGAATTCCATAACCCCCACACATCAGGATCACATGGGTCTTTTCGTCATTCGGATTTGCCTTCTTCACCGACTGGGAGCAACAAGTAAATATGTGTTTGAACAGGCCCAGTGTGGTTGAGAACCCAGGAAATTTTTGCACATCAAGATAAATGCGGCAAGGTACGTGATGGTGTTTGGAGGAAAATGGTGCATTTGGACACCGAAAAAGTTCAAGAAACCCCTAAAGAACGGATGCAGAGGAAGAGAAAGACCTCGGTCAACATGGGTGGTGAGGAGGACACGCTCGCCCTCGCGCGACTGAGGCTCAGTTTCCCCCTCCAGCAGCCTCCAAGATCATTCAGCAATCAGGCCGTCTTCAGTAAGCCTCTCCAGGTCATCTCGCTCGATGGTGGAGCGGATCTAGTCCCCCTGGATCCAGCCGGCGGCAGGCACACCGCGACGACGTCCCCTTCCTCGTCTGCTTGCCCTTCCTCATCGCTGTCGCATTCTTTGCGTGCTCCAGGGCCGCCATCTTGACCTTCCCCATGGCGGCGGAATGCGAGTGAGCCGAGCGGAGGCGTCGGGAGTAGGGGAAGACGCGATGGAGAAGCAGAGGAGGGATAGATTTAATGTGGCGCATTGTACCTCGCATCGGCCTCGACACCTTTTATGGGCCTGCTTCCGAGTGGCTGACCCGTGGCCCAAGCAATCCTGTCAAATCCCGCAACAGTGGCACATCCGGGATGTGGTGAAAAAGGTGCACAAAAATTGAGGTGCCCTGTCTATCCACTCCTATTACTGCGGCACGCTCCATCCCGGACGCTTCTCCAAAATTTCAAATCCTGTGATATCCGGGAACGGCCGAGCAACCAATCACGCCGAAGATTTTGCACGAGAAAAACACTCAAGGATTATCAACATAATTCACTCAACGACCTCTGAATCGATCAAGGCGACTGAAACAAGGTTGAAACTTCAGCATGATTTTCAGATTCCAATGAGACACCTCCAAAGCGTGCAATTGAGTCAGAACCAATTTCAACCCTTTTTTCACTCGGACCTCAATCCATTCGGGGGCTAATGACGATGACATGTACCTAGGGTAGGGTCATAGGCCGGACCTAGACGCCCTACCCAAGGACACTACCCTAGAGTCAAAAACATTCAAAGTACAACAGAAGATACCGACTGAAATCACCTTGGAGTGTATTCCACTCGACCGGATATACCACTCGGATATCCCAATTCCACCCGACTAAGATGGAGTCACTCGACCTCACGGAGAATCAGTCGGAGTACAGAAGATCAAAAGCCACCTCTGGATGGCAACGGTCAGGCATTCACTTTGTAGCCTTAAAGGTCATTAATATTCATTATAGTAGGCGTTACGAGTAACGTCTCTATCTTAATCCACATTAAACCATGTGTAACTAAGGCCGGTGAAGGGGTGGCGCACCCTATATAAGACACCCTGTCGGTGGCAAAACCGGCGGATCTCGGGTAGGGTGTCCCGAACTGTCCGTCTAGGCCGGTTGGTAACAGGAGGCAGGGGACACGATGTTTTACCCAGGTTCGGGCCCTCTTGCTGGAGGTAAAACCCTACGTCCTGCTTGATTAATATTGATGATATGGTTAGTGCAAGAGTAGATCTACCACGAGATCAGAGAGGCTAAACCCTAGAATCTCGCCTATGGTATGATTGTTGTTCGTCCAACGGACCAAAACTCTCCAGTTTATATAGACACCGGAGAGGGCTAGGGTTACACAGAGTCGGTTACAATGGTAGGAGATCTACATATCCGTATCGCCAAGCTTGCCTTCCACGCCAAGGAAAGTCCCTTCCGGACACGGGACGAAGTCTTCAATCTTGTATCTTCATAGTTCAGGAGTCCGGCCGAAGGTATAGTCCGGCTATCCGGACACCCCCTAATCCAGGACTCCCTCAGTAGCCCCCGAACCACGCTTCAATGACGATGAGTCCAGTGCGCAAATTGTCTTCGGCATTGCAAGGCGGGTTCTTCTCCAAATTCCGTGTACCTGTTGAACAGTGTCCGGTTTCTTGTATATATAGTGCTCCTTGGCTTCTACGCCCAATAATGGCTATTTTCCACGTGTCAAACGAATACGAAAAGTAAGGGTGTTTTTTATATTTACACCCCTAGCCGCGTGAATGAGCCGCCTATTTAAGGGGATGAGGATTTAGATCCAAACCACACCTTCTCCCTTCCGCGAGTATTCATCAAAGCGTATCCGACAGAGGTCCATTCCATCATGGCCAGCCGCCGCAGCTCCTCGTCTCACCCTTCCAGCCCTCAGCCTGGAGATTGGAAGAGGTGCTCCATCCCGCACAGCGAGCTAGTGACGCTCCAGACCAAGGGATTTCTCCCCCCGGCCTATATGGTCTCGGTTCGAGCCGGACTTGCCACCTATAACGGCGGAGAGCAAGCGGAGAGCGCCCCCAATCCCTCCAAAGGAGAGCGGGTATGCCTTGCCCCTTACTTAATAAGAGGGCTCGGATTTCCAATTCATTCGTTTCTCCGGGGGCTTCTAGAGTTCTATGGTCTCCAGCTACACAACCTCACGCCTGCCTCCATATTGCATATCGCGGGCTTCGTAGCCCTTTGCGAGCTGTTCTTGGGCTGAGAGGCTCATTTCGCGCTGTGGAAAAGGCTATTCTGCCTTGTGCCCCGCTCTAAGGAGGGGTCAATATATCAAGTGGGCGGAGCCGAATTGTGGCGCATCGCCGGGACCGGATATCTATCCGGAACCCCAAAGAAGGCGTCCAAAGACTGGCCTTCGGAATGGTTTTATATAGAGGACGTCCCGCTGTCGGATCCTGTCCGGATCGGCCTCCCTGAGTTCGTCAGTGCTCCCCTAAAGAAGCGCCTAAGGCGGCGTCCACGGAGCCCTCAAAGGGAAAGTGACAGGGACGTTATTTACCTGATGGGCCGGATAAGATTGTTAGCTCATTCCGGACTGACCATGATCGGGGTCATGGCCGCATGCATCATGCGAGGGGTGCAACCACTTCAGTATAGAGGCCTCCCCACGTGGGACTTCAACGGGGAGGACGACGCCACCCGCTATGGCCGTAAGGGGCCGGATTCGGCTGCCGCTCTAATAAAGACCTTGTCCGCTTTGTACAAGGGAGAGGAGGAGGAATTTCTCCGCGTCAACCCACGGGGTGGATTTTCTATGTACAATCCCCCAAGTTGGGTAAGTTGACACTTTTACTTGCCCATCTATTTTATATTCCCATTGTTAAATTTTCAGTCTAACGACTTCAACACAGGAACTGCGCCAGGCTGTTAAAGAAATAAACAGCCCTCCTCCACAACCCGAGGATCTGGGACGGTCCCTCGACCCGGCCTCTCAAGAGGATCCAGACTTATCTGTGGAGCTGATTGATGGAGTGTTTCATAAATTGAGAAAGGACAACGCCTTGGTGGCCATTACGACCGATTATCCAGGGCTACTCCCAGCCTCATAGGTAACTAAGACCGGAGTCCCAGCACTTTGAAAAGGGATCTGTCCTCGCGTGTTTTCGATTGCCGTATGACAACCGTGTTTTGCAGGGGAGGTCCTTGAGACGGGAGGCCGAGCCTGCGGCGACTAGCCAACGAGGGGCGGCAAGGCCCCGCGAGCTGAAAAGAAGTGCGGTCCGGACTGAGGCACCGGTGCAAAGGTATAGCGCGCCGCCTTATTCCCAGGTGTTATTCCTTTGAGGCATATTAACGCTCGTGCTCTCTTCAGGACGAAGAGACCTCGCCGGACTATATCCGGAGAGGCTGCCAATCGCGCCTCCACCAGCCAGGCTCCAAAGCCTGGTCCGGAAGCGGAGGCGAACATGAGGCGTTGTAGGATCTAGAAGTAGATGTGTCTAGAGGGGGGTGATTAGACACATAATGCTCAAGTTGCAATTTTTAAGCTTTTTCGGTTTAAGTGGAGTTTAGGCACAATTTCAACACACACAATACATATCAAGAAAGCATGCAAAGAGTATATGAGCAGCGGAATGTAAAGCATGCAACTTGCAAGAATGTAAAGGGAAGGGTTTGGAGAGATCAAACGCAATTGGAGACACGGATGTTTTTCCCGTGGTTTGGATAGGTGGTGCTATCCTACATCCACGTTGATGGAGACTTCAACCCACGAAGGGTAACGGTTGCGCGAGTCCACACAGGGCTCCACCCAAGGGTAACGGTTGCGCGAGTCCACACAGGGCTCCACCCACGAAGGGTCCACGAAGAAGCAACCACCCACAAAGGGTCCACGAAGAAGCAACCTTGTCTATCCCACCATGGCCATCGCCCACATAGGACTTGCCTCACTAGCGGTAGATCTTCACGAAGTAGGCGATCTCCTTGCCCTTACAAACTCCTTGGTTCAACTCCACAATCTTGTGGGAGGCTCCCAAGTGACACCTAGCCAATCTAGGAGACACCACTCTCCAAGAAGTAACAAATGGTGTGTAGGTAATGAACTCCTTGCTCTTGTGCTTGAAATGATAGTCTCCCCAACACTCAACTCTCTCTCATAGGATTTGGATTTGGTGAAAAGAAGATTTGAGTGGAAAGCAACTTGGGAAAGGCTAGAGATCAAGATTCATATGGTAGGAATGGAATATCTTGGTCTCAACATATGAGTAGGTGGTTCTCTCTCAGAAAATATGAGTTGGAATGGTGTATGCGTTCTGATGGCTCTCTCCTCGAATGAAGAGGAGGTGGAGGGGTATATATAGCCTCCACGCAAAATCCAACCGTTACACAGTTTTCCAATCTCGGTGGGACCGAATCAATAAGCTCGGTCGGACCGAAAATGTAAACCTAGTGACCGTTAGAGATTTTCGGTGGGACTGACATGCAACTCGGTAGGACCGATATGGTTAGGGTTTGGGCATAACATAATCTCGGTGAGACCGATTACACAAACACGGTGAGACCGAATTTGGTAATTAGCTAACCAGAGAGTTGGTCAGGCAAACTCGGTGGGACCGATTTGCTCTTTCGGTGAGACCGAGTGGAACTCGGTGAGACTGAAAAGTTACAAAGGGGAAACACTAAGTTTACATTGCAATCTCGGTGGGACCGATTCGCTCTGTCGGTGAGACCGAAAAGTTATGAAGGGGAAACAGAGAGTTTGCAATCCCATCTCGGTGAGACCGAGATCCTTATCGGTAGAACCGAATTGCTAGGGTTTGGCAGTGGCTAATGACAAGTGAAAACTCGGTGGTGCCGGATAGGAAGAATCAGTATGACCGAGTTTGGCTTAGGGTTTAGGTCATATGTGGAAGTGGGAAAGTAGCTGAGGATTTTGGAGCATATCATTAAGCACATGAAGCAAGAGGCTCATTAAGCAACACCTCATCCCTCCTTGATAGTATTGGCTTTTCCTATGGACTCAATGTGATCTTGGATCACTAAAATGTAAAATGAAGAGTCTTGAGCTTGAAGCTTTAGCCAATCCTTTGTCCTTAGCATCTTGAAGGAGTTCCCACAACCTTTAGTCCATGCCACTCCATTGTTGAACTTATCTGAAACATGCTAGATAGAAATGTTAGTCCAACAAGAGATATGTTGTCATCAATTATCAAAACCACCTAGCGAGCACTTGTGCTTTCAGGCGCGCACCGGACGCTCCTCCGGCGGAGGATGCGGACAGGCTGTCTGCCACCAATTCTGAGGTGGAGAGTGCCATGAACCACAGGCGTCGCCGGACAGTTCTTCGCGACGCTTGTTTCTCCCAAGAGGCATTGGATGCCTTCAATTCGGGAGATGCGTACCTCCGTGCCGCTCAAAATGGCCTAGCCAGAGCCACGGAGCAGTATGTGAAAGACATACAGGTAAGAAAATTTTGGTAATTATATATATATATATATATATATATATATACCAGTAGCCCCCGAGACTTGAAACAGTTAGAATAACTGTTTTAAGGATCATTTGTTATGCAAGTTCTTACAGAAAAGAATACCCTACTATCCCAGGAGCCGGAAGAGTGCAAAGCCCGACTTGAGGCCGCACTAGCCGCGGCAGGGGAGCCCAAGGAGACCCCCTCTGGTAACATACGCTTCGAAAGATATGTATTTTGTGAAGTGCGGCGTGGGTGCAAATCTGACAAACGAAATTGCAGATGGCGCTGGATTAAATCCGGAAGTGCAACAACTCCGATGCCAGCTAAAGGCTGGTGAGAGCATGCTGACAAAGGTGGGGCGGGAGAAGAACGATCTCCAAGATGCCAACACCAAGCTGGGCATTGAACTAAAGGACGTTCGTGCCCAGCTATTGGACTCCGTGAAGGAGAATCAGCGGCTTCGACGCGGCATATATAGTAAGTGCTTAAACGAACTTTGAAAAAAGAGTTCGGTGAGGAAGTCGACTAACAGAGTAATGTATGTAGGTATGCTGACAGGTCGTCCTGCAGAGGAAATGCCCGGTTCTACGGGTGACCTTCTTCCCGAGCTCTCACAACTGCACGAGCGAGTTCGGCAGGTGATGCAAGGCGTCGCCCAGGCCTTGTGGCCATCCGTCTCCATGCCCGAAGGCCTTGGAGAGCTTGTAGAGATGCCAGCGCTTCCGATTGTGGAATATGTCGGCTTGCCGTCAAGGCACCAGGGAGGCATGGGCCATGGTGAAGACGCGGTACACGAAAGCTGACCCAAACCACATGGCCGAGGTTGGACCCATAGGGCCCGATGGGAAGGAGATCCCTGTGAGCTTAGTATACGGCCAAGTAGAGTTGGCCGCAAAGTATTCCCAACAGGACTGTAAACTAGACAGCATGTTAGATGGTATTGAAGAGGAATACAATCAGTCAGATTGACTATGTAATTTTAATTGACATGTGTAACGCCTTCTAGCCGGATGGTAGATTGTTTGTCATGGCCGACCTTTTCGCTTCAACCTCGGGACCTGACGGTCCGGAGTGTGTCCGAATACCCTCGTGGTTATATAAGAACCGAGGTATGCATGGAGACCAGGCGTAGGGGTCATTAGTGCTTGAACAGACAAGTGCCCAACTAATTATGTTATATTACATGGTTAGTAAGAAACATCTTCCAGGGAGAATAGTTCCGTTAGGGGTTCCTTTCCCTGCGAGGCATGCCCAAAATTGCATGTCCATTCTGCGAAAAGAGACGCGGGAAAAAAATCTGGGGGCGTATAGATAAATAAGTGAAAGAAAAGATCATCTTTAGTTCACCGACCAAATATTCCCTTAAGAACGCTAGCTTTCGGCTTCAGCCAGTCTAAGGTACACATCCGGCTGACCCGGCAGTAATAATCACAGAGGTGCTCCCTTTACCACCTAGCCGAACAATCGGGAACGTAGGGGTAAGCACAGGAGCCAGGCAACCCAGCTTGGCCAAAACTTAAGTCATATCGATGCGTATAATGGCGAATAAAAGGTACATGCGGAAGTATGACACATGTGTTGGGCATGAAGCCCATATAAATAAGCTTCTGTTTAAAGAAGCCCCCGGGTTTAATGAGCGTGGATAGCGCATCACTTTATGAGCCTTTAAAGGCTATAAGAGAGAGAGAGGAGAAGGAGAGAAATGTAAGACAGGAAGTATATAAAAAATGGACAGAGGAAGGAGACGAACACAGAGTCCGGCGCTAGGCATAGAATCTTCGTAGACGGGCTGCGTTCCATGGGTTCGGCTCAAGTCGGTTATCTGATGCATCTCGCAGGCGGTACGCTCCACCAGTTAGGACTTGGTCGATTATGAAGGGACCTTCTCACTTGGGCTTGAGTTTGTCTTTTTTCTTGTCCGGCAGGCGTAGAACTAATTCACCAACGTTGTAATTCTTGGCCCGTACTTCTCTGCTTTGGTATCTTCGAACCTGCTGTTGATAGAATGCAGAACGGGCTTTTGCCATGTCACGCTCTTCCTCCAAGGCGTCCAAACTGTCCTGCCAATCGAGCTCGGCTTCTCTTTCCTCGTACATGCACACTCGAGGTGAGTCATGAATTATGTCGCAGGGCAAAACTGCCTCTGCGCCGTACACCATGAAGAATGGTGTGTATCCGGTGGTACGATTCAGCGTGGTCTGCAGCCCCCAGAGTACGGAGTCGAGCTCCTCTACCCAGTGCATATTGGATTCCTTAAGGGACCGCACTAATCTGGGTTTGATGCCGCTCATGATAAGACCATTTGCACGTTCGACCTGGCTGTTGGTTTGTGGGTGATAGACGGAAGCATAATCGAGCTTAATGCCCATGTTTTTGCACCAGAGTTTTACCTCATCGTCCGTAAAGTTCGTACCGTTATCAGTGATGATGTTGTGGGGGACGTCGTAATGGTGTACAACCCCAGATATAAAGTCTATCACCGGTCCGGATTTGGCCGTCTTAACAGGCTTGGCTTCTATCCATTTGGTGAACTTATCCACCATGACCAGTAAGTATTTTTTCTTGTGGGTTCCGCCTTTAAGGGGTCCAACCATGTCAAGCCCCCAGACCGCGAAGGGCCAAGTGATGGGGATAGTTTGGAGGGCGGTGGGTGGCATATGGCTTTGGTTTGCAAAAAGCTGGCAACCGACGCATCGTTGGACTAAGTCCTTGGCGTCTGCCCGGGCCGTCGGCCAATAAAAGCCTGTACGAAAGGCCTTGCTTACAAGGGACCGAGCTGCAGCGTGATGTCCGCCGAGTCGGGCATGAATTTCCGCCAGGAGGTTCCTCCCTTCCTCTTCGGAGATGCACCTTTGAAGGACTCCGGTAGTGCTTTTCTTATAAAGCTCTCCCTCATGGACTTTATAGGCTTTAGATCGCTGCACTATGCAGTGTGCCTCATTTTGGTCCTCAGGGAGTTCCTGCCTGGTAAGGTAGGCAAGGAATGGTTCTGTCCACGGGGCGATGACGGCTATTATCATGTGGGCTGAAGGTGTTATTTCATTGGCAGAGCCTCCAATTACGTCAGAGTGTTCGGTATTGGGCAGTGCGGTTGGGTCCGGGCTATTATTGCCAGGTTCCCCTTCCCATACTACGGACGGCTTGAACAGCCTTTCCAAGAAGATTTTGGGGGGGGGACTACATCGCGTTTTGCGCCGATGCGTGCCAGGACATCTGCCGCCTGATTATTTTCCCGGGCTATATGGTGAAATTCGAGCCCTTCAAACTGAGCTGACATTTTTAGGACGACGTTGCGATAAGCTGCCATTTTTGGATCCTTGGCATCAAAGTCTCCATTTATTTGGGATATTGCGATGTTCGAGTCCCCGCGCACCTCTAGGCGTTGAATGCCCATGGATACTGCCATCCGGAGAACATGTAAAAGGGCATCATATTCGGCTGCGTTGTTGGAGTCTCTGTACATTATCTGGAGTACATATTGAACTGTGTCTCCTGTGGGGGACGTCAAAACGACACCAGCCCCTAGACCGGCCAACATTTTGGAGCCGTTGAAGTGCATGACCCAGTTTGAATATGTGCCATACTCTTTAGGGAGTTCGGCCTCCGTCCATTCTGCGACGAAGTCGGCCAACACTTGCGACTTGATAGCTCATCGTGGCTTGTAAGTTATGTCAAACTGGAGGAGCTCAATGGACCATTTTGCAATCCGGCCCGTCGCGTCGCGGTTGTTTATAATATCGTTAAGTGGCACTTCCGAGGCTACTGTTATTGAACACTCTTGAAAGTAGTGTCGCGGCTTCCGGGATGCCATAAATACCGCGTACGCAATCTTTGGATAATGCGGGTACCGTGACTTGCAAGGAGTAAGGATAGTGGACACGTAATAGACCGGCTTTTGAAGGGGGAATTTGTGTCCGTCCGTTTCTCGTTCGACGACGAGCACTGTTCTTACGACCTGATGGGTTGCTGAAATGTATAATAGCATTGGTTCACCAATGTTTGGCGCGGCCAGGACTGGGTTTGTTGCCAAGATGGCTTTTATTTCGTCGAGTCCGACTGTGGCTGCATCCGTCCACTCGAAGTGTTCGGTGCGCCGGAGGAGGCGGTAAAGGGGTAGGGCCTTTTCTCCTAGGTGGGAGATAAAGCGGCTTAGAGCCGCCACGCATCCGGTTAATTTTTTTATTTGTTTGAGGTCCTTCGGGATATCCAATTGTGACAGACCTTGGATCTTGGCTGGATTTGCTTCAATTCCTCTACGGGATACAATGAAGCCCAAGAGCTTTCTGGCTGGAATGCCGAAAATGCATTTTTCCGGGTTGAGCTTGATGTCGTATGTTCGGAGGCTATCGAATGTTAGCCTCAAGTCGTCTACTAGAGATTCGACATGTCTTGTTTTAACGACCACATCATCTACGTATGCCTCCACTGTTTTGTCGATCTGGTTTGCCAGACATGTCTAAATCATGCGCTGATATGTTGCGCTGGCATTTTTGAGCCCGAAGGGCATTGTGTTGAAGCAGAATGGGCCGTATGGTGTGATGAATGTCGTTGCGGCTTGGTCTGACTCTGCCATCTTTATTTGATGGTAGCCGGAGTATGCGTCGAGGAAACACAACGAATCGTGTCCTGCGGTAGCGTCGATAATCAATGCGGGGGAGAGGGAAGGGATCCTTTGGGCAAGCCTGGTTAAGGTCTTTGAAATCAATGCACGGGCGCCAGGATTTGTCCTTCTTTGGTACCATCGCCAGGTTTGCTTGCCAGTCCGGATGTTTTATATCTTTGATGAATCCGGCCTCCAATAGCTTGGCTAGTTCCTCTCCCATGGCCTGTCTCTTAGGTTCGGAAAAAACACTGAAGAGCCTGTTTGACTGGCTTGAATCCTTTTAGGATATTTAAGCTGTGTTCGGCCATCCTGCGTGGGATTCCTGGCATGTCTGAAGGGTGCCAAGCAAAAATGTCCCAGTTCTCTCGAAGGAACTCTCGCAGTGCGGCGTCTACATCAGGGTTTAACTGTGCCCCGATGGAAGCTGTTTTATTGGGGTCCGTTGGATGGACCTGGAATTTGACTATTTCGTCCGCCGGTTTAAAGGAGGTGGACTTGGATCTTTTATCGAGTATCACATCGTCCGTATTTACCGTGGAGCGCAGCGCAGTCAGTTCCTTAGCCGCTAGGGCTTCGGATAGCGCCTCGAGGGCCAGTGTGGGTCTCTTGTTTTTGGCGCGGAGTGCTATGTCCGGATCACTAATGAGAGTGATGATTCCGTTAGGCCCGGGCATCTTGAGCTTCATGTACCCGTAATGGGGTATTGCTTGGAAGACTGTAAACGCTTCCCGCCCTAGCAGAGCGTGATATCCGCTACTGAACGGGGCCACCTGGAACATGACCTCTTCGGACCTGTAATTTTCCTGCGTGCCGAACACCACATCTAGTATGATTTTTCCTGTACCGCGCTTCCTGGCTGGGGATTATTCCTCTAAAGGTTGTGCTGCTTCACTCAATGCGGTTCCAGTCTATTTCCATTTTTTGAAGGGTTTCCTCATAAATGAGGTTCAATCCACTGCCGCCATCCATGAGTACCTTGGTAATACGAAAGTCGTCCACTATTGGACTGAGGACCAATGCGGCTAGTGCTCGGGCTGTTCGGAATTTAGGTTCATCACTGGTGTTAAAAGTAATAGCCGTGTCACTCCATGGGTTTATTGTTGCTACTTGGTAGATGGCAAGGCCGCGGAGTGTTCTTTTTCGCATATTATTTGATGCGAAAGTCTCGAAGACTGTTAATACCATACTGGTTTCTCTGGGGTGGCTTTCTGTGGCTTCTGGAATTAGAAGATCTTCATCAATTTTTGCCACCTGCCGGAGTATCCACCATGCTCTAAGGCTGTGAGTTGGTGTGGCGCCCTCTGCACTGTGGATTTTACAGGGTCCATTAAGCCATCCTTCCAATACGGTTCCGTGCCCTGTAGAGGGCTTTTGCTTTTTGGTATTGAACCCAGGTGTCTGGCGATGATGCACCCTTTTGTTTCGGACTGGGTTTGTATTCAGGGCCGGATTGTCCCAAAATTTTATTTCGGTTTTCCAGGCGCTTTCCATCGCACAGTACTTTCATACTATGGACGCCAAGTCAGCGAAGCGTGTAATATCATGGCGACTTATGGCGTTGAGGATTCCCTTGTCCGTGCAATTATTGCAGAAGAATAAAATTGTGTCTTCCTCGCGGCAGTCCTTTATCCTGTTCATAACCAGGAGGAATCTGGCCCAGTAATGATGTACTATTTCTTCGGGCTCTTGCCTAATTTGGGATAGATTGCTTATGTACGGGTGGGTGGGCGGAATCAAATCCGAAACCTCACCCAATCTGAGACCCAGGGGCCAAGGAGTTTCCGAACTCGGAAGTGTGGATTCTTGGATGTTGTCCAATGAATCTAGACCGTCACCTGACTTTAAGTTCAAGTCTTGAGTAATTTCCTCCCCTCCGCGGGTATCCGACTTGGAGGGATCGGGAATCCGGACATATCTAGTCCTTAAGATAGATGAAGGGTTGCCGCACTGTCCCTCTACCACGACAATGTGATGGGTGACCTGAGGGGAGTTAATCTCTCTCAGATCGGGTTTAGACCCAATCTGGTCGTAATCCGTAGCGACTCCCAGGGCGGCGAAGCGATCCAAGAGCTCGTTTAGGGAAGAGAGCTCCATTGGATCTAGCTGCTCGGCGAATTCCGAGCTGATGTGAAGATTGCTTTCGATGACCCGAGAGGTCATCGTCGGCGCAGCAGCCGAACGGGTGGTCATAAGGAAACCACCTAGCCTGAGAGTTTAGCCGACAGCCAAAGCTCCCTTAGCAACGGTGCCATCTTTAAAGACGGGATGAGGCATCCTTCCTGATGGTGACGGCACAGAGGAACTCTCAATGAAAGCACCAATGTCGGTGTCAAAACCGGCGGATCTTGGGTAGGGGGTCTCGAACTGTGCGTCTAGGCCGGATGGTAACAGGAGGCAGGGGACACGATGTTTTACCCAGGTCCGGGCCCTCTTGATGGAGGTAAAACCCTATGTCCTGCTTGATTAATATTGATGATATGGGTAGTACAAGAGTAGATATACCACGAGATCAGAGAGGCTAAACCCTAGAAGCTAGCCTATGGTATGATTGTTGTTCGTCCTACGGACCAAAACTCTCCGGTTTATATAGACACCGGAGAGGGCTAGGGTTACACAGAGTCGGTTACAATGGTAGGAGATCTACATATCCATATCGCCAAGCTTGCCTTCCACACCAAGGAAAGTCCCTTCCGGACACGGGACAAAGTCTTCAATCTTGTATCTTCATAGTCCAGGAGTCCGGCCAAAGGTATAGTCCGGCTATCCGGACACCCCCTAATCCTGGACTCCCTCACACCCCTCCCCTCTGGCGCAAGGGTTCGCACCCCCTATAACTCTCACGCATAATTCAATCGACCAAGCCTCCAGGCACCGAGACGTAGGGCTGTTACTTCCTCCGAGAAGGGCCTCAACTAGTAAACCATGCGTGCACAACCTCACCGTAGCTAGGGCCTTGCCTCCTCCTACATACCCCTTATTCTTACTATCAGACTTACTCCCACGACACCTAGCGATACTCTCTGACCAAGGCCATGAGTATGACGGCATCCCGCAACCTCGACTTCAAAGGTTATTCATGCATGTATGCGATGGCTCCGTACTTGGTCTATCCTACAAAAGTCGGAGGACAGAGACATTTTTACGATGGCGTCTACACGACTGGAGCATACGACTAGGGAGGTTTTCTACCTCCATGGATGCCAGTGCAATCTCCATATAGGATCAGCCCCACCCTAGGCTGGATTGATTTATTTTTCTTGCAAAACTATGTTTATTTTTTGGTCGTTTGGATTTGTTGGTTGTGTGCATCATATTATGCAGAGGCCGGGCATTCTTTGGATGCGGTTGTATCACCTTGATAAATCAATTCAATGAAATCGCCTTTATCCAAAAGAAAGAGCGCATGAGATCACCTATATTTGATGAATTATTCCTTTGGTGCCATATAAACTAGAGATCCTACCAAGACATTCCCATTGGGAATAATTAAAGGACTCCCTACGTTTCTAAATATAAGACATTTTAGTGATTTTAATAGTGACTACATATGAATGTACATAGACGCATTTCAGAGCGTAGATTCACATAATTTGTTCTATATGTAGTCTATATTGAAATCTCTAAAAAATACATATATTTAGGAATGAAGTAAGTACTATATTTGAAAAGTCATATTTAGGAATGGAGTAATAAGTACTACAATTGAGAAGATACGGCAATAGAATACTTACCATATGCGTAACTTATCCTCGTCAGCCGCTCGTATTTATATACCACGGCCAGACAGACGTACCCGACCATGTAGCGAAACACGAGAGAAAGCCCTAGACTAGAAACCACAAATCGATCAAAGAACTGCCAAGCTCAATCGATCGCTGTAACAGCAGTGCCGACACAACATGGCGACCAAAGCTGTGTCTCTTGCTCTCTGTGCTCTCCTCGCACTCACCCTAGGTTGGACCCTCCTCTCTCTCTCTCTCTCTCTGTTTCATAATTTTTGACGTGATTTTAGTTCAAACTACCGGTTAACTGATCTGTGCTTGTTTACATACATGATGCCTCAGTGTGTCAGGCAGTCTCTCGTGTGGATCCTGCTGGAGGAGTGGCGGTGAACGGGTACCCGTGCGGCAATGTGGTTGTCATCCACATCCCGCACAAGTGTGTCTGCCAGCAGGACCATTGCGGCAGGCTGTGCGTGGAGCAGTTCATGTGGAAGTACCCGGGCATCAAGGCCGTCATAGGTGACTGCACGGATGAGAATACCCATGAATGCATCTGCTCTTTTCTTTGCTAATTGAACTTGATGTATAAGGGTATTAGCCAATGTTGTGATGTTGTTTGGCTCGGAAGAAATAAAACTTACCGCGCATTCTTTTCTTTTTTTGCTTTCTCAGCCCTAGCTATTTTGTTCTTGAGAATATACAATCCGGCGCCATATATGGTCGGGCTCAAAATAGGGACTTCTTGTTGCGACGGGTAACAATACACAATTATTGGAGGAAAATAGAACAAGTAAGAAACGAGTAGATGATAGAGATCGCTCAGATTCGACACCTACCAGGACCAGGGCCAAACAAAGGAAGGAATAAGTTGGACCTATACCATGAGAGGTGGAATTCCTGATAGGGGGGCAAACGGTGCTTCGCATAGTGCCCAAAATAATCCCTCTATAAAAAAATATAATACATTTTAGATCACCAACCAAAGATAACCTCATCAAGAAAGGATGGACATGACAGGATATAAAATATGTGTTCTGTGGGGATGATGATTCAAAAGAACGTGTGTTTTTAAATCCGTGAAGAAGAAGATGTTACCGTGGTCCACTTTACAGAAGTTGTTGTTGTCTGCTCCTTGTACGAGGATGTGTACATTTTGTTCCCTTGTTGAAGCAACATTTTAAGATGACCTTTCTTGATGTACATGTGTTTTTCTAAAAACAAGATGTTGGAGTTGCAAATTATTGTCACGTGTTGATGTTCGTCGCATGACAATTGATCGTCGTGCTTTTCTTTCATTTTGCGTTTGTTTCACTGTGTGCATCCTAACAGTCTTTTTGACTTGGTGTTGTTGCAAATGCCGGGTGTCCTATGTATTATTTTGAGGCTTTAACAGAATGCCTCATCTTTGAATTTGGCAGAACATACATCCATGGCGAGCTGATATATTTAGGTCATGGTGTAAATATCCTTTTAGAGTTAGGGCGGTGACAAGCTTGGAATTTAGGGAGAAAATGACGAACATAAACAGAACTATCCGTGATCTCTAGGATGGCGAATCATTAAGGTGTCCCTTTTATAGGAACTTTCCTGAGGATATCATGATAGAGTGGTTTGAACTTGGGACTGTTGCCAGATCAGTTAGATTTTCTGAATAGGAGGATACACTGATTTGGTGATAAGAAGCTAAAGGAGTGTGTTCGTCTAGTTCATTATAGGCTATTATAAATGTTAGGGGTGTGCGACCCATTTATGTCTTGATGTTTGACAGTTGAAAGTCCCACCCCCTAAGATACTCCCTCCGTTCAAAAAAGCTTGTCCCTCAAATGGATGTATCTAGCATCAAGTTAGTGCTAGATACATTCATTTGAGCAACAAGCTTGGGACAAGTTTTTTCGGACGGAGGGAGTACAAAAGGTTTTTGTGGTTATTCTCTCATAATAAGATCATGACATGTGATCATCTTAAGAAAAGGGGCATTCCCAAACCATTACAATGTGTTCATTTTATTGAGATTGAATCAATACACCATCTCTTTTTGAATGCATTGTAGCTAGAATGGTTTGGAAAAGAGAAGTTAAAAAAAATCTTTAGTGTTGACATTATTGATTGTGAATATCTTGTCAATCATTTGTTGTATAAAAAGAATCAATTTCATTTAAATATTATTTCCTCTACAATCTTGTGGGATTGTGGAACTATAGAAACTCCTTAGTGTTTAATAAACATTCTTGGATTTCCATGAAATGAGTGTGAAGCCTGATAGTGAAGTATCTAGGCAACTGGATGAAACTCTCTTTAGAGCCCTCCTGCTCCAGGAACCCAGCCCCTCCTAGACTTTAAATTATACCATTATGCCCGTACATGAAGATCGGCTAACTTGCAACGCGGTTGGTGGTGCTACTCGGGGTGGCACCCATACTTTTTATTTCTTTATGAAGAATCCCTGTTTGAATGATATCATCCATATCATTAGGACCTATATGGGAGATCTGACGTTTCGTCTGTAATCGTTGTTATGTTAGGGTTTTCTACTTCTCCTTGTAAGGCTACCTAAGTTAGTTGTGTGATTTCCCTCTATGCCACAAATCAATGTAGATTTGAACATTTAGCTTTAGCTTTGTTTTGTTTTGAACAACTAGAAATGATGATGTATGGTTTGCGTTTCATTTTTTTGAAGTGGTACCAGGGGTTTTCCCCTGTTAATTGAAAATTAGGAGAATATTTGAGGTGATAACAAGCAACACTCCATCAGACTGCCGAGGAAGATAGAGAGAGACAGAGGTGGATGCCAAGTATTGCCATGTTTGACTCGTAAATATACACAAGGAAGTTATGAGGATACCAAAAAGACCTCCCTGCCCCCAATTTTAGATACTTTTCTGGCAGTACAATCATAAAAAATCGAGAAAATCATGTTCCTACAACACTGTACACTCTCACATGAAAATATATATGAGAAAAACAAATAGGATGAGGCACATACAAAGAGAACAACTGGTAAGAAATAGATATGAATATAAAAATCATGGAGTTCCCCACTTGTTTTATTCCACAAACAATAAAACATATGTACATGAAACTTTATATGTTAACATAACTTGAGTATAAAAGTGTGTCATTTAAAATAAATTATACGACAAAAATATCTGAAATGATAAGGGAGACTACTAGGTTATACCTCCCCCTCACTTTGTATATCTATAATTTTGAGTACTAATATAAATATTTGCTCAATGAGTTGTGGAAAAAGTAAATATGACATACAAATAACACTTTGTCGCATATATACCATTAAAAATACACAAGAAGGCATATCGTAAGCGATATGGCTACTGTGACCATATGGTCTCTTATTTTAATGTTCTCAATCGGGTTTCCTCTTCTGCCTTCCTCACTGGGCTATTTTGTTGACCCCAATTATAGTATGAGCCTTTCCAAGCGCCACTATTATTTTCCATCATCTTGCCATCATGTACTAATATTTCGGCAGTGGCTTAGCTATTTCCCTCGGCCGCACTTGATCCAAATCTTTTAGGTACGAGCGCGGTGCAAATCCATATGTATTTACTCATGTTAACTTGTTTAACACATAAATTTCATCATTGGAAGTTTTTGTGCACCAACTAAATTTTATCTTTTTGATCTGGAATCATATTTTTCATGAGTTGAAGTTATGTAATACTATATTAGAACTTTTATTTTTAGGGTTGAAATATTTAATGTCTTGGAGTTATAAGCAGGGAACATCGAATTAGGTTTGAGTTTAGTTTCATCTAGTGGCATAATTAGTGGTGCTCTAGATACAAATTACAACGGTCAGAGGTGGATGTGGATCCATACTTTGTTAATTCCACAAAGTATGCGTAGTTATTAATTTTTGTTTCTCCAATTTGTAAAGAGATTTGCTTGAGTTGAAGCTATGGAGTGGTTGAATGTTGAGTTTCTTTCGGTTGGAATATATGCTTAAAGTTACCTCAATCAAGTTGTTACCTACAATAGATTTAGTTGGGAGGTTGTTAAATAAATATTTGATGGTTTTCGAAATTATTTTCTATGAATGGAAATTTGCAAGACATCACTACTACAAAAATGGGCATTCGAAGCGGGCCCCAGAAGCAATTCTGACCAAGCAGAAGGAAGCTGCATGTAATACTCGCATAGAAGGTAGTTATTTTTTCATAGGAAGCTTCAAAGACGGTTGAAAATCTGAAATGCATGTACAAAAGATTGGAGACGGTTGGTGCCATGAAATCACCTCTAGTTTCTCAAGTAGTGTAGGAGGTTTCTCCATAAAAAATGCCTATGGTTAGTGAGTACCTCGGGTTGCAGCCTCTCACGTATCCTATTTGTCTAAGGGTTATCAAACATCACCCTTCATTTCCTATCCCCCTTTCACAGTCCATGGACAAACTTAGCACCAATGATGCATGCTCAACTTGCCGAGCACACAGATCTTCTACGCTTCTTCGCTGGTGACCCCCATCAAGCTATTACTCCACCAAATGAGGCCTATCTGTGGTGGCACAATGGCATATGAGTTCATCCACGGTGGTAGCTCCAGTTGTCGGTGTCAAAACCGGCAGATCTCGGGTAGGGGTCCGATCTCTAGATCTTGGATTGATGGGTAACAAGGAACGCGGAGACAATATTTATCCAGGTTCGGGCCCTCTCGAAGAGATAAACCCTATGTCCTGCTTGATTGTATTGATGTATATGTATGATGGTTACAGAGTTGATTTACCTCAAGATCGGATGAGCCAAACCCTACATGAGTAGGATGATAGTTCTAGCCTCTACGAACTAAACCCTCTGGTTTATATGGAACCAGGGATACCTAGGGTTGCACATGGTCAGTTACCATTAGGGGATAAACACGCATATTCCATTATCTTGTCTTGGAGGATACACCAAGTCTCCAGAGGTTTCCTTCTGGATCACGGGATCGTCTGAAGTCCGGTCTTCCCCTGGCGGATAAAAAGCACTAACATAGAATCTCACTGGCCTTTTTAGTTGTATGTACTAAGTAGGCATTGCACCATATTTGTTAGGAAAACTTCTAAATAAATTGTGCAACTTTAAATTCGTTTATATATTTGAGTTTATCATGGCCAGCTCCACGAAACAAGTCCAATATCGATATATTTCTAACAAAGTTCCATAAACTTATAATAAAAGTTCAGACCCATTTTTCATAAATTCTTCGGTTCCAAATACATTTTCTACCAAAGTTATTTAGTATTTCTTACAAAGTACAGACCCGCTATTTAGGAAGTTCTTCAACTCCTAATTTTGTTTATTTAGAACTTTACAATAAAAATGAAAAGTTCTTCACTGTTTCCAGCAAAGTTCCTCACTAAAAACACTGATAAGCTACTATAATATCATATTTCAGTTTCAATTAACAAAAATGTGTTGAAAATTTATGCAAGACTGATCTTGTTCTAAAGATCTTAGCGTCGGGTGTTAAAATATATAAAAAGTTTCAAAAGCAAAAATATTATTTTTAAGATATGAACCATCTAAATTATGAAAAAAGGTAATGAGGTTCGAGGAGAGAGGAAAGATGTTGTATGCATGCATGTGTTCATGTAGGCAGGCATATGTCAGTGAGCAGAAAAGAAGACATGAAGAGGGGCCATGTGCATGCAAAGGGTTTGGATCCGTATGGAGCAGCAACGGCTGAGATACTAGTTACGCACACAATTTGCTAGACAACGCCTTATTTGTTCCAATTTCCCTTACACAGTCATACAAAATGAATAAATCAATGGTCTAGAATCCTAACTCTGCATTTGATACTATGGAAAACACCAACGTACCGAGATATGGGCAGAAATATCTTATTCTTGATCCTTTATTCCCTAGGAGAACCAAGTGACTCCGTAAAGACATATTAACACCGTAGTAATCAATGATATACTTGTAATTTCCAACTGAAACTGACACGGAGTTAGTGACACAATTGTGCATCCATTTAAATGGTATCAATATATAATGCACCTCTGATATTGTACTAGTGTAGATACGTTATTAAGTAAGAAACCATATATAGGAATCAACAAACCTTAAGAAAAAGTATTAGAATCTTACCTTGATTCTTTAATTATCTGCTCTGCCAGAATAAAATCCTTCAGAACAACAAATAGATCTTAGATATTCATCATACAACTTTGTCGCTGCCTAAAATACCATATGCATGATTAATCATATAATCTACATGTATTAACTTGTAGAGAGTTACCTCGTATGCGGGCCTTTAGTACTACTCCCTCCGTTCGGAAATACTTGTCCTAGAAATGGTTGTAAGTATTTCCGCGTA
Organism: Triticum dicoccoides; assembly: GCF_002162155.2. Lineage (NCBI taxonomy): Eukaryota > Viridiplantae > Streptophyta > Magnoliopsida > Poales > Poaceae > Triticum > Triticum dicoccoides. Next base: position 392,558,939 of record NC_041388.1, on the reverse strand, counting down.
TTTCCGAATGGAGGGAGTACGATCAAGGGCAACCAGACATAAGAAAAAAATTGTTGCTTCAAGCACTGGTGGCGGTGCTAACGCTTTCTCGGACTCAAGCACGATGAGCGCGTGCGCACCAGGTTGTCTATGGAACCGCACCAACTCATTTTTCTTTGGAAGGAAGTAATGCAGCCCATTCTGGCGACCAAGAGCCAGTGTGGGGTCGGGAAGGTGTGCGCCACCAGCCCATCCATTCTCTGCGAGGTCCAAGAAGATCTGCATGAACATCAGAGAGAAGTGTAGTGCTGAGGAGCTCTTTAAGGCACAACCCTAGCAGGCACAGAGACGCCCCGCAGCCGGGGACAGGTGGATTTGGGCGGCAACATCAAGGAGAGGAGGTCCAGCGAGAGTCGTTGTGGTCTTACTCATACTTGAGCCCTCCCACGTTCATGCCTGAGCAATCCCCGCAGGCAAAACAACCATGGCGTGAGGCGCACGTCCTGGTTTAGATTGGTCCGGCATTAGGAGATGCAAAAAGATTTGCTTGCGGCCTTGAAGCGTTGAAGGAAGGGAATTTGAAGGAGAAAGTGGAGAAGTTGATAAGCATATAGGTGATTATTTGGGTCTTCAATTGGTGATTAGCTGAGCGGACCAAGATTTTGTAACGGCAGCACCCATGGGAGACGAAGAGGATGATGCCTGTGATTAAGATATGCACCAAATTACTCAGTGGGCCATGCGGGGAATGGAGGGGACGGGGTTGTGCTACCTCTTGAGCATGCATTGGTTTTCCCTTGAAGAGGAAACGGTGATGCAGCAAAGTAGCGTACGTATTTCTCTCAGTTTTTGAGAACCAAGGTATCAATCCAGTAGGAGACTACACAAAAATCGCCTAGTACCTGCACAAACAAATAAGAACCTTGCAACCAACGCGATAAAGGGGTTGTCAATCCCTTCAGGGCCACTTCAAAAGTGAGATCTAATAAAGATAATAAGATAAATATTTTTGGTATTTTTGTATAGAGTGGAAAATAAAGATTGCAAAATAAATAGTAAACCAGAATTGTAGATTGGAAACTTATATGATGTAAAGTAGACCCGCGGGCCATAGGTTTCACTAATGTCTTCTCTCAAGATAGCATATATTACGGTGGGTGAACAAATTACTGCCGAGCAATTGATAGAAAAGTGCATAGTTATGAGAATATCTAGGCATGATCATAAACATAGGCATCACTTCCGTGTCAAGTAGACCGAAACGATTTTGCATCTACTACTATTACTCCACACATCGACCGCTATCCAGCATGCATCTAGAGTATTTAGTTCATAAGAACAGAGTAACGCATTAGGCAAGATGATATGATGTAGAGGGATAAACTCAAGCAATACGATATAAACCCCATCTTGTTATACTCGACACCAACAATACAATACGTGCCTTGCTGCCCCTACTGTCGCTGGGAAAGGACACCGCAAGATTGAAACCAAAGCTAAGCACTTCTCCCATTGCAAGAAAGATCAATCTAGCAGGCCAAACCAAACTGATAATTCAAAGAGACTTGCAAAGATATCAAATCATGCATATAAGAATTCAGAGAAGAATCAAATATTGTTCATAGATAATCTTGATCATAAACCCACAATTCATCGGATCTCAGAAAACACACCGCAAAAAGTATTACATCAAATAGATCTCCAAGAACATCGAGGAGAACTTTGTATTGAGAAACAAAGAGAGAGAAGAAACCATCTAGCTAATAACTATGGACCCGAAGGTCTATGGTAAACTACACACACATCATCAGAGAGGCTATGGTGTTGATGTAGAAGCCCTCCGTGATCGAATCCCCCTCCGCCAAATCACCGGAAAAGATCCCCAGATGGGATCTCACAGGTGCAGAAGGTTGCGGCGGTGGAAAACTGGTTTCGTCGCCCCCCTGGATGTTTTCAGGGTATAAGAGTATATATATATAGGCGAAAGAAGTAGGTCGGTGGAGCTACGAGGGGCCCACGAGGGTGGGGGTGAGCCTGCCCCCTGGGCGCGCCGCCCTACCTCGTGGCCAACTTACTGCTTCCTTGACCTCCACTCCAAGTCTCCTGGATTGTGTTTGTTGCAAAAAAAAGATCCGCGTGAAGGTTTCGTTCCGTTTGGATTCCATGTGATATTCCTTTTCTATGAAACACTAAAATAGGCAAAAAAACAACAATTTGCACTGGGCCTTCGGTTAATAGGTTAGTCCAAAAAATAATATTAAAGTGCATAATAAAGCCCATTAAACATCCAAAACAGATAATATAATAGCATGGAACAATAAAATATTATAGATACATTGGAGACGTATCAAACATCCCCAAGCTTAATTCCTGCTCGTCCTCGAGTAGGTAAATGATAAAAACGGAATTTTTGATTTGGAATGCTACCTAACATAATTTTCAATGCAATTATCTTTATTGCGACATGAGTGTTTAGATCCAAAAGTGTCACATCCCTAGCTTCTGGTAATGCACTAGGCTAGACCTCATGTGAGCATCATGTTTAAATTCAAATGAAATTGAATTGAGGAATTTTCAAAGCCTCAGAAGACCTCTAAAAATAACCAACATTTAAATTTCATCAAATGAGTCCAAGAAAATGTTCCTGTTATTCCATGGAAATATTGGTGAGAGGTAAAATTTAAACCAATATTTTTGGAATCACAGAGATAATTATTTTGGCCATTTGAATTAATCCAATAACTATTTGCTTTGGATTTATATTTAATATATATTAAATATGACTCCAATAATTCTGGAAGTTTGTGAGTGGCTTTATATATATTTTAGCAAGCCACATAAAATTCTACAGAATTTATTTAAATGATTTAGTTGCTAAAGTAAATCAAAACAAATTGCAGAAAATAGAAAAGATAAAACAGAACAGAATTATAAAAGAGAGAGAGAGACTACCTGGGCCACTTACCTGTAGCCGGCCCAGCTGGCCAGCTCCTCCCGCTGGCCCAGCCCACCGCCGCCTCCCTCCCCTGTCGCCTTCCTCCTCTGCCAGGAGGACGGGCACGCGCCCGGCGCGCGCGGCCACGCGCCCCGGCCACCTCCTCCCTGCCTGGCTGCCTCCTCCTCCCCTGGTCGCCTCCCGCGACGCCACGCAGCCCCTGGCTCCCTCTCTCACTCTCCTCGCTCCTTCCCTCCGTCCCTATCCTCCTCTGTTTCTCTCTCCCTCTCGTGCCGAGCGCAGCCGTCGCCACCGACGAGAGCCACCGCGGCCACCGCCTTCCCCTCGCCTCTCCGACGCGCCCCCGAGCTCCGCCGTGATGTTCCCGTCCCTACCACGGAGCCACAAGACGCCGGACGCCCTGGAGCGCCGCCATCGACGCCATCTTCTTCCTCTGCACCGACGGCCGTCGTCGCTTGATTCGCCGGCCACAGAGCGTCCCCGGCCTCGCCCTCGTGCTCGTTGGACTCGCGGTGAGCCACTGAACCGTTCCCCTCTTCTTCCCATGCCGTTGGGCCGCTCTAGCCATTGCTTCCGCCGGACCCGAGAGCTCGCCGCCGCCGTGCCTCGTCACCACCGTGGCTGGAGCCGTTGCAGCTCGAAGCCGAGCACACCACCGCACTCAACACGTCTCCAGGAGCCCGTAGCCGCCACTAGCTTCCCCTCCCGTGCCCCCGAACGCCAACCCCGACCTCGCCCGAGCTCCGGCCGCCGCCTCGGGCTCCACTCCGGCGAGCTCCGGCCTCCCCAGCTCATCCCACATGCTCCACTGGATGCGGACGATGACGGGCTACGCCCCGGTGGTCTCCGCGCGCTTTTCCACCGCCTGTAGCCCATTCCGGCGAAGCACCGCCGCGCGGTTTGGTCGTCGCCGGCCGAACTCCGGCGAGGCTGACGTGGCGGCTTATTTAGCGCTAATCCCCACCATTAGCCACCCCACCAGCCGCTGACAGTGGGCCCTAGAGCCAAGTCAACCCTGGTCAGTGCGGGTTTGACCCAGGGTTAACCCCAGTGTCACTGACGTGTGGCCCCCACACGTCAGGTTTGACCTGGTCAGCCCTGCTGACGCCTCTGTGACGTCACGCTGTCGCAGTAATTGATTTTCTGGATTTAAAATAAATCAAAAAATTCCAGAAAATGCCTAAAACTTCTAAAAATCATAGAAAATTAACCGTAACTCCAAATTAAATAACTTATATATGAAAAATTATCAGAAAAATTCAAGGAATCCATCTGTACCATTTTCATGCATGTTAGAACAACCTATAGCTGCTGTTTAGCACAAATCAATTAAATGGCATTTGAATAATCACATATGGAGTTTGAATTTGAATTTTGTATTCAAACCAACTCCATTTAATCTGGTTTTAGTTGCATTAGCCCAACACACATTCATTTTGCCATGTCATGATCATGCATCATATTGTGCATTGCATTGATTGTGTTCCCTTTTGTGTTGCCGGTATTTGTCCCCTCTCGATAGACGTGATACTGATGACATGATCGTTGACACTGATGAGGACTCAATGTTATCTTCAGAAGTGCCAGGCAAGCAAAACCCCCTTGTTCATTCCGATAAAATCCCACTCTCTCGCTCCTGCTCTCTTTTACTGCATTAGGACAACAACGACATATTTGATACTTGCTGCGGTAGCTGAACCCTTGATCCTTTGCATGACCTGTCATTGCCACAGTAAATAGATGAAACCCACTAGCATGAGTAGGAGTTGTTTGAGCCCTGTTGTGCCTACTCATTCATGCTTGTTTGTCATGCCTGCTACTGTTTAGAGTTGAGTCAGGTCTGATTCATCGGGGATGAATCAGAGGCGTGTGAACATGTCCTACTATGGGTGAACTAAGTGTGTGAACACGATTTGGTAAAGGTAGCGGTGAGAGGCCATGTAGGAGTACATGGTGAGTTGTCTCATTGCAGCCGTCCTCAGGAACTGAGTTCTGTGTTTGTGATCCATGATCAGTTACTACCACACATTGGGCTCCGGGCGCTCCAAGCTCTCTCGACTTATTAATCAACATGATCTCTGTCCAGGAGTTGCAACTAGTTTCTGGTGTTTGTAGGTAGTGTTAGTAGTCTACCAAGTGGCACCTGGTACAGGTGGGCTTGGGACAGACTAGGCACAGTGGCCCGGTGTACCAAGTGGCACCCGGTTGGTGGGCTTGGGAACCCTGCACACATCGTTTGGGGCCGTAAGCGACACCCCGGCCGGATCTCCTTGCGGATGGAACCCGAATAGGCGATAAACCTGGACTAGAGACTTGTTCGGTTAGTCAGGTCGTGGCCGACTCCCTCGCCCGGCTTCCGCTTGAAGGTTGCCGAGGTACATGACGTGTACAGGGCGATAAGTGGCGAAAGCGTGTGTGAAGAAGTACACCCCTGCAGGGTTAACATTATCTATTCGAATAGCCGGATTCCTCGGATATGGAAACTTGGACCCCTTGCATAGTTCATAGACAAGTGAAAGTGGATACTCTAAAATACGCAAGATAAGCGTGAGTGCTATGGATGGCGTTCTCGTAGGGGGACGGGAGCGGATCCATAGTGGTGTATTGATATGGTGAATATGTGGACTCGTGTGCGCCACCTCAAGAGAGTTACTCGCAGTCGTAGTTCAGGATAGCCACCGAGTCAAGCTGGCTTGCTGCAGTCAAACTCCACCATCCCCTTTGTTGATAATGATGCATGTGTAGATAGATCTGATGTAAGTCTTGCTGGGTACATTTGTACTCACGTTTGCCTATTTTATGTTTTGCAGAGAGACTTCGGTCTCACTAGTAGTTTCGCGTGGACTTCGACGTTTAGCTTGTTACCTCAGCTATGATCTTGTGCCTCGGCAGGATTGGTAGATAGTCAGGCTTCTCAGCCTTTTTCATTTATAGATGTCCGTACTCAGACATGATAGCTTCCGTTTGTGCTTTGACTTGTATGCTCTGATTGTTGGGTCATGAGACCCATGTTTGTAATGTCTCGCTCCTCGGAGCCTATTGAATAAACTACTCGAGTCGTAGAGTCATTTTGTGATGCCATGTTGTATTACACATATCGAGCATATTGTGTGTATGTTATTGAAATGCCCTGTATGTGTGGGATCTGACTATCTAGTTGTTTATCTTTAGTAGCCTCTCTTACCGGGAAATGTCTCCTAGTGTTACCGCTGAGCCATGGTAGCTTGCTACTGCTCTGGAACACTTAGGCTGGCCGGCATGTGTCCTTCTTCGTTCCTGTGTCTGTCCCCTCGGGGAAATGTCACGCTTTGAGTACCGGAGTCCTGTTAGCCCGCTACAGCCCGGTTTACCGGAGTCCTGCTAGCCCAGTGCTACAGCCCGGACCCACTTGCTGATGATCGACACGTTCGAAGCTGGGTCATGAATGCCTGTCCCTGTAAGTCTGTGCCACTTTGGGTTTACGACTAGTCATGTCAGCCCGGGCTCCTTGTCATATGGATGCTAGCGACACTATCATATACGTGAGCCGAAAGGCGCAAACGGTCCCGGGCAAAGGTAAGGCGACACCCGTGGGGATACCGTGCGTGAGGCCGCAAAGTGATATGAGGTGTTACCGGCTAGATCGATGTGACATCGAGTCGGGGTCCTGACAGCGTTGGTATCAGAGCTTGACTGCCTGTAGGATTACCAAGCCAAACTGGTCGAAGTTGAGTCTAGAAATTCTTTAGTTATATAAGGGAATTGATTGTGGGATGGAACGTAAGGCTCTTTTTACTCCTTATACCTTATGGCCTTCTGATCTGAGTCATCATCTTCTCCTCTACGGGGATTAAGAACTAGGCTTTCTCTTCTTTCTATCAGGATCACGTGTTACTAATCCGCAGACTTATAAGATTGTTGATTCAAGCCTCAGTTCAGTTTCTACTATCTTCTGTACGTTAACTGTTGATCTCGAAACCTTGATATTGTGCTTCTGAGTGGTTATGCCACCATTTTTGTGAATGTCTCAAATCTTTTCTGAGCATTTACAGCCGTTATGCTGTCCGAGTCATCCCAGGTTTCTAAGTAGTCTGATGCATTTGCAAATCCTTTCTTCCCGTTTCAATGTTCCCATGGGCCAGATTAACCACACTAATCAGTGAGTTGAGGTACTCCGTTACCTTGACATATATGTTGGAGATATTATTATGACCCTAGGTGTCTTAGGGGATCATCTAGTAATTTAGCCATGAATTGTGTCCCAGTGTGATGATTCTGGCTTTTATTCTCGAAAGCATCCCGTGATGCCACATAGTTAGTAGGTATTCTACTCCTGGGTTCTTGAACCCGAGATTCACTCCACCTACTTCGTGTTGATAGTAATTGTTAGTGCCTTCAGGATATTAGTAACCTTTGCGATAGTCCTTGAAGTCCGTGGTATCTTCTTCTTCCAAATACCATGAACTACTTATGGCAGAAGTTCCTCGTTGAACTGAACGATCACAACCAGAGTGCTCTTGAGGAGTTCCCCATTCATAAATCGTGACTCTGCCAGTTCTACCTTTCTGCATGGGTTATCCGGAAGAAATATGTTGAACTTGGTTCGACATACTAATCTATGCATCCACAACTCAGAAAATTATATGTTCCTTTGAGTTGTTCCCTTTAGTTGTATTCTGACCCTCGTCTATCAATTGATAGTCAAGAGTATGCGTGCGTTCGTTTATCGATGCCTATTACTCTTGTGGTCCGTCAAGCCATTCTATCGCAGAATGACTGGGAGAAACAAACTCCAGTACCTCTTCCATATATAGGATTGGGTCAAAGCAATTGTGCTCCGCAGATCAAAATGCCAGCCCAGCTTTTGATTCTGTTCTACCCTGAAGTATTACCGTCTTTATGTCAGGATTTTCATGAGGATTGCACCGGCTCTTGTGAATTCTTGATGTAGTGATACTTCTCGCCATCATTATTCATCCCTCGGTTCCGTGTTGTCGCAACCGGAATGCCGACAAGTGAATCGTGATGTGTGAAATCAATACTCCTAGCAACTCCGTTGCTTGGTAGTTAAATGGACAATAACGTCATCCTTAGCGAGATGACTATTGAATCATCACCCTAAGGTTGATTGTGCTACCTAGTCCATTTTCCTGGTGCACTCCTCGATTGATGAGATAGGATTTGTTAAGTCCTCGCTCATTTGATCATATCATCTTGCCCTGAAAAGCAAGATTGTTCTCGAGCTTAGTAACATATCGGTGGTTCGTGATTTCCGAAGATCTTCTCAGAAGTATTACCAGGTTGTCACCTGACCGCTATGTTGAGCTCGTGATCAAGTTGGTTTCTTGTGAACCACCTTCTCTCCAAGAATCGATGTTAGATATCCCTGAGCTAGTTGGTTAAGCTGGACAACAACTTGGAGAGTTGGAAGATAAAAGCTTGCCTAACTTAGTTCGTTCCAAAGGGATATTCTTGTGGAGTGTGTGTTGAAGAAAGGTGATATCTTCATCGATTGGTCCCTGTGATCAGTTGCTGGATCTATTATCTTATCCAATCTTGATTTGAGTATGGGCTATCGTCAAATCAAATCAGAACCAACGATATTCGTAATGTTGTCTTACTCGTGGTTTTCCTCGAGCATACACCATTATATTCTTATGGGTCTGACCAATGCTATCACCGTGTTCACACGATGGTGGAGGTCCAGTGATATGGGAATTCCGATGAGTTGTTGTTGAGCTCATCGACAACATCCTTATCTCCTCCATGATTTTGTTGAACATTAAGTTAGTGTTGGAAACTTTTGAAAGCATTTTCTTCATGCTAGCTCATGAAGTATTTGTGAATGAAGGTAGTGACTTCCTTTAACTCATGTGCATCTGATGCAAGTTGCCGCCGTGGATTCGAGAAAGTCAATGTTGTTTCTTTGGAATCATCCCAAATCAGTCATGCATACGTGCGAAAGTATTCTGTGGTTCGGAGACTTGCAACCTCCATTCCATATGTGTTCCGTAGCACCCCAAGCCACTGACTGATTTGTTCGAGAAAAGGAGTTAAGTGTTAATCCATGGTAATGCACAAGACTTCGATACCCTCGTTGATGGTTCCCCCCCTCCTGAACTCGGTAGTGTTTTATTATAAGACTACTATGTGGTCATGCTTGTCTGGGACAACGTGTTCACATGTTAGTAGCAGAACCAGCTCATGTTTTGGAGCTTGCTATCGTAGTTCATCTCCCGAGAATCCCGCAACATTATCTCGTCGATTTGTGTTGCAAACTTTCATTTTTCTTTCTAGACTTGATGAGTCTGGGGTATCCTCACACCAACCAGATCTGAATCTCAGGCAGATGTGATGGTTGGAACATTTTCCAAGAATTATAATATTGGTCTCTCAATAACCGGCAAGGTGGATGTCGTGGCCAACACATCCAGCCGGAAGACCTGTTATTATAATATCTTGATTGATGAAGTTGTCCACCTCCTCATAGGGATTTCGTAGGGTTTACTCCCTAGTTGCCCCTATGGATTTTTGTGATCCTGAAGTCCGACCTTTTTACTTGATGTTCTAGTTATCAAACCATATCTATGAATGGGTTATACTAGCACATCAAGGAGAACATTAGAAGCGGAGTGCTAAATGTCTCTCGGTCGATCATCCAGATTTTATTTGCTTGGCCTCGCTAAGGTGAAATCTGAGAAAGTGTTATCCTCCTTCGCATCTGCATCGTCCATCGCTATTCATCATGGTAGTATGTTGTGTTGTCAGCACCCTTGACGCGGTTGTTGATAAAACCTTGATGATTGTGGAAATGCTCAAGTTCTTGAGAGCACGCACAAGCGCTACGTGTTATCATCGGCTCTAACTGGGATTCCTCTCAGTTTCCTCGGCAATGCTATAACCCTTTCAAACAATGAATTCACTCTCTTGTTGGGTTCTTCCCCAGTTACCAGAATCATTCCCAGCATTTGCATTTTGTTCCCAGCTTGCACCGCCAATGTGTCATTCTACCATGGGTCTCTTCCATTTCCGGTGATAAGCAAATTCATCCATTACGTTGTCTTCAACAAGGTAATCCACATCATTGAAGTTTGAGTATGCCATTCCACCGACCCCCTCCAAACGATCGCTCGAGAATTGTCTTAGGCTGGTTTAAAGAGTTTCAACGATCTCTATATCAAAGGTAATTCTTTTTGCCACTTAAGATAATAATCTACGAATCACCCTCCTCCAGGATGTTTCGTTGTGGTATCATGGCAATCCAACTCCTCGCTACCTTGACAATCGTTTACCACCTTCTTAGGTGTGGAATCGTTGTCTACCTAGTGAACCTTCGTCATCCGTTTCTTCCACCCCTCTTGATGTGTATCTCGTGTCTCAACCCGAGAGATGGTCCTATATCTCATTCCGTGAGTTGTTCGATCTTCGAGAAGAACCATTCTTTTAGGATCTTTCCTTTCCTCTCGTTGTCATGTTAGTTGGAGTTCTCAGAGCAAGACTTCGAGACAATAATGGTGTTCAAATCAACGTTCCTATGAAGTGCAACCTGGATCGTGAAGATTATACTAGTTTGCGTTTCCCCTTCAGCCTACCCTACGCCTGAATCTCGAGACGAGATTCTTGTTTAGTGGGGGTGAGTTGTCACATCCCTAGCTTCTGGTAATGCACTAGGCTAGACCTCATGTGAGCATCATGTTTAAATTCAAATGAAATTGAATTGAGGAATTTTCAAAGCCTCAGAAGACCTCTAAAAATAACCAACATTTAAATTTCATCAAATGAGTCCAAGAAAATGTTCCTGTTATTCCATGGAAATATTGGTGAGAGGTAAAATTTAAACCAATATTTTTGGAATCACAGAGATAATTATTTTGGCCATTTGAATTAATCCAATAACTATTTGCTTTGGATTTATATTTAATATATATTAAATATGACTCCAATAATTCTGGAAGTTTGTGAGTGGCTTTATATATATTTTAGCAAGCCACATAAAATTCTACAGAATTTATTTAAATGATTTAGTTGCTAAAGTAAATCAAAACAAATTGCAGAAAATAGAAAAGATAAAACAGAACAGAATTATAAAAGAGAGAGAGAGACTACCTGGGCCACTTACCTGTAGCCGGCCCAGCTGGCCAGCTCCTCCCGCTGGCCCAGCCCACCGCCGCCTCCCTCCCCTGTCGCCTTCCTCCTCTGCCAGGAGGACGGGCACGCGCCCGGCGCGCGCGGCCACGCGCCCCGGCCACCTCCTCCCTGCCTGGCTGCCTCCTCCTCCCCTGGTCGCCTCCCGCGACGCCACGCAGCCCCTGGCTCCCTCTCTCACTCTCCTCGCTCCTTCCCTCCGTCCCTATCCTCCTCTGTTTCTCTCTCCCTCTCGTGCCGAGCGCAGCCGTCGCCACCGACGAGAGCCACCGTGGCCACCGCCTTCCCCTCGCCTCTCCGACGCGCCCCCGAGCTCCGCCGTGATGTTCCCGTCCCTACCACAGAGCCACAAGACGCCGGACGCCCTGGAGCGCCGCCATCGACGCCATCTTCTTCCTCTGCACCGACGGCCGTCGTCGCTTGATTCGCCGGCCACAGAGCGTCCCCGGCCTCGCCCTCGCGCTCGTTGGACTCGCGGTGAGCCACTGAACCGTTCCCCTCTTCTTCCCATGCCGTTGGGCCGCTCTAGCCATTGCTTCCGCCGGACCCGAGAGCTCGCCGCCGCCGTGCCTCGTCACCACCGTGGCTGGAGCCGTTGCAGCTCGAAGCCGGGCACACCACCGCACTCAACACGTCTCCAGGAGCCCGTAGCCGCCACTAGCTTCCCCTCCCGTGCCCCCGAACGCCAACCCCGACCTCGCCCGAGCTCCGGCCGCCGCCTCGGGCTCCACTCCGGCGAGCTCCGGCCTCCCCAGCTCATCCCACATGCTCCACTGGATGCGGACGATGACGGGCTACGCCCCGGTGGTCTCCGCGCGCTTTTCCACCGCCTGTAGCCCATTCCGGCGAAGCACCGCCGCGCGGTTTGGTCGTCGCCGGCCGAACTCCGGCGAGGCTGACGTGGCGGCTTATTTAGCGCTAATCCCCACCATTAGCCACCCCACCAGCCGCTGACAGTGGGCCCTAGAGCCAAGTCAACCCTGGTCAGTGCGGGTTTGACCCAGGGTTAACCCCAGTGTCACTGACGTGTGGCCCCCACACGTCAGGTTTGACCTGGTCAGCCCTGCTGACGCCTCTGTGACGTCACGCTGTTGCAGTAATTGATTTTCTGGATTTAAAATAAATCAGAAAATTCCAGAAAATGCCTAAAACTTCTAAAAATCATAGAAAATTAACCGTAACTCCAAATTAAATAACTTATATATGAAAAATTATCAGAAAAATTCAAGGAATCCATCTGTACAATTTTCATGCATGTTAGAACAACCTATAGCTGATGTTTAGCACAAATCAATTAAATGGCATTTGAATAATCACATATGGAGTTTGAATTTGAATTTTGTATTCAAACCAACTCCATTTAATCTGGTTTTAGTTGCATTAGCCCAACACACATTCATTTTGCCATGTCATGATCATGCATCATATTGTGCATTGCATTGATTGTGTTCCCTTTTGTGTTGCCGGTATTTGTCCCCTCTCGATAGACGTGATACCGATGACGTGATCGTTGACACTGATGAGGACTCAATGTTATCTTCAGAAGTGCCAGGCAAGAAAAACCCCCTTGTTCATTCCGATAAAATCCCACTCTCTCGCTCCTGCTCTCTTTTACTGCATTAGGACAACAACGACATATTTGATACTTGCTGCGGTAGCTGAACCCTTGATCCTTTGCATGACCTGTCATTGCCACAGTAAATAGATGAAACCCACTAGCATGAGTAGGAGTTGTTTGAGCCCTGTTGTGCCTACTCATTCATGCTTGTTTGTCATGCCTGCTACTGCTTAGAGTTGAGTCAGGTCTGATTCATCGGGGATGAATCAGAGGCGTGTGAACATGTCCTACTATGGGTGAACTAAGTGTGTGAACACGATTTGGTAAAGGTAGCGGTGAGAGGCCATGTAGGAGTACATGGTGAGTTGTCTCATTGCAGCCGTCCTCAGGAACTGAGTTCTGTGTTTGTGATCCATGATCAGTTACTACCACACATTGGGCTCCGGGCGCTCCAAGCTCTCTCGACTTATTAATCAACATGATCTCTGTCCAGGAGTTGCAACTAGTTTCTGGTGTTTGTAGGTAGTGTTAGTAGTCTACCAAGTGGCACCCAGTATAGGTGGGCTTGGGACAGACTAGGCACAGTGGCCCGGTGTACCAAGTGGCACCCGGTTGGTGGGCTTGGGAACCCTGCACACATCGTTTGGGGCCGTAAGCGACACCCCGGCCGGATCTCCTTGCGGATGGAACCCGAATAGGCGATAAACCTGGACTAGAGACTTGTTCGGTTAGTCAGGTCGTGGCCGACTCCCTCGCCCGGCTTCCGCTTGAAGGTTGCCGAGGTACATGACGTGTACAGGGCGATAAGTGGCGAAAGCGTGTGTGAAGAAGTACACCCCTGCAGGGTTAACATTATCTATTCGAATAGCCGGATTCCTCGGATATGGAAACTTGGACCCCTTGCATAGTTCATAGACAAGTGAAAGTGGATACTCTAAAATACGCAAGATAAGCGTGAGTGCTATGGATGGCGTTCTCGTAGGGGGACGGGAGCGGATCCATAGTGGTGTATTGATATGGTGAATATGTGGACTCGTGTGCGCCACCTCAAGAGAGTTACTCGCAGTCGTAGTTCAGGATAGCCACCGAGTCAAGCTGGCTTGCTGCAGTCAAACTCCACCATCCCCTTTGTTGATAATGATGCATGTGTAGATAGATCTGATGTAAGTCTTGCTGGGTACATTTGTACTCACGTTTGCCTATTTTATGTTTTGCAGAGAGACTTCGGTCTCACTAGTAGTTTCGCGTGGACTTCGACGTTTAGCTTGTTACCTCAGCTACGATCTTGTGCCTCGGCAGGATTGGTAGATAGTCAGGCTTCTCAGCCTTTTTCATTTATAGATGTCCGTACTCGGACATGATAGCTTCCGTTTGTGCTTTGACTTGTATGCTCTGATTGTTGGGTCATGAGACCCATGTTTGTAATGTCTCGCTCCTCGGAGCCTATTGAATAAACTACTCGAGTCGTAGAGTCATTTTGTGATGCCATGTTGTATTACACATATCGAGCATATTGTGTGTATGTTATTGAAATGCTTGGTATGTGTGGGATCTGACTATCTAGTTGTTTATCTTTAGTAGCCTCTCTTACCGGGAAATGTCTCCTAGTGTTACCGCTGAGCCATGGTAGCTTGCTACTGCTCTGGAACACTTAGGCTGGCCGGCATGTGTCCTTCTTCGTTCCTGTGTCTGTCCCCTCGGGGAAATGTCACGCTTTGAGTACCGGAGTCCTGTTAGCCCGCTACAGCCCGGTTTACCGGAGTCCTGCTAGCCCAGTGCTACAGCCCGGACCCACTTGCTGATGACCGACACGTTCGAAGCTGGGTCATGAATGCCTGTCCCTGTAAGTCTGTGCCACTTTGGGTTTACGACTAGTCATGTCAGCCCGGGCTCCTTGTCATATGGATGCTAGCGACACTATCATATACGTGAGCCGAAAGGCGCAAACGGTCCCGGGCAAAGGTAAGGCGACACCCGTGGGGATACCGTGCGTGAGGCCGCAAAGTGATATGAGGTGTTACCGGCTAGATCGATGTGACATCGAGTCGGGGGTCCTGACAAAAAGATTCTAGACAGAAGATTAGTATTGACATAAAAATAATAATACTTCAAGCATGCTAACCAAGCAATTACGTCTTATCAAAATAAATAGCCAAAGAAAGCTTATCCCTACAAAATCATATATTTTGGCCATGCTTCATTTTTGTCACACAAAATGCACCCATCATGCACAACCCCGATGAAAAGCCAAGCAATTGTTTCATACTTAGCCTTTTCAAACTCTTTCAACTTTCACGCAATATACGAGCACGATCCATGGACATAGCACTATGGGTGGAATAGAATATGATGATGGAGGCTGTGTGAGAAGACAAAAAGGGAGAAAGTCTCACATTGACGCGGCTAATCAACGGGCTATGGAGATTCCCATCAATTGATGGCAATGCAAGGAGTAGGGATTGCCATGCAACGGATGCACTAGAGCTATAAATATATGAAAGCTCAACAAAAGAAACTAAGTGGGTGTGACTTGCTTGCTCACAAAGACCTAGGGCATTTTGAGGAAGCCCATCATTGGAATATACAAGCCAATTTCTATAATGAAAAATTCACACTAGTATATGAAAGTGTCAAAATAGGAGACTCTCTATCATGAAGATCATGGTGCTACTTTGAAGCACAAGTCTGGAAAAAGGATAGTAGCATTGCCCCTTCTCTCTTTTTCTCTCATTTTTTATTTGGGCCTTCTTTTTTCTATGGCCTCTTTTTTTCGTCCGGAATCTCATCCCAACTTGTGGGGGAATCATAGTCTCCATCATCCTTTCGTCACATGGGACAATGCTCTAATAATGAAAATCATCACACTTTTATTTACTTACAACTCAAGAATTACAAATCAATACTTAGAACAAAATATGACTCGATGTGAATGCCTCCGGCGGTGTACCGGGATGTGCAATCAATCAAGAGTGACATGTATGAAAGAATTATGAAGGTGGCTTTGCCACAAATACGATGTCAACAACATGATCATGCAAAGCAATATAACAATGACGGAGCGTGTCATATTAAACGGAACGGTGGGAAGTTGCATGCCAATATATCTCGGAATGGCTATGGAAATGCCATAATAGGTAGGTATGGTGGCTGTTTTGAGGAAGATATAAGGAGGCTTATGTGTGATAGAGTGTATCATGTCACGGGGTTTGGATATACCAGTGAAGTTTGCACCAACTCTTGAGGTGGGAAAGGGCAGTGCACGGTACTGAAGAGGCTAGCAATGATGGAAGGGTGAGAGTGCGTAAAATCCATGGACTCAACATTAGTCATAAAGAACTCACATACTTATTGCAAAAATCTACAAGTCATCAAAACCAAGCACTACGCGCATGCTCCTAGGGGGATAGATTGGTAGGAAAAGACCAGCGCTCATCCCCGACCGCCACTCATAAGGAAAGCAATCAAAGAACACCTCATGCTTCAAATTTGTCACACAACGTTTACCATACGTGCATGCTACGGGACTTGCAAACTTCAACACAAGTATTTCTCAATTCCACAATTACTCAACTAGCACAACTCTAATATTACCATCTTTATATCTCAAAACAACTATCAAATATCAAACTTCTCATAGTATTTAATACACTCTATATGAAAGTTTTTATTATACCCATCCTGGATGCCTATCATATTAAGACTAATTTAATAGCCAAAGCAAATTACCATGCTGTTCTAAAATACTCGCAAAATAATTTAAGTGAAGCATGAGAGATCAATAATTTCTATAAACTAAAATCACCACCGCGCTCTAAAAAGATATAAGTGAAGCACTAGAGCAAAATTTATCTAGCTCAAAAGATATAATTGAAGCACATAGAGTATTCTAATAAATTCCTATTCATGTGTGTCTCTCCAAGAGGTGTGTACAGCAAGGATGATTGTGTTAAACTAAAAAGCAAAGACTCAAATCATACAAGACGCTTCAAACAAAACACATACCATGTGGTGAATAAAAATATAGCCTCAAGTAAAGTTACCGATAGATGAAGACGAAAGAGGGGATGCCTTCCGGGGCATCCCCAAGATTAGGCTTTTGGTTATCCTTGGATTTTACCTTGGGGTGACTTGGGCATCCCCAATCTTATGCTCTTGCCACTCCTTGTTCCAAAATCCATCAAATCTTTACCCAAAAACTTGAAAACTGGACTACACAAAACTCAACAGAAAATCTCAGGAGCTCCGTTAGTATAAGAAAACAAACCACCACCTTAAGGTACTGTAATGAACTCACTATTTATTTATATTGGTGTTAAACCTACTTTATTCCAACTTTTCTATGGTTCATACCCCCCGATACTAGCCATAGATTCATCAAAATAAGCAAACAACACACACAAAAAAAGAATCTGTCAAAAACAGAACAGTCTATAGTAATCTGTATGTTTCGAATACTTCTGTAACTCAAAAAATCCTGAGAAATTAGGAAGTCCTAAATAATTTGTATATTGATCTACTGCACTTGGAATTGGTATTTTATTTGTCTCTGGTAAAAAATGAAAATTATTCTCGTGAGCGCAAGCTTTCTGTTTTTTCAGCAAGATCAAACAACAATCATACAAGAAGATCCTAAAGGCTTTACTTGGTACAAACACTAATTAAAACATAAAATACACAATCATAACAGAGGATAGATGATTTATTTATTACTAAACAGGAACATAAAGCAAGGAACAAAAATAAAATTGGGTTGCCTCCCAACAAGCGTTATCGTTTAACGCCCCTAGCTAGGCATAAAAACAAGAATAGATCTAGGTGTTGTCATCTTTCGTATGCAATCCATATGTGGCTCTCACAATTGATTCACAAGGAAATTTAATTTTCTTTCTAGGAAAGTGTCCCATGCCTTTCCTTAACGGAAATTGGAATCTAATATTTCGTTCTTTCATGTCAATAATTGCACCAATCGTTCTAAGGAAAGGTCTACCAAGAATAATATGACATGTAGGATTGCAATCTATATCAAGAACAATGCAATCTATGGGCACAAAATTCCTATTTTCAATAATAAGAACATCATTAATCCTTCCCATAGGTCTCTTACTGGTGGAATCCGCAAGATGCAAATTTAAAGAACAATCATCAAATTCACAGAAACCTAACACATCACACAAAGTTTTTAGAATCGTGGAAACACTAGCGCCCAAATCACATAAAGCATAGCATTCATGATCTTTAATCTTAATTTTAATAGTAGGTTCCCACTCATCATAAAGTTTTCTAGGGATAGAAACTTCTAATTCAAGTTTTTCTTAATAAGATTGCATTAAAGCATCAACGATATGTTTAGTAAAAGCTTTGTTTTGATCATAAGCATGAGGAGAATTTAACACAGATTGCAACAAGGAAATACAATCTATCAAAGAGAAATTATCATAATTAAATTCCTTTAAATCCAAATAGTGGGTTTATTGCTATGTAATGTTTTGACCTCTTCAATCCCACTTTTACCAATTTTTGCATCAAGATCTAAAAACTCCGAATCATTGGGACACCTTCTAACTAAAGTTGATTCATCTCCAGTCCCATCTTTGTAAAGATTCATATTGGAAAACAAAGATTTAATAGGAGACACGCCAATCACTTTTAGATCTTCATCAGTATTATCATGAAAACTAGAAGAACACGCTTTCACAAAGCAATTTTTTTAGCACCCATCCTAGCGGTTCTTTCTTTGCACTCATCAATGGAAATTCTCATGGCTTGGAGAGACTCATTGATATCATTCTTAGGTGGAATAGATCTAAGTTTCAAAGAATCAACATCAAGAGAAATTCTATCCATGTTCCTAGCCAACTCATCAATCTTAAGCAATTTTCTTCAAGCAAAGCATTGAAATTCTTTTGTGAATTCATAAATTCTTTAACACTAGTCTCAAAATCAGAGGACATATTATTAAAAATTCCATAAGAGTTGTTGTAGGAATTACCATAATTATTAGAGGAATTACTAGGGAATGGTCTAGAATTAAAGTTTCCTCTATAAGTGTTGTTACCAAAATTGTTCCTACCAACAAAATTCACATCAACATATTCATTATTATTTTCAATCAAAGTGGACAAAGGAATATCATTAGGATCAGAAGAAACACTCTTATTAGCAAACAATTTCATAAGTTCATCCATCTTTCCACTCAAAACATTAGTCTCTTCAATAGCATGAACTTTTTTACTAGTGGATCTTTCGGTGTGCCATTGGAATAATTGACCATAATATTATCTCGCAGTTTAGTAGCTTCTCCTAAAGTGATTTCCATAAAAGTGCCTCCCGCGGCCGAATCTAAAAGATTTCTAGAAGCAAAATTCAATCCAGCATAAATTTTTTGTATAATTATCCATAAATTCAAACCATGTGTAGGGCAATTACATATCGGTAATTTCATCCTCTCCCAAGATTGTGCAACATGCTCATGCTCAAGTTGCTTAAAATTCATAATATCGTTTCTAAGAGAGATGATCTTAGCAGGAGGAAAATACTTAGAGATAAAAGCATCTTTGCACTTATTCCATGAATCAACACTATTTTTAGGCAAAGAAGAGAACCAAGTTTTAGCACGATCTCTAAGCGAAAACGGAAATAGCTTCAATTTAACAATATTATTATCCACATATTTCTTCATTTGCATATCACACAAATCAACGAAGCTGTTTAGATGGGTAGCAGCATCTTCACTAGGAAGGCCAGAAAATTGATCTTTCATAATAAGATTCAACAAAGCGGTATTGATTTCACAAGATTCAGCATTGGTAGTAGGAGCAACCGGAGTGCTAATAAAATCATTATTGTTGGTATTGGAAAAGTCACGTAATTTGGTATTATCTTGAGCCATCGTGACAAACAATCAATCCAACACACAAGCAAACAAGAGGCAAGCGAAAAGAGACGAACGGAAAAAGGGCGAATAAAATGGCAAAGGTGAAGTGGGGGAGAGGAAAATGAGAGGCAAATGGCCAATAATGTAATGCGAGGGATAAGAGTTTGTGATGGGTACTTGGTATGTCTTGACTTGAGTGTAGATCTCCCCGGCAACGGCGCCAGAAATCCTTCTTGCTACCTCTTGAGCATGCGTTGGTTTTCCCTTGAAGAGGAAAGGGTGATGCAGCAAAGTAGCGTAAGTATTTCCCTCAGTTTTTGAGAACCAAGGTATCAATCCAGTAGGAGACTACACGCAAATCACCTAGTACCTACACAAACAAATAAGAACCTTGCAACCAACGCGATAAAGGGGTTGTCAATCCCTTCACGACCACTTGCAAAAGTGAGATCTGATAAAGATAATAAGATAAATATTTTTCGTATTTTTGTATAGATTGGAAAATAAAGATTGCAAAATAAATAGGAAACTAGAATTGTAGATTGGAAACTTATATGATGTAAAGTAGACCCAGGGGCCATAGGTTTCACTAGTGGTTTCTCTCAAGATAGCATATATTACGGTGGGTGAACAAATTACTACCGAGCAACTTATAGAAAAGTGCATAGTTATGAGAATATCTAGGCATGATCATAAACATAGGTATCACGTCCGTGTCAAGTAGACCGAAATGATTCCGCATCTACTACTATTACTCCACACGTCAACCGCTATCCAGCATGCATCTAAAGTATTAAGTTCATAAGAACAGGGTAATGCATTAGGCAAGATGACATGATGTAGAGGGATAAACTCAAGCAATATGATATAAACACCATCTTGTTATGCTCGATGGCAACAATACAATACATGCCTTGCTGCCCCTACTGTCACTGGGAAAGGACACTGCAAGATTAAACCCAAAGATAAGCACTTCTACCATTGCAAGAAATGTCAATCTAGTAGTCCAAACCAAACACTACAAAAAAATACACTTCCGTGATGATACGTGTTTGTCACAGTAGGTCGCTTTTTTGTCATGCATGTACATCCATGAAAAATTTATGATAGAATCAAGATAGTCATACCTGTGTTGTCGTAGAAGTGTTCCATGACATTACCAAAATTATCATCACGGAAGTGTCCACTTCCATGACGATAAATCGTGCGTCACAGAAGTGCTTTCGTCAAGGGTGACCGACACGTGGCATCCACCATAACGGAACGCCGTTAAGCTATCGGCTCGGGTTTTGGATCCGATAACCCGTTAACAGCCCCGACCAATGGGGATTTTCCACGTGTAAAATCATCATTGGCTAGAGGAAACACGTGTTGGCTCAGCGTCGGGACAGATGTCATCCACTCACTGGACAGAAGGTGCCTATGATACGTCAACACGTGGCACGACCCAACAAGTTTAAATGGACTGGCCCAACTAGAGGCCCACAAGATTTTGCGGACCATAATGGGTTGGCCCAGCTAAAGGCCCATGAAATTTTGCGGACACAAATGGGCCAGCCCAGGTAAAGGCCCACGAGATTTTTTTGTGCCATGATGGGACGGCCCAAGTAAAGGCCCACAAGATTCTTGCGGGTCATAATGGGCCGCCCCAGCTAAAGGCCCATGAGATTTCACTGACATTAATGGGCCGGCCCAGCTGTATTCCCACAAGATTTTGAGGACCCTAGTAGGCCGGCCCATTAACTGGCTGCCATATTTTGGGCCAAATGTCGGCCATATTTCATCTATTCCATTAATGGTCTGCCATGCTCCGGGCCTAATAGTGGCCCATATGAGATCCGGCCCGTTAAAAGCCTACCACGTTCTGGGCGAAATTACGGCCCATATCAGGTCCGGCCCTTTAAGAGGCTTTGGGCTCAATTATGGCCCATATCAGATTCAGCCAGTGAACTGGACACTATGCTTTTGGACCCACTTGCTAAAGGCCCACTTAGTAATTCGGCCTGATATTAGTTTTGGCCTGTTAAGGGCCCGTTTAACATTTCGGCCCTATCACTACCGGAATCAGCTACTTTGCCATCTCCCAGTTCTTTGTCGTCCGCTAGCGGACGGCAAAGAAGCTCTTTGCCATCAGCTTCCAAAAAGCGGACGGCAAAGAACTGGCTGATGGCAAAGACCAAGTTTGCCATCAGCCAGATCTTTGCCGTCTGCTAGCGGACGGCAAAGAGGGAGGGGCCCCACTGACGAGCTGCAAAAAAAAACCTAACGGGGCCCCTCTTTGCCGTCCGCTAGCGGACGGCAAAGAGCAAGA
>NC_041388.1:392514004-392535997 GCF_002162155.2 Triticum dicoccoides | reverse complement strand
CCCGACCCCCCCGACCCCGAAACAGCACCCCGACCCCGACACGGCACCCCGACACCGACAGGACACGCCGACCACCGACACCTCCCGAAAAGGTGTTCTTTGGCCTTCGAGAGGCCGACGGGGTCATATATTTGTGAATTATTAGTTAGGTCATGTATTTTTCGATTTTGTTATGAAAAACATCATATATAATTGTGTTGATCGTGTAGTTTTAAATGTGCAGTTGTTTCATCGCTGCGAGGTTTGGTGTTCGACGACCTCGCCGTGCGTTTGACGAGCTCTGCCCCTTCGTTCGTGGGTGAGCACAAATGACAAGTCCTCCTCCCCTATTAATTATTTGATCTATTCCGATGAAACTTGATAGCTAGCTATATATGTGTCTTGAATCATCAGTATGCGTAACCAATATGTGTCTCCCATTCGAAAGCGTCATAGTTATAAATATGCATGCATTTGCATATTTATAACCTTGATTCTTTCGAATTGTCCAACGCTATCCATGGACAGCCCGAGTATGTGTAGATTGGGTTCATTTTCCCATATGCTTTGCTCCGGATCCGACCCATATATTTCGTCAGTGCCTCCCCTGTTGTTCTCCGGGTACACATCCTCTCTGTTTATTGCAGAGACGTGTATCAGGAGAACAGCGGGGAGGTGCTGCCGAAATTTTGCATCGGATCCGGAGCATAGCATGGGAAAATGAACCCAATCTACACATACACGGGTGGGATTAGGACCTATCATTACCTATTAGAGTGTAGGTTGCATGGACGTAATAAAATTGACAAAGTAGATCAACTGATGAATATATACATGGTGAATTACATATATAATTGTTATGTGTCCAGTAGCTCTGAAAGTCAAGATGAGTGACCGTGCTTGGATGTATACCGGTCACACTGGTCAGAACAAATGGAGCACTGAATGGTTCACAAAAACTAAGGGGTTTGTGCAAGCCGCATTTGCAAATGGCCAAAAGAAAACCTGGTGCCCCTGTTTCCGGTGCGGCAATTGGGAAAAGAAGACAGAGGCTGAAATGGGCAAACACCTGCAGAAGAATGGTTTTACGCCCGATTATACGGTGTGGACATTTCATGGTGAGTCTGCCCAACGTGACCGAGCTGAGGTGGATCGTCGTCGCACCGACGAGCATGGTACCGGGATGGAAAACATGGTGCAAGGCTATGATGATGCTCGGGATTCGGACGAGGAGATGGAGGAATCTGCAAAGGCCTTCAATGAAATGTTGGAGTCTTCGAAACGTCCGCTCCACGAGCACACTGAGCTTTGTCAGTTGGATGCCATCTCACAAGTAATGGCTCTGAAGCCTCAGTTGAACTTGGGCAGAGAATGCTATGACGCAATTATGACAGTATTTGGACGCTTTCTACCCAAAGGCCATGTAATGCCTGCAAACCTGTACCAGTCGGACAAAATCCTCCGTGCACTGAAGATGCCCTATGAGAAGATACATGCCTGTGAGAAAGGATGTGCCTTATTTAGGCTTGACTATGCGGACTTGAACTATTGTCCCGTTTGCATGTCTTCCAGGTATATTGTGGTAGACAACGGTATGGGTGAGAAGACACAGACCAAAATCCCCGTTAGTGTTCTTCGGTATATGCCAATCATACCAAGACTTCAATGTCTTTTCATGGTCGAAGAGACGGCCAGACAGATGACATGGCACAAAACAGGCAAAAGAACCGAACTAGATGCAGATGGGAATCTGATGATGGTACACACATCGGATGGTGTTGCGTGGAAAAAGTTTGATGAATTACATGTTGACAAAGCGGCAGATCCGAGGCATCCTCGAGTCGGCATCAGCACGGATGGGTTCAGTGTGTTTGGTATGACGGCAGCCCAATACAGTTGTTGGCCCATATTTGTCTTTCCACTCAATCTCCCCCCCCCGGAGAGATTATGCAAAGAAAGAACATTTTCCTGACGCTGATAATTCCAGGACCCAACTATCCGGGCAAAAATATGAATGTGTACATGCAGCCGCTTAAGGACGAATTGCAAGAAGCCTGGGATAATGGGTTCAAAACATACGACGCCTTTAGCAAATGGAACTTCATAATGCGTGTCTGGTACATGTACTCGACGCATGACTTGCCGGCGTATGCGCTATTCGTTGGCTGGTGTGTGCATGGAAGGTTCCCGTGCCCCACATGCAAGGGAGCTCTTGAGTTTCGTTGGCTTCAGGCCGGTCGCAAGTTTTCTTGCTTCGACATGCATAGACAGTTCCTGGATCCTCGCCATAAGTTCAGGAAAGACAAGAAGAACTTCATCAGGGGTAGAGTTGTCAAAAACTCTGCACCACCTGCATTGACAGGCCAACAGACCCTGGATCAGTTAAACACTCTCGAGCCAGATCCACAACGTCCATGGTACTTCAAGGGGTATAATACTAAGCACGCGTGGACTCACAAAACATGCTTATGGGATCTGCCTTACTTCAAAGACCTCCTTTGCCCACACAACATCGACGTGATGCACACTGAGAAGAATATCGACGAGGCACTTTTTGGTACATTGTTCGGCATAGATGGGAAGTCAAAGGATAATACTAAGGCTAGAGTCGATCTGGAGGCGCTATGTGATAGGCCATTACAAAACATGAAAGAACCGAAAGGAAAGCAGAACTGGACGAAGCCAAAGGCATGGTTCAATCTTGGAAGGCCAGCTATGAGGGAAATTCTCTTGTGGGTGCAACAGCAGTTGATGTTCCCCGATGGGTATGCAGCGAATCTAAAGAGGGGAGCGAATCTTGATAAACTGAAGATATTTGGTCTCAAGAGTCATGATTGGCACATATGGATTGAGCGGGTAATGCTGGTGATGTTGCGTGGCTTCATCCCTGAGGATGAATGGCTAGTACTGGCAGAACTCAGCTATTTCTTCCGTGTTCTTTGTGCGAAAGAACTATCGCATGGCGTGCTAGAAGAAATGGAAGAGTTGGCGCCAGAGTTGATCTGCAAGTTAGAGAAGATCTTTCCATCGGGCTTCTTTAATCCAATGCAGCATTTGATTTTGCATCTCCCAACCGAGGAAAGATTGGGGGGGCCCGTGCAAAATCGTTGGTGCTACCCAACTGAGAGAATGCAGAAGACGCTTCGAGAAAAATGTAAAAATAAACGTAGAATTGAAGCATCGATGGCTGAGGCATTCATCACAAAGGAGGCGGCAAACTTCGTAACAGCGCACTACGAAGCCAAAAATCGTCATTTGCATAATCCGAAGCCTCAGTACAATGCTGACGAGCCTAAAAAGGGTGGATCCAACCTCAGCCTATTCAAAGGGAATCTCGCACCAGCTAGTGTTTCACATCCAGTATCTCTGGATAACGAAGAATGGCGGACCATTTCATTGTATATCTTCAACAACCTGATAGAAGTGCGGCCGTACATCGAGTAAGTTCTTGGTACATTGTTTCGCAACTTATATTTCCTTTGAACTACTCTTATTCCTGGATATGTCATACAGTCGATACGTCGCCATATTCTCGTATGGAGCGGAGATCCAAAAGGATTCCGTCGAAGAGTATGAGCTTCTCGCAAAGCAAGGAGGTGGCTATCCCGGTTTCATCTCTTGGTTCAAACAAACGGTAATTTCTATTAGACAATTTCATTTCATTTGCTAATTTGTGCATAATGCAACAATCCTTTCATATTAAACTTGTAGGCTAATTCAGAGTCTATGGACGCCGAATTGAGACAAGTCGCTAATGGTTTTGACTATAAGGTCCGTTCATTTGACAAGTACGACATCAACGGGTATCGCTTTCGTACCTATGGCAAAGAGCTATCTATGGCCGACCGAAAGTTAACAAATTGTTGTGTATCTGCTATCGGTGAAGGAGGTACCGAGTATTATGGGAGAGTTGAGGCAATTTATGAACTTCTGTTCTATGGTCAAAACCCACCGAATGTCGTAGTCTTCAAATGTTATAGGTTTCAGCCGAAGGAGACTAGAAGGACTCATGAACATGTAGGGCTAGTTGAAATCAACCAAAGCACTCATTTAGATGTTCCTGATGTCTATATTATGGCTCAACAGGCGACCCAAGTATTCTATCTACCTGGGCCTGCCAAACTAATCCAAATCTGAAAGGTTGGGATGTCGTTTATGAAGTGTCGCCACGTGCTAGACTTTCTCCCCCAAAGGAAGAGGATTATGAACCTCACATTAACCCAGACACATATGAAGGAGAATTCTTCCAAGAGACATGTCTTTCCAAAAAGCGTTTCAAGAACCGCTATACTTCACCCCAAAACATTGAAGTAGACAGCGACAATGAATCCGACATCACCCCAGAGGAGGAACAAGAAGAGCCAGAACAAGAAGAGGTTACTGCTGCGGATGACCTGTCAATGCTTGACCGATTACGTCAAGGTGGCCTTGCACATGTTGATGCCAATGAACCCTATGAGCCCGTCATTGATTATAGTGATGATGATGATTATGCATTTATTGATGATACTGATCGAGATTATTAGTAGTGTCAGGTATTACATTTTTTTATGTTGTACTTGATGATGATACACTTAAGTGATACACATATTATTATTCATGTCGGTCTTTTTTTATGTTGTACTAATTTCGTTTACTGTTTGTCATGGCAGGTGTTGAAAGATGGTGGGCGCTGGTCGGGAGCGTGGTCTGAGGTCTTCCATTCCAGACGCACCTCTGCGCCGAGCGTTGCTGGACAGTATGGCCACACCGCCGGGCCCTTCTTCGTCGACCGCGGTGCCCAGCAGGGGACAAGGTAGGAAGAGAGGAGGTGGGGCACGTGGTCGTGGGAGAGGAGGTAGGGTGACTGCTACGGCGCCTTCCTCGCCGCCACCCCCAGCTGTTTCACCCGAGCACGTGACTGCTAGGGTGGACTCGTCCGAGGAGGAGGCTACACGGACTCTGGTCCACGAGCCTCTGGTCCACGGGTCTTGGGCCCATGAGCTTCGGGTCGACTGGCCTTCGGCCCACGAGAGTTCGGCCCACATGACCCCGGAGGAGCACACGTCCGGATGGGGTACCTGGCCGGATCAGCCCGAGGAGCCGAGTGGCCATGCTGAGGATGGCGGGGAGCCGACTGATCTTGAGGAGGAGGGGGGCACCGTCTACCAGCGTGGTGCTACACGGCTCCCGTCCGTGCCGGTGACCCGCGAGCAGAGGTGGTTGATTTTCCCTGATGGGGAGAGGTATGTAAGTGCATTTAATATTTTTGTACCTTGTGCATTCACGTTTTTTCAAATAACTAATGCATTGGCCTTGTCATGCTGCAGGGGTTGGGACCACCATCATAGTGTCCACCGGCCCAACTCCGTCCTTGGAGTTCTTTGCCGGCAAAACTTCTCGGGGTTTGTCACGTTGCCTGGTGAGGGTCGGCTTCCAGAGCTTGGATTGAGCTAGGAGCACTACGTGGCTGCCCCGGCCCCGCCGGATGAGATTATCGACGGTGTCGTGTGCGACACGAGGGCAGACATGGTGATCAAAAAGTTCTGGGTAATTTCTCCTTTACACATTTAAAAATCTTCAACTAGCTAGTTATTAATTGTACTAATCAATATTGTCTCATTTGATTGCAGACATTCTACAGGTGTGAGGAGGGATACGAGGAGGACGCGACACATGTTATCGAGAACGTCTGCAAGCGCCTACTCCAGAACTTACGGCACGAGGCTCAGGTGCAGGCTGTTCGAGACTACTACGCCTTGCGTGGTATCAAGAAGACCAAGCCGGCATGCCACGATAAGTTCCTGAGTAAGGAGCAGTACATGAAGGTAATTCTTAAGGCCTTCTCTACTTAAGTTCCTTCATTTAGTAATTCTTAGCCGTAGTGCTCAAGTTTCTATTTGCTAACTTAGGCGCCTCCGAGATGGTGTGCGGATCGGATGGATTGTTGGGAGGTGTTGGTCGATGAGTGGTGCTCAAAACAATGGCCAGCCCTCCACAACGAGGCCAAGGACAAACGTGCCCAAATGGAAGGTGTGCCACACCATCAAGGCAGCTCCAACTTATATCAGTTCGGGCGCAACTGGGTATGTGGTTTGCTTCATGATTCATGCAATTCATTCATCATGCTAGCTTGAGCCCTTTAATTACTAATTTTCATTGTTTCTCTCTTTCAGGCACGCTACAATAAGGCGGATAAGGTGCCAGAGGTGTACGACCTGTATGCCATGGCCCACACTGCCTCTTTCAAGAAAGTCAAGGCTTTCTCTCAGTCTGACCTCGATGATGCAAACAACTTCACCAACATCTCCTCCCATAACAAGCTCGTGAGATATAGAGATGAGGGGAAGGCGAGGAAAGGGGAGGACTTTAACCCGAGCCAGGGTCCCATTGATCTAGAGCTGTTGATGATATCTGGTGGCGGGAGGTCCCATGGCTCCATAGCCATTGGAGATGGACTTATCCGTTGTCCTAGCACTCTCCCAGAGATCAAGGCGCGCCAGTCGAGCTCCGCTCTTGAGATAAGGCCTCGTGAACGGCCAGTGCAACTCGCCATTAAGGTTAGTGATACATATTCAGTTATCTTTCTCCATTACATTGTGTGCGCTTCCATCAATGATTACAAATGGTCATGTGAGTGGTGTTGCAGGCTGCTATACAGAGTGAGAGAGATAGAACAGAGAAACTTCTGGCGGAGGCGGCGGAGAGGCAGCGGGAGTTGGAGGAGAGGACGACAAAGATGATGGAGGAGGAGAGGGCACGGAATGACATGCAGGCAAGGGCCATGTACGAGCTCCTTGTGGTAAGTTTCTTCTGCAGATTAGCCAAAACATTCATGTAGTGTTTGTCTCATTACTAACTAGTATGACTGAGTCGTCAAAACCAAATGTGCAGTCTGTGTGCGAGAAGACAGGTCAGACCGCTCCGCCGATGCCAGTGATTGCTCCTGGGACCACGGTGAGTTTTATTTGAATGGACATTACTTGCCAGTCTTAACATTTGAGTGCCATCATGCTAACAAGACATTGGAAATGATCTACGGTGCAGCGTAACTCCAGACAAGCATCGCACGATCCTTCTCCAGCTACCGACACGAGCCACCCCGCTCCTACACCTCCTGGATCTTGGTAAGTTTATCTAGTGTTTTGCTTAACACATGTATAAAGACCTAGACTTAGCTTTATTTCCTCCAATGCTTACCATAATGACCTAGACTTAGCTTCTTCTCCTCCAAAATGACTTAATAAGCTTACTGACCTCCAAAACCATCCATTTTACCTAAGTTAGCTCTAAAATGATCTGTACTTAGCTTACTTATGTCAAAAATTGCATAATTAGCTTAGTTAGCTCATAGACGATCCATTTTACCTAAGTTAGCTCTAAAATGACCCATTTTACCTTGGTTAGCTTATAAATGATCCAGTTCATCCAAGTTAGCTCAAAAATGACCCACTTTACCTAGATTAGCTCCTAAATGATCCATTTTACCTACGTTAGCTTTAAAATGACCCATTTCACCTAGGTTAACTCCAAAATGACCCATCTTACCTAGGTTATCTCATAAACGATCCATTTCAACTAATTTAGCTCATAAACGATCCATTTCACCAAGTTAGCTAAAAAATGATCCACTTCACCTAAATTAGCTCTTAAATGATCCATTTCACCTAAGTTAGCTCAAAAAGATCCATTTCAACTAAATTAGCTCATAAATGATCCATTTCACCTAAGTTAGCTAAAAAACGATCCATTTCAACTAAGTTAGCTCATAAATGATCCATTTCACCTAAGTTAGCTAAAAAACGATCCATTTCAACTAAGTTAGCTCATAAATGATCCATTTCACCTAAGTTAGCTAAAAAATGATCCATTTCACCTTAGTTACCTCAAAAACGATCCATTTCAACTAAGTTAGCTCATAAATGATCCATTTCACCTAAGTTAGCTAAAAACGATCCATTCACCTTAGTTACCTCAAAAATGATCCATTTGACCTTAGTTAGCTCATAAACGACCCATTTCAACTAAGTTAGCTCATAAATGATCCATTTTACCTTAGCTAGCTCATAAACGACCCATTTCAACTTAGTTAGCTCATATATGATCCATTTCACGTAAGTTAGCTCATAAATGACATACTCTTCTTGTTCTAGTCTTCTTCTTGTTCTACTCTTCTTGTTCTAGTCTTCTTCTTGTTCTACTCTTCTTCTTGTTCTACTCTTCTTCTTGTTCTACTCTTCTTCTTGTTCTACTCTTCTTGTTCTAACTTTCTTATTTTTCATTTTGCAGATTTCATTCACTTGACAAAAGCTTGCATTGATGGAGTGCTCCTTATCCCTTTCTTTGTTTCTTTTGTATTGTTGAACTATGCATGTATCGTTGGATGAAACTATTGTAATATATATGGTTGGATGCCTCTATGTTGAACTTGTTATGTATGATGGAACTATGCATGTAATATATATGGTTGGATGATGAAGTTATGTGTTGGATATCTTATATGTTTGCTCTATAATGGCCTTTTGAAATATATCTATATATGTCATATATATTTGTGATGAAAATTGTTGGATTTAATAAAAAACAGATAAAAGAGCCAATATGCAGGCTCTTTGCCGTCTGCCACCGACGGCAACAGGTTCTTTGCCGTCTGCCGCGGACGGCAAAGAAGACACGTGGCATCCAGCTGTGCTTCCTGGGAGCTGACCCATTTGGTCAGTTTGCCTACAGTGGCAGACGGCAAAGACTTTGCCATCAGTGGCAGACGGCAAAGAACCTGCCATGTAGTGACGTGTAGATGACATCATACGGTGGACGGCAAAGACACTAGAAATTTTGCCGTCAGCGGCGGATGGCAAAGAACCTGCCGTTAGCCACTTAACGGACTGACAGCGCAATTATCGTCGTCCGCTCTCTTTGCCGTCCATCGCAGACGGCAAAGGCCCTTTGCCGTCAGCCGCCAGGAAGCAGACAGCAAAGTAGCTGTTTACCGTAGCCTACTTTGCCGGAGCCTTTTGCCGTCCGCCGTTCATGCCTTTGCCGTCCGCCGTGGCAGACGGCAAAGTAGCTGATTCCTGTAGTGTATATTAAATTCGGCCTGTTAAAACCCCGTCATATAGTTGGGCCTAACTACGGCCCGGTTTGCATCCGGCCTACTCGCAGCCGGTATCTGATTGGGCCAAACAAGGACCCAGACAATTTTGGCCTGTTAAAAGCCCGTGATTTGATTCGCACAATCATGGGCGGGGGTTCATTTCGGGCTGCTGCGTAACTAGTAGCAATTAAGAACAAACCTACTCTATACAATAAAGAAATTACAGCATAGTAACTAAGAATAAACCTACACTACACAATAAAGGATTTAAGGTATATTACATCCACTAGGCATCAAAGTTCGCCACCAGTGATCATAAAGCGCAACGAAGAAGCAGATTACAAAAACTGGGCACCATTCCAGTGTAACAAAATAATACTTAACCGAGACCACTTCCAAGACAGTTCAAGAAAGGTTAGCCTTGCGGGGGAACTGCTACGCAAGCTGCTGAGCAAGGCTGTGAGACTGGCCTAGCATGTCGGTCATAGCTTCCAGGTGTAGCTGTTTAGCGATGAGGTTCTCATTGGTGTTCTCTGCAATCTTTCTTAGAGATAGGACTTCAAGTCGAAGTTGAGTTGCAGAATGCCTTTCTGCTAGAACTTGGGACTGAAGAAGTCGAACTGATTCAGACAACGAATTCTGTGAGCCTGTCTGACTGTTAGTCTCAAGTAACTTGAACACTGCATCAAGACAAGACTTTGGGTTT
Organism: Triticum dicoccoides; assembly: GCF_002162155.2. NCBI lineage: Eukaryota > Viridiplantae > Streptophyta > Magnoliopsida > Poales > Poaceae > Triticum > Triticum dicoccoides. Next base: position 392,526,239 of record NC_041388.1, on the reverse strand, counting down.
GTCTCGCTATCTTCAAGATGTTTTGCCTTCTTTGCTGCAATATATGTTGGGTTTGTCTCACAGCCTTCAACAGACTTGTGCATGCCATCAGGCATATCACCCTGAAACAAAGCAGAAAGATGACAGGTTTTGCACGTGTATAAACAAAGATGATAATTGTTCTATCAATTCTATCCAATTTCAAATTAGAAAATAAAGAGTATGTTCAAAATATCAATAGCATAATTTGGCATTGTTCATAATGCGGGGAGCTTCACCACACTACTGGATTACCATGTCAACATAACAAGCATAGATGAAGGGCAAAGAAAATCATTGTATCTATTTTGGATAATGTGCATGGCATGTTGTTCATATCATCAGCCACATTAGTAAGATAAAACAGGAGATGACAAGGTGCAAACGTGGGCTGCTTCACCACACACTGGATTATAGATCCACAAAAACAAGCATACATATAGGGAGTATTACGTAATGTGCATGGTATGAATAAGGAATTTGATTTTACAAGTAAAACTTAGAACTTACGGTTCTTACGAACATGCATTTTGGTAGAAACAGCAAACTAAACAGCAGTAAACGATAGGGAGTATGAGCAAATTAAACAGCAGTTGAGGATAAAGGCTTTAGAAGGACTGACTTACATTAACAGTTAACACCGGCTTTATAATGCCCTTCTCCATGGCAAGGGAAGGATAACTCAAGAATTTCAGCATAGAATCTTCTTCATAAGCATTGCATGTACTCTACATTTTGTTGAGAGTAATTATAGATATGATAATACTGGAAGGGATAGAGGATAATGAAGATAAGATGCAGATTGATGCTACATAATCAACTACCAATCCATGGAAGTACAAGCGTTACAGGACAAAATGTACTGACAAGAGCAATGGGCTACACTTCTGCACTGGCATTGTCTGTGTATTCTACTTGTTGGTAAGATTAAATACAGATCTGATTTGTTTTAGTAATTGGTGGGCGAGGGAGATAAGATGCAGAATGTTACAATATGAACCAATCCCTCTTCCCATAATACAAGAGTGTTTTGAACACTGGTGTACTGTACAAAGCGTTCTTATATTATGGGATGGAGGGAGTAGCTGTTAATGTAAGTACAATGATAGACCGCATTCAGTCCTTACAAGAGGACCGCAGAGCTAAACCTCTTCAAAAGCATTGGGTTGATTCTAAATTTATGTAAGAGTCCATACGGATCTTATAATGTCCACCAAATGGACGATTACGAGGCTAACATGTGCAGTGGTGCTACATAATCAAACAGCTATGAAAGTAAGCATGGTCATACAGGGCAAGAGGTACTCACAAGAGCAATGCAGTGTGCAGTATAGTTGCGAGATTCTGTGGTTCCTTGAGAACGATTGTTCTTCTGCTAATAGTTTTCATACAAGTGAGACACTAAGGCAAATGCAGAAATGTAGTTCAAACTGTGATGTGATATCATAGACAGTACCTTACGCTGCAGCCGAGACCAATGTGTAACAAGATTATTCCAGGCACCGTCGGATAAATGTAGCACCGGAGACTTTATAGAAATTTCGTTCAGAGGCTTGCCATCGAAGTGCGCTTGCCTCAGGTAGGAACGATACATCATCAACGAGTGCTTGAAAAGCGCAACCAACCCTTGCTCGTCATCACAATCCAGTTTGCGCCTCGCCTATTTAAAAGAATGAAATATTGTGTCTTCTATCAGCAGAAACATATGCAGTAATGACCATGAATAACATTAGTACATTACTTACGCGTAAGTTGCGGAGGAAGACTGGAAATTGTTCTATGTCTGCGGTATAATCTTTCCATGAAGGAAAGATGCGCACAAAGTTCCTGACAACAACATAAGCTTCGTCTTGTAAACTGGGAAGAAATGGAACAGGGGTCCTATTTGCTGTAATTGGGGCTCTCTCTGGTTCAAAAAGGGATTTGGCAACTGGATTTGGTGTACTCTTTGCTGGAATGGGGGTTTTGCGTCGTACAACTGGTGCTATGTCAACTGGCATAATCATACTGTTTGCTGCAGTTGGGGTCTGCTGAGTTGGGGCATCAGAAATGACCAGTGTAGTAGGGCTAGAGTCTGCTAGAGTTGGGGTATTTTGTGGGCCAGGTGATATTGCAACTACACCTAATGGGCTATTTGATTTATCAGGTGCCACTACCTTTTCTAAATACTTTGCTTGTGCTCCTCCACAAATAGCAATCGCCCTCTTCCTTTTGAACATCTGATACACAAGAACATCATTTGAATGGATAAATATGGTATGATGACAGATGGAATATGTACTGAAAATGGATAGGCAAGGCGTATTCACATAGACGATGTGTAAACTAAGCTAATGGTAGTTCAACAAAGTAGAAGCAATGCAAAGCACCAGTTGCAAGATATGTGCGAGCAATGTAACCTTGGAAAGTTAGAGTAAGTACTTTCATGGGTGAATAAGATAGGGCATCTTCCTCTAATTCCTCCACTATGGAGCTACATTGACTTAGGTCTCCCTCTAGCTCAGAATCACTGTTAGGATCATATTCTGAGCATGAATCTGTAGGTGGAGAGTGTTTGCATTGCATTGCGTCCAGACTTGATTTCAGTCCCTTAATGCCAAGTTTGATAGCCATGGCATTGTTCTGCTTTATTCTTTTCATGCGCGCAAGCTCATAATCATTATGATGCTGTTCAAAATCTCAGATTCATGAAAACATAAAAAGTAGTTGGATTATCTATGGAATGCATTGAGGTTTCAACTCGGAGATTGTCTCCCTATAAACCCCTGCATATGCAAAGTTCACCTCCCCAACCGTGCTGACCAGACCACACACAGAGATACACTCCCGAGCGGCGAACATGCATTTTCGAAACTAATTTAGGAACATTTAGCTGACCAATTAAACAACTCTGTTTTAATAATATCAAATTCGTATTTGAACAACTAAGCTTGTTTAGCTTGATGGGTGGAGCAGTGTTATTATGACACGAAGCATGTATTCTCATTGTAAAGTGATCATAAAAGGGGGAAACTCTAAGCATATATTTTTTAGCAAAAGAGGGTTTCCCCTTTGATTTCTAGTAAAGAAACCACCACAGAACCAACATGATCAATTAAACCCTAAGCATGATCAATTAAACCGTATTATGGCTGTGCCATGGCAGATTTGAAGCTACAAACCAGAGAAATGATATTTAGCATCCATTGTTTGCTTTGAACTAAGAACTAAATTCTAAGAGCTGAAAAGAAAGTAGAGTAACCAAGTTAAGATCTATTTTCTGGTTGAGATCAAAAAGTTGAGGAGATATGAAGTACCACCTCTCTTGCGGCGCCGTGTAGGCATCGGGGGTGCGATGGCTGTCGGTGGCGTTGAAGCAGATTTGCGACGGTAGACGGGTGCATCGGGGGATAAGTCCCGTTGCGGTGGAAGAGAAGGTCATGTGAGCGGCCCCGGCAAAGAGGACGACGACGCCGATGAAGCGAGAGGACGCGATGCAAGGCTATTGGTCCGTCGCCGTGGATGAGAAACGTCCATCTCTAGCAGTGGACGACGCGGTCTTGGTAGGCGCTCCGGCATGGTGGAGGACGGTGGCGATGGATGTGGTGGAGGACGGCGGCGATGGATGGGGTGGCGGACGGAGGCTGGTGTGGGAATGGGGTGTTCTAGCGTGGACGGAGTATGAATGGGAAAATGGAGGGAGAGGTACGGGGAACCATGTTTTTGGGACGCGCTTGTCTGAAATATGGGAAAGTTATGAACTTATCCCCCGTTTCAAATTTGGACGTCTCGTCAATTGGGGATAGGACGGTAATCTCGCATCTCCCAAATATTTGCCGGTAACTATTTCGGGCAAGGAGAGGGTGTTTGGCCGCCCACGGTTGGCGCCCACGGTGTATGAACGGGGCTGACAGGTAGGGCGGTTGTGTCATGTCTGATGGAAGTTACACATATGCCCCTAATTAAAATATTAGCCTACATCTATTTCGGACGAGGAGAGGGTGTTTTGCCGCCCATCGTGTATCAATGGGGAATGGAGGGAGAAACAGAGGTCTTTCGGACGAGCTTGACACTACTAGGAAAAGGGCTATAGATGAAATTGACACTAATGGCGCACCGGACAAGTGGTGCGCCACTACTATATACTAATGGCGCAGCATGTGCTGATGCGCCATTAGTGTGGAAGACACTAATGGCGCACCAGACACACGGTGCGCCACTAGTAACAATTTTTTTTCATTTTTCCAAACATACTAATGGCGCATCCAGGCAAAGTGCGCCATTACTAGTTCTAACTAGTAATGGCGCACCAGCCACACAGTGCGCCACTACTGTATTTTTTTATTCTTTTTTGCAAAACTACTAATGGCGCATCGTGGCATAGTGCGCCATTACTAGTTTAAACTAGTAATGGCGCACTACGCAACGGTGCGCCATTAGTATATATATATATCTATTATTTTTTATATTTTTGCAAAACTACTAATGGCGCACGGCCAGTAGGTGCGCCATTAGTATGTTGGGTTACTAATGGCGCATGTGTGGGTGGTGCGCCATTAGTAACCTGGGACCAGCTAGATATTTTGGACAGCCACACCTACACACTCAGTTTCCCCACTTCATTCCCTCCACCTCCTTCTCCAAGCTTGTCGGCTGCCTCCTCCTCCTCACCTCATTCGCACCATTGATTCATCAAAATTAAGTGGTTAAATTACCTTTTTTGATAGGTAAGTAAGGGGAAAGCTATCTTTATGTTGTAGATCTACTTTTTTTCTCCCTAGCTCGCTCCAACAACGTGCACATGCACTTTTTGTGGCCTAGCTAGATCTATGTATGTTTGTGGTGTTGCATATGTTTGTGGTGTTGCATATATGTTTGTGTTTGCAGGTACCGGTATTTGAAATGCGATAGATGCCAATATTTTGCCGGAATGTTAATTCATTTCCATTTTGGCGAGAATTTTGGCACTATGCATTCTTTTTGGTCCTATTTTTAGGGAAAGTCATGCCAAATTTTTTCTTGGTTCTAAAATATCGTTTTGCTCTACCCCGCAGGAGACCATGGTCCGCACGATGACCGAAGGCATCGTGAATAGGTTTTTGAGCTCCGCGAAGGACGAGATGCTTTAAAAGAACGAGACGGAGATAAGATGTCCGTGTCGAAGATGCAAGCTGAAGAGCCTTATTGCGGGCCCAGATTCCGGGCAGGTGCGGGATCACCTGCTCTTGCGTGGTTTCATGGATGGCTATCGGTGGCAAGGTGATGAAGATGACTATGAAGTCGTCCATGGGGGCCGGGCAAGGAATGAGGAAGGGCAGCAAGAAAACCACCGCGGCTCGGGCGGGCGAGAAGATGAAGAATATCCAGGACATGATCACGACGGTGATGTTGTACACAGTCATCATGTAGAAGATGTCGGACATGATGATGAGGAAGATTCCGGAGCAGACGAAGGGCATGATCATGAAGATGAAGATGCCGGTGGAGCAGAGAACGATGGACCATCGATGGGCTGGGTGCAGGACCCTCATATTCAAGAGTTGCTTCTCAAGCAAATGGATAACGCAAGAGCTGCCGCCCGAGAGAAAGCCAAGATTGACCAACTGGAGATAGATGCGGTTACTCCATTGTATGAAGGATGCAGGCCCGAGGATACCCACCTGAAAGTAACGCTCATGGCTCTGGAGATGAAGGTAAAACACAAAATGACCGACACATGCTTCGACGAGAACATGTCATTCTAGCACGAACGTCTTCCAAAGGGGAACAAGTGCCCTACCAGTTTCGAGGAGGCGAAGAAAATCATGTGTCCTCTGGATTTACCTCACGTGAAATACCATGTGTGCATGAACAATTGCATCATTTATCGGGACGAGCACGCGGAGTCTACCATATGTCCGGTGTGCGGCGTCACTCGATACAAGAAGAGGAAGAAAGCTCCTCGAAAAGTGGTGTGGTACTTTCCGATCACTCCTCGTCTGTAGCGGTATTTCGCGGACCCTAAGGTAGCAAAGCTCCTGCATTGGCACACGGATAGGGAGGAGAAGAAGCGAGAAGATGACGCAAATGATCCAGAGATAAATAAAAAAGACAAGATGATGAGTCACCCTAAAGATGGGAGCCAGTGGCAAGCGTTGAACTTTGAACACCCAGAATTTGGGAAGGATCCAAGGAACATCGTGCTGGGCGCGAGCACCGATGGAGTCAAAGGGTACACCACTAGGGCGGAGGCGGAATCTAGATACGCCCGCTATCTAGCGGGAGAGAGGAGGGAGCGTTGGAGGAACCGGATGAAACCAGTTTCATCACGATGATGCTCATCGTGATGACCGCAGCTCTCTTCTATGTGATGGTAGTTTAGATGATCGATATCGACTTGTAATGTAAAGACAAACTCGCTACTCGCGGTCTCGAGACTTGTAATGTTTTATCTTTGTTCGGTCTTTTGAATTCGGAGACTAATATGATGAATTTTATTCGGAGACTAATCTTCTATTGTATTCGATGAATCTGTTGTTACTGTGTGTTGCTGTCTATATTCTGTCCAATAATATATTTTGTAACCTGTGCAAAAATCAGAAAAGTAAAAAGAAACCTAATATTCATACTAATGGCGCATCACCTGAAAGTGCGCCATTAGTATGCCAAAGGATACTAATGGCGCATCACTACACAGTGCGCCATTAGTATGCCAAAGGATACTAATGGCGCATCACCCCACAGTGCGCTATTAGTATGCCAAAGCACGTGGGTAAATATGGCCCCCTAGGAGGCATACTAATGGCGCATGGTGGTCTATACTAATGGCGCACAGCGTGGTGTGCCATTAGTATACCAGATACTAATGGCGCACTAGTGGTGCGCCATTAGTAAAAAATACTAGTGGCGTGGTACTAGAGGCGCACCAGTAGTGTGCCATTAGTAGGCAAAACTGGTGCGCCACTAGTAGGCCTTTTCCTAGTAGTGTGAATCAAATGAGTTTTGCCGCCCATGTTTGACGCCCACCGTGTCGGAATGGGCTCAGAGGCGGTCGTGTCACGTCTAATTGAAGTTACTAACCTACCCCTATTTAGAGCAGTGGAAATCAGGCCGATGGATTGTCCGTTTAATGGGTAGACAGTAATTTCCATCTCCCAAACACTTGGCTTCGGCAGCCGATGTGGGAGTGGACATTTTGCTGTTTCTTTCGAATTTTGGGACAATAAGCATCCACGTTTACCCTGGCAACTAAATTCAAATCCATTTTGTATTCCTATATGAATCTTTATAAATCATTCTATGTGTTTTTATATATCTTCAAAAGGACGACAAAGATGTATTCCACTGTCATATATGAATATGGTTTACAAATGCCGATACTCAAATTCAGAAACTAGAATCCAGTTTAAGGTGAATTCGAATATTTGGAACACTTCATGTCCAACTCAAATGTCACACGCAGCATAATGTGTACTCCCATTTAGATATGTACACAAGCGATGTATCAAGATTCAAATACCGAGTCAATCAACCAAGAATGTATGGAACTAACAGACATATAAACACTTATAGAGTATATGGATCAATAATATCAACTAACATACATAAGCCAGGCCGCTGTACTTTTTTTTGGCTACAACAACATCCTTTTTTTAGCCAGCATCTTGGCCCTTTCCGATGCGTGCCACTTATGGTCCATCTATACTACTATTGCTGAATGCACATTCAGCCCGATTGGCATATTTGTAGGTCTGGCACAACAATCCAAATGAAATGTCTCAGAGTCTTATTAATTAATACAGACTTGTGCTCAAATAAAATTACAAACAAAAAAACAATTATTACATGATCTCTAAAACAAATGGTTTGATTGATTACATGAACAGACAACACAAAGGTTATTCAACTATAGAAAGAACATTTCACCTATGATTAACCAAGTAGGAATTTAATTTCCTTTTTTCCTTCAGGACCTTAACAATCTGGCCAGTCTCAGCTTGCTTCGTTTTCAAATCCACCAAATATTTAATGGTTGTCTTGAGTACTGCTTGTGATTGTGCTATTTGCTTCCTCAACATGTCAACTTCATCTCTAATTGCAGAAGCAGAATCTCTTTTTACCACTAGTTTAGCCTCTAGAGCATCAGTAGTTGGCAATTCATAATGCACAATTGGGCCGGTGCCACTGTTGTGGGATGATGCAATGTCCATGGGGACCTCGCTCTTTGATCTTGGGCTAACCTGTTTTGCCATTAAAATTCCGATTGGATTCAGAAAAGTTGAAGTTAGCAAAACATCTCAACTGGGAGTTATAGCAGCAAACCAGTTAAACAAACAAGGAATTAAAGAGTTTCAATTGGATGCTGAAAAGTAGTTATTAACATCATTGTAACCCGCTGTTGCAGCAGCAAAGCAGTTAAACAAACAAGTAGATATTTAAGTTAAGGCAAACAGGTAATTCTTAACAGTAAGTATCAAACACATAGATAGGCGCAGTCTACATTATGATTAACAGGCTATGCCATTATGTAATCAGTAGCAAACTAAATTAAGCCAAGCAACGTAATTGAACAATTTTGCAATAAGTGGCTAACTAAAATTCCAAGAAGAAGGTAACTGAACTTACGCTAGTTCTTTGTACAGGCACACTGCAACTTCTTTTTCGCTTACAAGGTTGTACGAAGGAGTCCATGGCATCAATTGCTTCGATATGCAGTCCCAATACTTCTTTCTTCCCACACTGCATGGGTAAGTTGAATGGTCAATCTGATAAGATGGTGCGTCCTTGATATGTTATATGAGGACGTGTAGTCAGACTAGTTGTAGCCAAACACATCACACTGGCTTTTACTGTATATTTCATGCGATTACTTTTGGCATATCAAGATCTAAGCAATCTACAATAGGATGAAAAGACTGGCATCCTTCACATTATTGGCGAACTCAGTTCATAGAAACAAGCAATTCAACCATTCTGTGGGTAAATCAAAAGCGCCACTGGAATATTTTTCACTATCCAATCATACACGCAAAAAGGGGTGACACCACCATAGGGGCTGGTATGGGCGGCCGCCTCAGGTGGCTGGAAAGTGTGCACCTAGTTTGAGTCGTCCAGGTTGGCCCACGCTAGTTTTGTTCATCCCAACGCACGAGCAGGCAATGTAAAAAATGAAGAAAAATGTTTCAATTTGGATGGGCCAATAACATAAGTGCAAGGCAGGCCCTATAGCAGGCTTGCAGCCCAAACGAGCGCCTCCCATATCGATCGATAGCAGGAAAAATCCCAATTCATTCGCTCCAGCCTCCAGTCTGGTTCGCTCCTAACCTAGCCGCCGCTAGACAGACCGACATAGCACTTCCTCGCGCCCTCGTTGGAGGGTGGTCGCCGGGCTTCAGGCGAACGGAAGGACAAGAAGATGAAGATCCAACGCTGGGTGTAGCCTTCGTGGGAGGTAGCGGCGGCAGCACGAGCATGGCATCGAGCTTGCACAACTGGACAGTCGCAGCTTGCAAGAGTAGCATGTGCAACGAGCACGTACATCACATCCCTGATTATATCTAATTCAACTCTTCAATTTCTGGCCAATATTTAAACCTGATGGTGTTGTAAAACTGCTTGTATGTAGGGAATCTATGAGAAAATGAAACCAATTTCTACTTATATTATAACTCCCCCAATCAATACTGAACTGACTGAATCTGATGTATCTAATCAAGTTTCCGGTGCAAACATACAAGCTCATGTTGTTCTTGAGCCTGAAGTGTCTAATGAATAGACTGCTAATGAAGGATTTGATGCAAACATTTTACATGCTCTTGGTGATGAACATATAGTGTCTAATGAGGGATCTAATGCAAGCATTTTGCAAGCTCATTGAAGGATTTAGTGTCTAATGATGATCTACTATGTTGAGAGAGACAGAGATTTGCAGGCATTGATGACAAGCAAATTATAGTGCATTTTCATAGCTTGAGGAAACGTCGAGGCCATCTACCAGAAAGTCCCTGTATCATGACAACATAGCATAAATACTTTTCTAATCTGTTGTTTGAAACTATTGGCATACTTGTGCAGGATAGATATATTGATATGCAGTTTGCGCACTGGTTATACGTGCAATTACACTTCGATATTTTCAGCCAGAGAACGAATAATTCAAGCAGGTACAGACCATGTTTGTAGTCCTTGTACACCATGTTGCATTTTGTGTTTTTAGGTGCTTGCATCATTTAGTATTTATAATCTGAACTACTTTGGATCATTAGCTAGTTTTCAAAGTGCATGTAGCTTCACATTTCTCAAGTTATGTTGATTTCCGGAGTGCAAGTGCCTTCGTGATTTTTAAGTTAAATGTTCGCCCCTGGTAACTTGAATTCATGGATCAGCCACTGCACACAAATCATACACGAATGCCAGTACGAATTAAATGAAATGCAGGGACTTACGCTAGCTCGTTGTATAGGCTCACTACAGCTCTGCTTGCGCTTGGGATGTTCCATATACAAGTCCATGTTACCACTTGCTTGGATGTGCAGGCCTTGTGCTCCTTGCATCCCCCTCTGCATTTTTGACACCGCAAATGGTTGATAAAATAAGAGGAATCGACCTTGATGTTGTACCGGAGGACAGATACTTACAAGGTTATATGGGTGTGCAAGATTTGTACCAGATCCTGTAGCGCCGTCATGCTTCGCTAAAATATGTATTTTCTTGTTTCAGATGATATCTCCAGAAGAAATAAGAGTTAAGGTCAGAGTTGCATAGGCGGGTAAGCTAAGAGAGCAGTGAAAGGATATCCAAACATCGTCGGAACAGTGCACAAGGGAGTGATGTGTGGATACCTAGTTCGGGCCGGCGTTTGGGCATGCTCGCCTAGCTAGAGTGCGGGTCACTTCAGAGCCGTTGAGGGTGATGCGCTGGTGTTGGCTGGCCACGCACGGATGCAGATCTTGAGTGACAGCGGAGCGCGACGATGCGGTGGACGAGACCGTTGGTGAAGCCCCAACGGCCTCGGGGGGCGGAGGTGCGACGATATGCTCGGTGAAGTAGCCCCGGTGAGCTGGGAGACAGCGTCGGTGAAGCGCACCTGATGCGGTGGAACTCGGTGTCTGTGAGGCACGTCGGTTGCGGTGGCCGACATTGTCGGTGGACCACCCGGTGCGGTGGACGATGGCGTAAATGAGGTAGCTCCGGTGCGGTGGTGAAGCGCGACCGTCGTCTTCGTCGTTGTCGTCCGGCACAGAGGTGGGGAGTGGTGGGGAAAGAGATGAGACGAGGGGCGATTCGAGGGTTGGCGGCGAATTAGGGATTTGAGCAATCTGGGCGCGGAAGGGGATGGTGGAGAAGAGAGATTTTGCAGGGCTGGAATTGGGGCCGCCAGATATTTCAATCCAAAATGTGGAAGCGCGAACTTATATTGTTGTCATCCTTTTTGGGGGGAGGGGGTGGGTGACTGGGTGCTACGCGTCCGTCCGACACATGCGACCACCCCGACAGGACTATGCTTCGGTGCCTTAAGGCACCTGCCTTTGTGTCCATGACATATGGGCCCAACAGGTGGCTGGCCCACATGTCAGTGACCCAAAGGCAGTTGCCTTTAAGGCACCGAAGCAGCGTCCACCCCGACACGACCCTGGTTTGCCTGGTGCAGAACAGTTCATTTTAAGTTGTCTGAAACGACTTATAAAAGTGAACGGATGGAGTATCTCGTTTCGAATGACTAATTATTGCAAGGAAAACAGGGGCATGGCAATACGTACAGATTCGTTTGCAAATGAAAGATGTCTGAAATGTCTTCAAGGTCTTATAAAAGTGAACAGAGGGAGTACTATAAATTAATTAATGAGGAGTTATTTGAAAAAAATCGAAACGGTACCCACGCTAACGTGGATTAGAGTGTGTGTCACATAATTAGTTATTTGAATTAGAGTGTGTGTCACATAGTTAGTTATTTGAATTAGAGTGTGTGTCACGTAGCAATCTCCAATTCTAACGTGGATTTCACATTTCACTGTATCCACGCTACTTTTTTAATACAAATTCATATGTATATGATGAACACCATGGTAGTGAGAAAACTTCTGGATGGATTCAAACATATGACCTACAAAATAGCACAACAAACTGAGTCAATGTCAACTTTTCGAAACTTAGTATGGCATGAATTCGAAATAATTACCTGTATGCCTGGTCCTCGGTTCAAATCTTACAATGTACACCAAATTGAAACATCGATATTAAGTCTCGTACTATGTACCAT
>NC_041388.1:392492747-392513673 GCF_002162155.2 Triticum dicoccoides | reverse complement strand
CTAACCACCTTAGGAAGCTATCGGTTTCCAACACATGTTCATTCTTTCTCTCCATGTTTCGATCTCTTAGTCTCTCAACTACACAACCCCTTTTTCCACTCTACCAAATGTATTTACCTCACACACCCGCCATTGCACCCCATGCCGAGCTCTCTCTCTCTCCCCCCCTCTCCCTCTCACCCTCTCGCGCTAAATACATGCATTGCCTATCTAGCCCCCCAACCTCTCGTGCATGCGCACGCACGCACGTTGTATATCTAGGTCACTCCCTCGAGACTGTCTCACTCTTTCTTCCACACGGCGGGCCACACTCTCTCGATCTCGCTCTCTTTATCTGAGTCTCGTTTAACCTCGTTTTCTTTCACACACAAATGATATATCTCCCTGTTCGGGCCTCGATCAACATACTCTATACTATCTCACGCAGATTGTCTATCTAGGTTAGTCCATCCAAGCCGCCACCACTCTTTCGACCTCATGGTGGGCCACGCTCACTCAGTCTCTCTCTCTCTCCGTATGTCTCGATTGACCTCGCTCTTTCTCGGACAAAAATGATATATCACCATGTTGAGCCCAATTTGACCTATTCACATTGTATACTCTCTCACGCACATCATCTATCTAGGTCACTCTCTCCAACCCGTCTCACTCTTTCGATCGCACGGCGACCCTATGTGATCGGTTGACCTTGCTTCCTCTCACGCACAAAATATATCTACACGTCTGTGACTGGATCATCTCTCAAGCTCTATCTTACAGCCCTCACCCTTGCCAAAAAGCTCAATCGGACAATATCTCTCCAGAGCATATATATTTGTTCAATGAATGTCAGACCACACTCACTTTGTATCTCTATCTATATGTCTCTCGATTGACCTTGCTTTCTCACACCGTATCTTCCACGCGTTGAAGCTACTACCTCTCCATCCCTCGCAAAGCCGGAGCTATTTACATTGCGAGGGGCACTCCAACCTTGGATTAATTTGTGTAGGCATTTATTCTAGTTGGTTTAGATTATATTTTCATAGCATTCGGCCCACAACTACTCCAATCACCATAGCGGGTAATTAAGCTACGGGGAGCACCTAATATGAGCACCGGGGAGCCGTTGGATCGAAGATGCAGTGGCATACACGAGGCCTGAATGTTTTATTTGCAAAAAAACCTTTGGAGAGTTAGGAAATTGCACATAATTACAAAGACTACTCCCAAGCCATTGGATCTCACTTCCAATGGTGTAAAAACTCGTATCACCATAGTATCTAAGCTGCGGGGTGGATGTGATATTCTATGCCACTGTCATTTTTGTTTGTAAACTTGCAAAAAACGTGTAACTCGTGCTGTTACTTGTCTAACCGAGTAAAGTGTTTGTTCAAAAAACCATCCTACACTGAAATATCGGAACAACACACGGGGGTCCCACTTGTCATTAATCAAATTTGGACCTAAATCTAACAAATCTGAAAGACGAGATTCGAACTGGCAACCTGGACTACAAAGCGTAAGTCGATAGCCTGAAAAAATGAATGGTTGTTGGCTTTGTCCCATAACTTGATTTCATACAGTACTTGCGTTGAGTAGAGTAGAGGGAGTGCCTCGTCAACACGTGCATGACCGTTATCTCACTTATAGGTGGGTCCCAGGTCTGCGATCTCAATCTCTCTTCTCTCCATCGTCTAACCTTTGCACGGGCACACACGAAGAGCGGCCCTAGCTTTCCGTGGTGTTATTACAACTAAAAAAACTTGGAAAATAGAAGAATCGCCTAGAACAAGAGACGTTGTGGCTGGTCGAGACGGAGCTAACCACATCTATCCTCCGTGCCACGTTTGCATGATGAAGCTGTGTGGCTAGTGGGGTGTTTTCCACCGACTGGCTGGGTCCCGAGGTCGAACCATAGGTACTCTACTACGTCTGATACAGTATAATTTTACACGCACATTTTTCCTCCGTGCCAAGACGTGGCACACCCTACCGCGCGGTTTTGGGGTCCTCCCGGGTGGTGCACGCATATATTCTTCCTGGCATGGGACTCCCTACCGTGTGTTTTCTGGGTCCTCCTCGGTTGTAGCGCTGAAGCAAGTAAATGAGTCGTCAAATCACGAAAGACCACCTTTCCCACCGAGTACATCAGTGAAGCACGGTGGCTAGCTAGTTGGGCTAGTTCGAACAATTAGCTAGGCCGCCGCCACATTTGTTTTTTCACCCCTTTTTTATCTACTTGCCGGCAGGTAAATTTAAATATCCACCGCGGCATTGCTCTGGTGTTTGGGTGCGGCAGGATTTTTAATTTTTTGATTGACGGGAGAAGACGCGGCAGGATTTTTAATTTTCTGATTCACGGGAGTAGGCGCGACAACAATTAGTCACGATGACTCTGCTTGTACCCACTGCTCCCTGATGTGAGAAGTCATCGACTGGTGTTTTACCGTGGTGAAAACCAAAAGATTCCCCGCTCCCTCCGCCTTCCCGTAGATTGCATTGCCTTTCAGCCGTTTCGCCCCCTTTGCTTCCTCTCCCCATTGCTTCTACCTGGTGCCATGGCGGCGCAGGAGATCATGGAGTCCGAGGTGAGGCTCCTGACACAGGAGCTCCATGCCAAGGATGCGGAGCTCAGGGCCAAGGACGTGGAGCTCCATGAGCTCAAGGAGGAGAGGAGTGCCATGCTCCTCCATTATGTGCGGAAGTTCACGGAGCTTCAAAAGCGGTAGGCGTCCACCACAAAGATGCTCGAGGCATCGGCGGCATTGCTGCAGAAAGCGGGAGATATGATAGGCCGTCAGGGGAGCCGGCTGGAGCGTGAGCGGGCCGATCGTGACGAGGTCCAGGATCGCCTCAGCCACTTGGTGAACCAAGTTGCCAAGCACGTGTTGCGGCTGCGCAATGCCTACCGTCATGCCAGCGCGACGATGCCGGCCGTCGGGCTAAACCCTCTGCATGGGCATGTCCATGTCTTGGCGCAACATGACCGTTGGATCAAACTCAAACGATGCAGATCAGTCACTATAGCACAAAGCGTGTGGGTGTGTTTGGTTGCATTCTCATCTCAATATAGTTGTTTCCCCTTCATGCACTCTGCCAAACACCCAAAAGTGGGTCGAGAAGGGAACTTTTGCTCCCATCCCGTGCACCCTTCATACACCCTGCCTAACACTATTCGTGCTTCATGTGGTTCATGTTTCGTGGAGTACTATAGCACCGTACTCTCCGTGCGTTGTGGACCTAGTTCTATTAACATTGATCTCACCGTCCATTCTCGCCGGACAATCGAAAAAGCGGTACTATGTTACATATAGGAGTAGTTGACATGCGCACAACATCATTTGTTATCGTCATATCTTACTACACTAGCAACAAGATTGTGTAGTACTGACGTATGAACCACTGCACATGCCTAGTAGTAGGAGCCCTGTGTATGTTCAAGTGGCTGCCGTGTTTCGCACTCCTCCGTCGTAAGAGTGGAAACACTTGTTGTAATCATTTTTTTCTTCTGAAAAACAGTGGACACGCTCTACAGTGCGGATCCTCCTCCAGCCATGCACTAAATTACTCACTTTCTCCGACTTGTGGGACAGCCAGCATCGGGGTCCACTAGCCATGCACTAAATTACTCCGTAGTAGAGTGACGGTAGACTACCCCGATCGAAGCGCCGCAGTAATGCCCAATGAGCCGTCAAATCACAAAACCCCCTCCTTTCCAGCAATAAGTTGGATGGACAAAGAAACCATCATTTCACTCTTCTCTCTCAGCTTCATCTCTACCCAACCCTCGCTTCTGCCTCATCTTTTTCCTCATTTCTTCAAGAAAACCCTGACTTGCTTCTGCCATTGTTCTTCTGTCCCAAAGAAGGAAAGGTGAGCGCATCAATGGTGTTGATTCTGGCCAAGGCCCGGTCTTGCAACCCCGAGACTGATCCTATAACTCCCTCTCTTTTCTTCTTTTGGGTTTGTGATTATGGTTTCTTTTCTTTTATTTCTATTTGACAGTTTCTTGATGGACGCTGGAGCACCGGCCGAAGTGATGTCTATGGCTCCGGCCGAAACCGTCGAGGCTCATGGTACGAAGAAGCGCAAGCACCCCGCCGAGACTACCGTAGACAAGCTCAAAGCCATGGCCCTATCCAAGCCCCCCTCTCCGGGATCCCTCATTAAGCAAGTCCAGGTAATATCTCTTCTTGATGATCTTTTTCTTGATCTTGATCGTGTTTTTTCATCTAACACGCAGTATTAGTACTAGTAGTACAACTTTCTGGGTGATCTTGCATGTGATTTTTGTGTGCCAAATGACGATTCTAAATTCCTCTTTTGACCAAAACATGCGAGAGGTTGACACTGGTTTCTTATAGATTACTTTCAACTACTCCCTCTGTCCCAAATTTCTTGTCTTAGATTTGTCTAGATACGGATGTATCTAATACTAAAATGTGACTTGATACATCCATATCTAGACAAATCTAAGACAAGAATTTTGGGACAAAGGGAGTACTTTATAAACATCAATGCTACCTTTTAAGAGGGTATATTTGCCTCAGTAACTTGTGTTATGGATATTGCATGTAATCCCTCTGCTCTCATGCCTTTGAAGACATGTTCTAGTGTCTTTGTTCACTCATTTCTGTGCGTATATGTAGTCATATATGGAGTATAATATCGAAAAGCATCTTATATTTCTGAACGGAGGTAGTAATAAAACATGGTTTCTGTTTGAATTAGAACCAGGTCCGCGGTGGAGATGAAGTTCTCAAAGTCATGCCGTGTGAACTGGAAGACCTGATGATGAGTTCTACTGCTGAACTATCCAGCTGCTGTGTCCTTGTCGCCACGTGTCCTGAACTAGTGTTTTCCTGTAGCATTGTTGTCAGGCGTGTTCTCGAGGCTGTACTTGACCACAACAATTTCCTGGCTGTGCCTTCGATTACGAAGGGTGTGGTTCTTGTAAAGCTTCCCAACAAATCTGATGTGGCCTATCTTCATCATCATGTTTATGAGTGGAAAGACCACTCTGTTAGGTTCTCCAAGGTTGACAAGATGGTGATGGTGCATGTAGACATCTCACACGAAGTCCATGGCTAGTCAGTTATGCGGGGTTCATCCCGTAGGTCGGTGGCAAAAATAGTCTGCAGAGTTTAGTTAGTGCAACTTTGCTTGTCTATAGTAAGTACTATTGTTCAGTACTTGATTTGTGTTTGTGAACCCTGTATTGTTTATTAGTACTGCCGCTTTTGGTGTGTGGTCAGTCCTGAGAATGGTGTATGTTAATGTCTGTCCACTCAATTCAGTCTATATATTTTGAAGTATCCATATCATATTTTTTATGAGGACCGTCTATCAATTATGGTTACACTCCAATATCTGTATGCATTGCAGGGTTTATCGCACCCACCAGGATTTCTAGCCCCATGGATGTTTGGTCCATACGATTTATCACGACCTTTGGACTGTCCTGCTTGTGGGAGTAGGCGGGGCCCCTGCATGCCACGCGTAGTTGAACGATCAATCTTCTGTTTAGTACTTCAACATAGTGATATCCTGGTAAGGATTCACTCATGTCACATCAAGTAAATCTTACTGATTTACTGTCTAAATCTTATTGATTTAATGTCATGTTTTCTTTCTTTTCCTACAATTTTACGATGCAGGTTTTCCCACGTGACATTCATCACAGAATAAACCGTTTGGTCTGCTCTACGATGGCTATTTTTGCAGGTTTCACTTCTTATGTCGTGTCAGTAATGAAGGCACTATCCATCACTTATATTACTGGAAAAAATTGGATCAGTCTGTTGTCTGAGTACAAGCTGAATCCCTATGATGAACTGCAGTTTGGTTTAACAAAAATGCCACAATTAGTCCTTCTCGCATTTAAAAGAAATGAAGAAAAAGACTAGATCACGGTCACGGATCCTAGTCAAGTTAGAAAGCTGATCATAGCAGACCAGACATGATCGCCGTTGTCTCGTACAGATCGAGCACCGACAGTTACTCTAGCACTGACAGCGGCAGCAGCTCAGTCTGATCCAGCTAAGGATTGGGCACCGACCGCGTCAGCGGATCAGTCTGATCTACCGAAGGATCGGGCATCAACACCGGCACCTGCTCTAACACCGGCACCATCTCTACAAGGAGCACCATCTCCGGCAGCGGTGGCGGCTTTGGCACCTGCACCAACACTTGCACTTGCATCTGCTCTAGCCCGTGCAGTTGCACCGGCAACAGACTGGGCTGCAGTTCGCACTTCATATACCAAAGTCCTTACAAAAACCGACATGTCCACCATCTTGGTAAGCATTGGCCGCCCAAGTGCTTCATTCTTTTTTCTTTCCATGTTGTTTCACATGATTCACTGTGTTGATCTAACTGTTTGGGTATGTCTTCTTGTTTGCAAACAGAGAATTCCTAGAGCAACGAGGGAGTTGTTCAACAATCAGGGCGACCGCGGCCAAGTTTCTCTTACCATGCGCAGCCTTGGTGTGAATGAACCTGCTCAATATATCGTAAGTACAAAGGATGGTCGCATGATGATTGATGCTAAAGGATGGTCAAGGTTCAAATCTAAATCATATCTTGCGGTAGGGGATGATGTCAAAATCGAACTTTCTCGGCAAGGAGAGCTGGTCCAAATCAACTTTGAAATTCTTCAGTAGTAGCACGCAACTGCCTAACTGATCTATCCTATGAGAGATTTTGATCTAATAATATGGCATGGTGAAACAAGTGTCCTGTGTGTATAAGTAGTACGATAGTATTATTTATCACATGGTATATCGTTGATAGAATTGCAACTCTGATTGCTGGTTAGGAAATGTCGTTCGATTTCATTCCAACAGCTGCCGTGCTTTATTCAATTTTGTGTATTCGCCTTGCGACAGCATCTAAAACCAGCGCCGTACCGATCGCTTGCAATATGAAAAGTGCTGAGGTAGAACACATGGGCCCCCAAACATGCAGGGTCAGCCTGCGGCCCAAAGTCCAGAACCTGGTTTCGAGAAGCACTAGCTCAGTGCAGAAGTGGCGTCCTCCTCCTGCTTTGGGTGGGGCGAAGATGAATGTTGATGTTGCGTTATCTCGCAATGGTGAAAGGGGAGCCCTGGCAGTTGTGAGCCGGGATCATACAGGCTTCTTCCTTGGAGCATCGGCACTGGTGTGCGAAAGTGTTACTGATCCAGAGATCCTAGAGGCAATGGCATGTTGCGAGGGGCTATCTCTGGCTCTTGACATAAACCTACAACAAGTTCAGATTAGCACCGATTGTTTAGCAACAGTCAAGCATATCGGAGAGGCATACTTGGGGCCCAGCAAAGTTATTATGTACGAGATCAAGATGAAGAAGAATATGTTCCAAACCATGGAGATCATACATGAAAAACGCAAGTGTAATGTTGAAGCGCATGTGCTCGCAAAAGCTGCTACTTCTTTGCCCTGTGGATGCCATCTTTGGCTCACAGGAACCGCCGAAATTATTTGTATACCTATGACTGTTAATCTTCAATAAAGCAGCTTTTATCCCTCCAAAAAAACATATGAGTATTATATTCTCAGCTGAACCCCCATAATGCCCGTGCGTTGCAGAGGGAGTATTTTTCTCGGCAAGGTGAGCCTGTGATATAAAATATTTGTATATTTCTTTACAGAGGGAGTATCTCTCTGTCAAAAAATATATTTATGTGTAACTACTTACTCCTGTCTTTCTACTTCCTTTCGCTGATATGTGGGGCAACCGGCAATGGGGTCCACGTGCCATATGCACAAATTAGAGTGCACAACTTCACGGTAGACACACCCCGATCGTAACTCCGCAGTAATGCCCCATGAGCCGTCAAATCACAACCCCCCTTTCCAGCTTTAGCAGTAAGCTGGACGGACGAAGCGGCAATATTTCACTGGGCCTGAATCCCTTTCTCCTCATCTGCTTGTTCAGAGAAAACCCCCTCCCGGCGATTGCATAGGGTTTTCTCATGGAGAACCAGGTACGAATTCTTCATCCATCCCTGATAAACCCAAGTCCCTTGGTCGCAGGTAATCCTAGGATGGCAGCCGCCGCCGTTGATGCATTTTTCTTCCTACTGAATCTAGTGTGTTTCATTTGCAGTGCCCAAAGTGCGAGTACCCTACAGGTTTCTACGCCCTCGGCGAGACGCCACACTTGTTCCTTCTCATCCTAACACAGCATTTTGAAACACGCACAGTATGTTTCTAGAATCCTCTTTTCTATCCGGGAGGGTGGGGGTTTTTTGAACATGATGTGTTCTCATATTATTTTTCCGGCAGTGTATTATTTGCTCTGCCAGAACACATGTACTCAAGATGCTCGGCCTTGCCATAACTGAATACACTAGTTTAATGGTCACAGTCAAGACAAGCCATGGATATAAGTTCCGACTTGGGTTCATGAACCAAGAAGATCGCTGCTTTTTTTATGGCCAAACTTGGATAAACTTTCTCAAGTGTTACGGACTGAAAGTTGGCGCATGAATGTTGATGGAAATAGCAGAACCTGGTCTCGTCTTCACTGTGATCTTCCACCCCGACGTCGTTCCAATTGTTCATCCATGTTAGTTTTGTATCTGGGTCTTGCTTGTTGCCTCGATTACTTCTTAATCCACCTATTCTGTCTGACTAATCACAATTTAACTTTCGAAGTAGCAACAAATCTCTCATGAAGATACTACTTCTAACTAATATTTTCTTATAATTGGTGGCACGTGTAGGTTTTTTCAGAGTAAAGCAGTCTGCTCGTTTGTTACTCTGTAATAACTCGGTTGTTACTAATGGCACTGAAGTTGACTGGATCGACATCCACAAGTTCCTACACTTTATTGATCGTCTTGAGGTCCTTGTGGGGCATTTCAATGGTCGAAGGCCACGTGGGATATGTGTGCCACTGTTGCACTCGTTGAACAGGTCCAACTATGTTGAGAAACTTATGGTATGAGCTGTTTTCTGTTATATATGTTGTTCATAAACTATTGCTTATACACAGTTTTACAGCTATGATCTTCTTGAAACAGGAACTGCCGACTTCTATTGTTCCTATACAGATGCCTGGCCATGGTCGGGTCAGACTTGCGCTTGGTCACAACATGATGTTTATGTCGACCTACTCAATTCCCCTTGGAGGTGAAAAGATACTTATTCATGGGTGGTCTCAAATAATGAAGGCCCGTCCATCTTGGAGAATAGGACAGAAGATTATGTTCATGCTTTTCCATGGCTCTAAAGCGAATATCCTGTTTATTGACCATGTTGCGAGATGAAGCCACTTTCAGAAGGTTGTGGATGCGTGGGGTGGCGCCTGGGCCTTGTCCTGGGGCTTGGCGGCCTCACCCTTGGTTAACTGTAGGCGAAGTAGCACTGTTCGAGGCATGCTTTGTATGGTTGAACCTGTATAAGTACTCATACTGCTTTCAGCTTTGGTTGTTAAGTGCCCCAGCTGGTTTCAGTTAAGGTTGTTAAGTACTACAGTCTGTCGTGTTTCTTTAGTCCTGTCTTCCTCCAGCCGCCAAAACCAAACCAGCGCCGGCGGGGCCGCCTGCTTCCGCCTCCCACGGCTGGTTGTGCCTCAGCGCAAGCATCGCCGCCCCACCGTCTCCTAAAGCGTTAACGCCGACGTCCTCCGCGTGCTTTGGTGCACTCGCCGCGGCGCCGCCCTCTCGCGTTGTCAACATGGTCAACAAACAACAGGAATCGGCAGAACTACGTGGAGAGGATGATAGTAGGGGCCCACCACGTCAGCGTATGGAAAAATAAAATGCTTCCTCCTAGTGTTTTCCTGACATCTGGGACCCACGACATTGGGAGCGTATATAGTCAATAGACAAGAGAACAACACAAGATCGGCTGACACCTGGGACGTAGCTACTCGAGCAGTATTTTGTTTGTTTGGTATTGTTGAGACGGAGCAGGGTTTGAACTGGGTTGTGGCCCTTCTAGCCCAGGCTTATATTTTATGTTCACCATGTGACCAGCCCAGCTATTTTTTCTTTGTGAAAATGAGCCCAGTTTATTTTTTCTGAAGAATACCCAATCCAGGCCTACTTATTTTTCTATGCCCTGATGGGTTGCAACTCTTTCAAGACGCCTACAAATCTTGAAAGTAATATGAAATGGGTTGTAAATATAAAAAATATGAAATGGGTTGTAAATATAAAAACAGATGACAAATTGGCAATTACTTTATAATTTCTGAATTTTATTACATTTTCAGATTCCTATTTTACTGGGCATTAACCTAATTTAAATATATCTTCAAAGTACTTTAAATCTAGCTGGACATTTCAGTATTAAAAATAGTTTGGAACCCACAGAAATATGCGAAATTGTCCCTGGCCAACCAAAACAAAATGACTGCAATAAATTGCATAAGAAGTTGCCATGAGCTATATATAAATTATTAAAAAAAGGGGGAGTGGTCTGACTTGTGGGCCTGTTTAGTTGACGTGTATGCAAGATTTTTTAGTTATTATATACGTCAACAAACCATTCTAGCAGACGTAACCGTTGGATGTCAATCCAACGGCCGTCGTGTTAGAGTCCAAAACAAGGGCAAAAGTGTTTGGAAAAGTAGATACGACGGAGACGTATCAACTCCCCCAAGCTTAAACCCTTGCTTGTCCTCAAGCAATTTAGTTGACAAACTAAAAGAAAGAAAGAAAAACTTTTACAAACTCTGTTTGCTCTTGTTGTTGTAACTATGTCAAGCCAGCATTCAAGTCTTCAGCATAGATCATCACTAACCACATTTGCAATAATTCTCAGGTCTCATAATTACTCATATCAATAGCATAATCAACTAGCAAGTCATAATAATAAATCTTGGATGACAACACTTTCTCAAAACAATCATAATATGATATAACAAGATGGTATCTCGCTAGCCCTTTCTGAGACCGCAAAACATAAATGCAGAGCACCTTTAAAGATCAAGGACTGACTAGACATTGTAATTCATGGTAAAAGAGATCCGATCATAGTCACGCCCAACATAAATTAATAGTAATGAATGCAAATGACAGCTGTGCTCTCCAGCTAGTGCTTTTTAATAAGAGGGTGATGACTCAACATAAAAGTAAATGGATAGGCCCTTCGCAGAGGGAAGCAGGGATTTGTAGAGGTTCCAGAGCTCGGTTTTGAAATAGAGATAAATTGTATTTTGAGCGGTATACTTTCATTGTCAACATAGCAACTAAGAGATGGCGATATCTTCCATGCTAAACACATTGTAGGCGGTTCCCAAACATAATGGTAAAGTTTATACTCCCCCTCCACCAACAAACATCAATCCATGGCTTTCTCGAAACAACGAGTGCCTCCAACATACATCAGGTCCTAGGGGGAGTTTTGTTTGCAATTAATTTTGATTTGGTTTGCATAAAGCATGGGACTGGGCATCCCGGTGACCAGCCATTTTCTTGTGAGTGAGGAACGGAGTCCACTCCTCTTGAGAATAACCCGCCTAACACGGAAGATAAGGACAGCCTTGGTTGGTACATGAGCTATTCGAGCATACAAAACAGAATGTTTATTTGAAGGTTTAGAGTTTGGCACATACAAATTTACTTGGAACGGCAGGTAGATACCGCATATAGGAAGGTATAGTGGACTCATCTGGAATAACTTTGGGGTTTAAGGGATTGGATGCACAAGCAGTATTCCCGCTTAGTACAAGTGAAGGCTAGCAGAAGACTAGGAAGCGACCAACTAGAGAGCGACAACAGCCATGTACATTTATTAAAATTAATAAACATTGGATGCAAGCATGAGTAGGATATAATCCACCATGAACATAAATATCGTGAAGGCTATGTTGATCTGTTTCAACTACATGCGTGAACATGTGCCAAGTCAAGTCACTTAAAGCATTCAAAGGAGGATACCACCCCATCATACCACATCATAACCATCTCAATAGCATGTTGGCACACCAGGTAAATCATTATAACTCATAGCTAATCAAGCATGGCACAAGCAACTACGATCTCTAATTGTCATTGCAAACAAGTTTATTCATAATAAGCTGAATCAAGAACGAGGGACTCATCATATTTACAAAAACAAAAGAGGTGGAGTTCATACCAGCTTTTCTCATTTTAGTCAGTCCATCATATATCATCATAATTGCCTTTCACTTGCACGACCGAACGGTGTGAATAATAATAAGAGTGTACGTGCATTGGACTAAGCTAGAATCTGCGAGCATTAAATAAACAGGAGAAGACAAGGCAATATGGGCTCTGGGTTAAATCAACAATAATGAATATAAGAGCCACTTCAACAATTTAATCATGGTCTTCTCCTACTGATCCCCAAAGAAAAGAAAAGAAATAAAACTATTTACACAGGAAAGCTCCCAACAAGCAAAAGAAGAACGGGAAATATTTTTGGGTTTTCTTCTTAATTATTATTACTACAGCAGAAAAATAAACTACTACTAATTTTTTTGGTTTTTCTTAAGGTTTAACAAACACACAAGAGGAAAGCATAAAAACGAAAATAAACTAGCATGGATGATACAATGAAAAAGTATGAGCACCAACATCTAGCAATGAGTGTGTGTGAACATAAATGTAATGTCGGTGAGAAATACATACTCCCCCAAGCTTAGGCTTTTGTCCTAAGTTGGTCTATGGCCACGGCTGGCCTGGTGGATACCCGTAAGTGTAGTTGGGGTCGTACTGCGATGAGGAATAGTTGGGATCATACTGATGTGCAGCGGTTATCGCCTGCAGAGCTGCAGCGTGGAGTCGAGCTGCCTCCGCTCTCCTCTCGTACTCTTCTGCCTCCTCTCTGGTAATAAAACATCTTCTTTTTGTCTGTGAATCCAAGAAGGAAGGAGCAGGGAGAGTAATACAGAAAACATGTCGTTTATCAAAAATTAAACGATATAAGAGAGGTGATTCAGGCCTCTCGACAAACTGGTGCGAAGCCATAGAGTTATAATCTAAATATGCAGGAGGCAACTCGGTATCACTCTCACGAATGTCTATCTCAAGAAAATGAGCTAAGCGGGTTGCATAAATTCCTCCAAAGAAATCTCCATTATGTCTATTATGATGCAACCTACGAGCTACAATGGCTCCCATATGATAAGATTGGTCTCCTAGCACAGCACTCCTAAGAATGCTAAGATCAGGGACACACATGTGACATGCTTCATCCTTAGCATTTATGCATCTACCGATGAAAAGAGCAAAATAATATATAGCAGGAAACTGAATGCTCCCTATGGTAGCCTGCGTTATATCTCTAGATTCCCCCATAGTTATACTAGCAAGAAAGTTTCTAAATTCAGATTTAGGGGGATCCCTAACACTACCCCATGATGGAAGTTTGCAAGCAGAAGTGAAATCCTCTAAGTCCATGGTATAAGATTTGTCATAGAGATCAAACATGACTGAAGGAGAATTATGCGAAGATGAATACTCAAACCTCCTCACAAATGAACTTCTGAGATCATGATACTGGGGGCATTTGTTAGCCTCAAAATCCTCAAGACCGGCATTGCGCAAATATGCTTTGAATTCTTATTTAATTCCCGCACGGTCCATAAAATTTTTCGACGGCCATTCGCAAGGCCGTACTGGAGCGTCTCTTGGTGGATCCTCGTCAGCATCGCGGATAGCAATCCTGGGTCCTTGCTTCTTAGAAGAACCACATTGGAACATCTTCCTAAGCATATTGTTTTTCTCTGAAAAAATCTAAAACTTTTAGTAACTTAAAACAAAGGTGAACCAACTTCAATAAAACTGATAGCAACTACTCCTACAAGTGCCTAGAGCCTATATCAAGCCTTAGAATTACTTAGAACCATATAAATTTGACATGCAAGCTCAAGAACATGGTCACCTATGCAGCACAAATTTGCAAAGAATAAAGCACTAGAACAAAAACTAATTGGACCAATGGAGGAGTCACATACCAAGGAACAATCTCCCCAAGCAGTTTTGCGAGAGGTGCTTTGAGCAAGGAGATCGAAAATCACAGCAAAAGTGGCCGGAACTCGTGCTTCAGTTGGTTTTTCGAGTTTGTGTGAGACAAAGGAAGAAGATGGGTGCTATGATAAGTGGAGGAGGGCCACCATGGGCCCACGAGGTAGGGGGCACGCCCACCACCCTCGTGGCCAGGTGGCAGCTCCTCCCGCGGTGATTTTTGCACAGTAAATCCTCAAATATTCCCGAAAAAATCATATTAAATTGGCATGTCATTCTAAGGACTTTTATTTTCGGGATATTTTTATATTGCACGGATAAGTCAGGAAACAGATAGAAAAATACTATTTTTATTTTATTTCTACTAATTAACAGAAACTATAGAGAGGGTACAGAAGTTTGTGCTTCTAGTTTCATCCATCTCATGCTCATCAAAAAGAATCCACTAACAAGGTTGATCAGGTCTTGTTAACAAACTCATTCCGATTAACATGAAACCGGAGAAATTTCGAATAACACTAGGTTACCTCAACGGGGATATGCACATCCCCAATAATAAGTATATCATATTTCTTTTTAACAGTAGGAAGATGAAATTCAAAACCTCCAAATATAATCGATGGAATTTTTCCGATAGAATTGATAGTATGAACTTGAGGTTGTTTCCTCGGAAAGTGTACCATATGCTCATTACCATTAACATGAAAAGTGACATTGCCTTTGTTGCAATCAATAACAGCCCCTGCAGTATTAAGAAAAGGTCTTCCAAGAATAATAGACATACTATCATCCACGGGAATATCAAGTATAACAAAGTTCGTTAAAATAGTAATGTTTGCAACCATAACAGGCACATCCTCACAAATACCGACAGGTATAGCAGTTGATTTATCAGCCATTTGCAAGGATGTTCCGGAAGGTGTCAGCTTATTCAAGTCAAGTCTACAATATAAAGAGAGGGGCATAACACTAACACCGGCTCCAAGATCACATAAAGCAGTTTTAATATAATTTCTTTTAATGGAGCAGGGTATAGTAGGTACTCCGGGATCTCCAAGTTTCTTCGGTATTCCACCCTTAAAAGTATAATTAGCAAGCATGGTGGAAATCTCAGCTTCCGGTATCTTTCTTTTATTAGTAATGATATCTTTCATATATTTAGCATAAGGATTTGTTTTGAGCACATCAGTTAATCGCATATGCAAAAAGATAGGCCTAATCATTTCAGCAAAGCGCTCAAAATCCTCATCATCCTTTTTCTTGGATGGTTTTGGAGGAAAAGGCATGGGTTTCTGAACCCAAGGTTCCCTTTCTTTACCATGTTTCCTAGCAACAAAGTCTCTTTTATCATAATGTTGATTCTTTGATTGTGGGTTATCAAGATCAACAGCAGGTTCAATTTCTACATCATTGTCATTACTAGGTTGAGCATCATCATGAAAATCATCATTAATATTTTTACTAGGTTCATGTTCATTACCAGATTGTGTTTCAACATCAGACATAGAGATATCATTTGGATTATCAGGTGGTTCAGCAATAGGTTCACTAGAAGTTTGCATAGTTCTATCATTTTTCTTTTTCTTCTTTTTAGAAGAACTAGGAACATCAATATTATTTCTCTGAGAATCTTGCTCGATTCTCTTAGGGTGGCCTTCAGGATACAAAGGTTCCTGAGTCATTCTACCAGTTCTAGTAGCCACTCTAATAGCATAATCATTTTTCTTACTATTCATTTCATCAAGCACTTCTTTTTGAGCTTTAAGTACTTGTTCTACTTGCGTGGTAACCATAGAAGCATGTTTGCTAACAAGTTTAAGTTCACCTTTAATATTAGCCATATAATCACCCAAGCGTCTAATCATATAAGCATTTTCTTTTAATTATCTACCAAAATAAGCGTTGAAGCCGTCTTGCTTAAACATAAAATTATCAAACTCATCCAAGCATTGACTAGAAATTTTAGTAGGAGGAACTTCAGCTTTATCATATCTATAGAGAGAGTTTACCTTTACTACCTATGTCGGGATATCAGGATCAAGAGGTTCTTCAATAAATAAAGAATTGAGATCATATGTTTCTTCAACAGGCGGTATATTAAGACCATGTATTTCTTCAATAGGAGGTAAATTCTTAACATCTTCAACTTTAATACCTTTCTCTTTCATATATTTCTTTGCCTCTTGTATATCCTCGGGACTGAGAAATAGAACACCTCTCTTCTTCGGAGTTGGTTTAGGAATAGGCTCAGTAATTGGAGCAGGAGGTGGCTCAGGAGGTGGCTCAGGAGGTGCCCAATTATTTTCATTTGTCAACATATTATTCAATAGAATTTCAGCTTCATCCGGTGTTCTTTCCCTGAAAAGAGAACCAGCACAACTATCCAGGTAATCTCTGGAAGCACCAGTTAGTCCATTATAAAAGATATCAAGTATTTCGGGTTTCTTAAGAGGATGATCAGGCAAAGCATTAATTAACTTGAGAAGCCTCCCCGAAGCTTGTGGGAGACTCTCTTCTTTAATTTGCACGAAGTTGTATATTTCCCTCAAAGCAGCTTGTTTCTTATGAGCAGGGAAGTATTTAGCAGAGAAGTAATAAATCATATCCTGGGGACTACACACACAACCAGGATCAAGAGAATTAAACCATATCTTAGCATCACCCTTTAATGAGAACGGAAATATTTTGAGTATATAAAAGTAACGCGATCTCTCATCATTAGTGAACAGGGCAGCTATATCATTTAACTTAGTAAGATGTGCCACAACAGTTTCAGATTCATAGCCATAAAACGGATCAGATTCAACCAAAGTAATTATATCAGGATCAACAGACAATTCATAATCCTTATCAGGAACACAAATAGGTGAAGTAGCAAAAGCAGGGTCGTGTTTCATTTTATCTCTAAGTGATTCTTTGTTCCATTTAACTAATAACCTCTTAAGCTCATATCTATCTTTGCAAGCTAAAATAGCAGTAGAAGATTCCATATCAAAAAGATAGCCCTCAGGAATAACAGGCATATTTTCATCATCACTATCATCATCGTATTCAGATTCAATAATTTCTTTTTCTCTAGCCCTAGCAATTTGTTCATCAAGAAATTCACCAAGGGGCACAGTAGTATCAGGCATAGAAGCAGTTTCATCATAAGTATCATGCATAGCAGAAGTAGCATCATCAATAACATGCGATATATCAGAACGAATAGTAGAAGCAGGTGTAGGTGTCGCTAGCTTACTCATAACAGAAAGTGAATCAAGTGCAGAGCTAGATGGCAGTTCCTTACCTCCCCTCGTAGTTGTGGGATAGATCTTTGTTTTTGGATCTCTCAAGTTCTTCATAATGATAAGCAGATATAAATCCCAAGTGACTCAAAGAATAGAGCTATGCTCCCCGGCAATGGCGCCAGAAATTAGTCTTGATAACCCACAAGTATAGGGGATCGCAACAGCTTTCGAGGGTAGAGTATTCAACCCAAATTTATTGATTCGACACAAGGGGAGCCAAAGAATATTCTCAAGTATTAGCAGCTGAGTTGTCGATTCAACCACACCTGGAAAATTAGAATCTGCAGCAAAGTGTTTAGTCGCAAAGTAATATGATAGTGGTGGTAACAGCAACAAAAGTAAAGACAACAAAAGTAATGTTTTTGGTATTTTGTAGTGATTGTAACAGTAGCAGCTGGAAAGTAAATAAGCGTAAACCAGTATATGGAAAACTCATAGGCACCGGATCAGTGATGGATAATTATGCCGGATGCAGTTCGTCATGTATCAGTCATAACATAGGGTGACACAGAACTAGCTCCAATTCATCAATGTAATGTAGGCATGTATTCCGTATATAGTCATACGTGCTTATGGAAAAGAACATGCATGACATCTTTTGTCCTACCCTCCCGTGGCAGCGGGGTCCTATTGGAAACTTAGGGATATTAAGGCCTCCTTTTAATAGAGAACCGGAACAAAGCATTAGCACATAGTGAATACATGAACTCCTCAAACTATGGTCATCGCCGGGAGTGGTCTAGATTATTGTCACTTCGGGGTTGCCGGATCATAACACATAGTAGGTGACTATAGACTTGCAAGATAGGATCAAGAACTCACATATATTCATGAAAACATAATAGGTTCAGATCTGAAATCATGGCACTCGGGCCCTAGTGACAAGCATTAAGCATAGCAAAGTCATGGCAACATCAATCTCAGAACATAATGGATACTAGGGATCAAACCCTAACAAAACTAACTCGATTACATGATAAATCTCATCCAACCCATCACCGTCTAGCAAGCCTACGATGGAATTACTCACGCACGGCGGTGATCATCATGAAATTGGTGATGGAGAATGGTTGATGATCACGACGGCGACGAATCCCCCTCTCCGGAGCCTTGAACGGACTCCAGACCAGCCCTCGCGAGAGGTTTTAGGGCTTGGTGGCGGCTCCGTATCATAAAACGCGATGATTTCTTCTATCTGATTTTTTCTCTCCGAAAGCAAATATATAGAGTTGGAGTTGGTGTCGGAGGGCATCCAGAGGGCCCACGAGGTAGGGGGCGCGCCCTAGGGGGGGCGCCCCCCACCCTCGTGAGAAGGGTGTGGGCCCCCTGGTCTTCATCTTTGGCGAGGAATATTATTTTCTCTAAGATGTTCCATGGAGTTTCAGGTCATTCCGAGAATATATTTTTTCTGGACATAAAACAACACCATGGCAATTCTGCTGAAAACAGCATTAGTCCGGGTTAGTTCCATTCAAATCATACAAGTTAGAGTCCAAAACAAGGGCAAAAGTGTTTAGAAAAGTAGATACGACGGAGACGTATCAACCGCCTACTCCCGCCTCCCGTGGCCGGCTGTGCTGCCGCGCAGGCCTCAGCGCCCCCTACTACTCCCATCGCTAGCCAGGGCATCCCTCTACTCACCCACACCCCCTGTTATTCTGCGGCGACGGCAGCCTCACACCGCAGCCGAACCGGTGAACGCTCATACTCCTCTCCGCGTGGGCATCCACTGCCGTGTCTTCCCCGGCGCCGTGTCGTCCCCTTCCTATGCCTCACCGTCGTCCACCGCCGTGGTGCTCTCGGCGCAGCGTGGTCAATGTGGTCAACGACCAACTTCCATCGGGACAGTACTGTACATGGAGAGGCTGACAGCTGGGTCCATGACAGCCGCAAGGAAGTGCCTCCTTATTACGCGCAAAATAATTATTCCTCCACCTGACAGCGGAGACCCACCGGACGGGTCACCAGTATTTTGCGAAAAAAATTGTTTCCCCCTGACTGTTGGGACCAACCGGACAGGCCACCGTATTTCGCGAAAAAAATGTTCCCCTGCTGTCAGCTCGGACCCACCGGAAGTGCCTCCTTATTACGCACAAAAAATGAATACTCCCCCGCCTTGATGGGACCCACCTTGGTGGGAGGCTGACTTGTGGGCCTACTAAGTTGACGGGGACGAAGGGCTTTGTCAACTTAGTCAATATGAACGATTCTAGCTCCAGTGACCGTACGATGTCCATCCAACGGCCGTAGTGCTTCTTCAACCTCTGGTCTTCTTGCTCCAGCCGCCCAAAGCAGCGCCGGTCGTGCCGTATGCTCCTGCCTCCCGTGGCCGGCTGTGCTGCCGCGGAGGCCTCACCGCCCCCTACTATTCCCACCGCTTCCAGGCCCTGCGGCGACGGTAGCCTCACACCGCAGCCGAACTAGTGAACCCTCGTATTCCTCTCCGCGCGGGCTTCCATTGCCATGTCTTCCCCGGCTCGGTGTCGTCCCCTTCCTAGGACTCGCCGTCGTCCACCGCCATGGTGCTCTCGACGTGGCGTGGTCAATGTGGTCAACGACCGACTTCCATCGGAAGAGTACTATGCGTGGAGACGCTGACAGCTGGGTCCACGACCGCAGCAAGGAAGTGCCTCCTTATTACACGCAAAAAAATTATTCCTCCACCTTACAGCGGGGACCCACCGGACGGGGCACCGTATTTCGCAAAAAAACGTCTGCCCCTGACTGCTGGGACCCACCAGCTACATCTTCGCACGCAAGGAAGTGCCTGCCAGTCGGGACCCACCTGGTCGAAGGGTACGTAGCGTTGTCATTCTGGTCGCGAACGTGTATGTACATATATACTGGTCGATGTAGAGGCGCACACGTGTCGTAGTAGAGGCGCGCACGTAGCATGTACATGTACGTACAGCGGCCAGGGTAGAAGAAAGAAAATATGGCCACGTATGTGTACATACGGGTGGGGTCTCGAACGCCTACTCGCGCATACGTACGGCCAGGGCTCGTGTACATGGCTGGGTCGAAACGGAGAAACAGCATCGTCGTCGTGTTCATGGGGGGGCAACGGAATGCGTCGTGTTCATGGGGAGGCAACGGAATGCGTCGTGTTCATCGGGAGGGCTTGGACGGAACAGGCGATGGAAACGAGGTCTGGCGTACCACGGAACGGAGGAAACGGCCTTGTGTTCGACCGGCCACGTTTAAAACGGGATGTTGTTCATCGGGAGGGGTCTGGCGTACCACAAAACGGAGGAAACGGACCTCCTGCGGTCGAAACGGGGGTCCTGTTGATCGGGAGGGGTGTGGCGTACCGCAAAACGGACGAAACGGACTTGTGTTGGAGCGCTACGGTCGAAACGGGGGTCATGTTCATCGGGAGGGGTGTGGTGTACCGCAAAACGGGACTCCACGAGATACTGTTCATCTCCACCGTCGACCCCCTCCAGCCTCCACGAGCTACTGTTCATCCACCATCGACCTCCTCCAGCCTCCACCTGCAACTGTTCATCCACGGGCTCCTATTCATCTAGCCTCCACCTGCGACTGTTCATCCACGGGCTCCTGTTCATCCAGCCTCCACCGCGCGCTACTCCACCGGCTACTGTTCAACCACCCCTCCACCATATACTTTTCATCCAACCCTCCACACCACGGGGTCCTATTCAACCACCCCTCCACGGGCACCCCTCCACCGTCTACTGTTCATCCAGC
>NC_041388.1:392442823-392492408 GCF_002162155.2 Triticum dicoccoides | reverse complement strand
CTACTACCAAGGTTTTTTTTGTCATGGACGGCCTAAAGAATGTCATGCAGCTGCGTCTTCGGCCCGCCCAGGATGAAAAGCCCATTTTCTGTCATGATTTTTTGTCATAGAAGTAGGAGCCCACCACATCTATGATGATACCGGGTTTTGTCACAATTATCGTCATAGAAGTGTCATATGTATGACAGAAAAAAAATCGTCCGGCCCAAAATGTCACGGATGTGTCTTTTTTTTGTAGTGAAACTTATAATTTGAAGAGACTTGCAAACATATCAAATCATGCATATAAGAATTCAGAGAAGAATCAAATATTGTTCATAGATAATATTGATCATAAACCCACAATTCATCGGATGTCGGCAGACACACCGCAAAAAGTATTACATCGAATAGATCTCCAAGAACATCGAGGAGAAATTTGTATTGAGAACCAAAGAGAGAGAGAAGAAGCCATCTAGCTAATAAGTATGGACCCGAAGGTCTGTGGTAAACTACTCACACATCATCGGAGAGGCTATGGTGTTGATGTAGAAGCCCTCCGTGATCGAATCCCCCTCCGGTAGATCGCTGGAGAAGGTCCCCAGATGGGATCTCACGGGTACAGAAGGTTGTGGCGATGGAAAAGTGGTTGCTTCGCTCCCCTGGATGTTTTCAGGGTATAAGAGTATATATAGGCGAAAGAAGTAGGTCGGTGGAGCTACGAGGGGCCCACGAGGGTGGGCAGCGCGCCTGCCCCCCTGGGCGCGCCGCCCTACCTCGTGGCCGCCTCGCTGCTTCCTTGACCTCCACTCCAAGTCTCCTGGATTGCGTTTGTTCCAAAAAAGATCCCCACGAAGGTTTCATTCCGTTTGGATTCCGTTTGATATTCCTTTTCTGCGAAACTCTGAAATAGGCAAAAAAACAATTTGCACTGGGCCTTCGGTTAATAGGTTAGTCCCAAAAATAATATAAAAGTGCATAATAAAGCCCGTTAAACATCCAAAACAGATAATATAATAGCATGGAACAATCAAAAATTATAGATAAGTTGGAGACGTATCAGGCTGCAATCATGGTGAAATCCAATGTATCTTCTTCTTTCGACCGAAACCTTGTTTTTAAATAATTTTTTGGCAGTTACATGCTAACTTTGCTGAGGTGGATGCCTGAAATAGGGAACTGAATGCTGATGTGGCATCAAGCTGATGTGGACGGTGTGCATGTTGGGAGAATTGGTAGTAGTGGGGATCAACTTCCTACGAATGTTAGATGCCTGTTCAAACCTGAACTTCTTACCGAGGATGGTGTTTGACAAATCCTACCGCAAAATAAGCATTTAGGAACCCGTCAAAAAAGTATTTAGGTCAAAAATTTGTGTCTTGGGCCTATTGAAAACATGGTGACTCACACTTTTGTGCTAGCCTAATGGCGGCAAAGAAAAAATCTTTTCGCTTTAGATCTTTCATCATAAAAGAAGGATTGGAGATTCATTCCTGGGAGGACAAATGGCTAGGAATGCTTAGGCTATAGATTCCACAAACATTCTAGGGAAAAACTGACATTGAGCACTGGATTAATAGGCTTGTTCAATAAATTAACATGAAATTGTGCTAAAGTGATAAATAATGGCTTGGTTTAAATTATAGATACGTTTGAGATATATCATACTTCCATACACTTTTGGTATGACTGGAACCTTGTTGTAAGATGTTTTTGCTAGCTTTTAATCAAGATTTGGATGTCATTTTGACAGAAGCCATGAAAATATGGGAGCCAATTAAGAGGTCATATGAAGTATGACAGCCTCCCGCCTGCAATTATGATGGCTTCTTAAGGTTTTCCGATGACAACTTCTTCTCGTGTGCGTTGGTCCAACTAGACGTCAACATGATGACATTTAGCCTACAAGACACAATGTGAGGACGACTCCAACATTTTTGAGTTTCTGAGTGGCAGCAACGGACCGCCTTCAGCTCATGCCGAAGATTGTGTTTGTTTGGCACTCAGAGTCCTGGTTGTGATTTCATTATTTTGTGGGTCACTTGTAGTACTATTGAAAGTCTATTTTTTAGAGGAAAATGTCTCCAGCCCCCCGACTCTGCTGCATAGTAATGAAACCAATATGTCTCTTACACATCAAATACATTCTTGAGACCGCGGAGGGAACAACAGACCATGCCGCCTTATAACATGGTAAAATAAAATCACTACACAAATTGCAAACTACTGCACAGTAGAAGGATCCCGGTCTTTGCCAGTGGGGGGCTCCGTTTTTGGATTTTTCCTCAAGTTTTGTTAGGGTTTGTGTCCTGGTTAGGAAGATAATACTATGGTGGTTCCCTAGAAGATGGAATGAGGTTCTCCCCATCTAGCCCCTGTCCCGATGGTGCGTCTAGCATCATCAGTGAGCATGTGCAGGTGTGTCTCCAACGGATCTGTCCTTGGTGGATTTGCTTGGATCTGGTCGTAATTCATCTACATTCGCGTGTTTTCAGGTTGCATCCTTCCGATCTACGCTACTCTTCAATGGCGGCGGTTGTTGTTCTGGTGTGTTGGTCCTATAGGGCCATAGCACGACGACTTTCTGACTGTCTACTACAACAATTTTGGTTGGCTCCAGCGAGGGAGAGGCAATGACGGAGGCACGCCTTCAACTCGTTGCAATGCTGTCATCGCTAGGTGGTCTAGGGATCTAGATGTAATTTTAATTATTTCTATTTTTTGTTGAACTGTCATGATTGAAGATAAATAGATACAAAGTGGACCCTGATAAGTACCACACGTGTAGGACAAAGCAATTCCGCCCTGACGTTTTATGATGGCAAGGTTAGTTACAAGAGGATGACAACTTTGGTTGTGAAGCATGGTAACTTTCTATTTGGATGGCACGTTTCAACTTTTTTTGTTTTTTTGGATGCCAACTTTAGTGTAAAAAACATCAGGGCGGTGTCACTTCGTGCCACACATGTGTCACTCATCATTTGGGTAGAAAGTTATTTCGCAAAAAAATAGTAGCAGGAGGAATAAAAATTCTTTATTGAAATTCTTTCAACATTATCTATTCTATCTATACCTACTAATAAAGCAAGGTGCATTTCTCCAATTTTTTCATCCGTTCACCATCGAAAAGTTTTTTTTTATTCGAGGTGGTACTAATTTTTTGTTCGTTCTCTATCAGAAAAGGAAAAACGCCCGAATTTCATACATGGGCCGCCAGTAGTGTGGCCCAGCAAAGCTAGCCCATTTATTTTCGTCCCCATGTAAATAGCAAACTCTATTTATTGCAGTGAGCGTCAAATAGCAGCAAATTCGCACATCGCCACTAAGCTGGGCTGACCCGTTTTCTTTTCTTTGTTGTGAGTTATGTTTCTATTTTTCTTTTTCTATTTTTTTCTCTTTTTCTTTTCTGTTTCTTTTGCCTTTTTTCCTTTGAATTTTATTTTTCTTTCTCCCTTTTTCATATACTATCTTTTTTCTAAAAAGTTCATAATATCAGAAAAATTCAATTTAAAAAAATCAGAATTTTGAAATATTACATTTTGAAAAAAATTCAAAACATTAAATTTTGGTCTCATTCCAAAATAGTCGCAAATTCGTATAGCGCGCCCAAGTTGTCTTGAACCATTTTCTTCTTTTTGTTCTGTCTTATGTTTCAATTTTTCATTTTTCATTTCTTTCTCTTTTTCTTTCCTGTTTCTTTTTTCCTTTTTTCCTTTCAATTTTATTTTTCTTTCTCCCTTTTTTAGTAAATTTATTTTTTTTAATTCATAACATCAGAAAAAATAATATGTTTAATAAAATGCCGAAAATTTTAAGATACATTACGTTTTGCGAAATATTCAGAACATGAGATCTTTGTACTCCTTCCAATGTTGGTTCAGATTTAAAAAACATTTTTTTTCTTTGTGTTTTCCAAAGTTATTTGAGATTTTCCAAAAAGTTAGCATTTTAAAAAATTTCTAAATATGAAAAATATTCATGTTTTAGTGAAATGATCGCAAATTCAGAATAATGTCCGAGTTTAAAGAAACACATTTCAAAAAATTGTTCTGAGTGTTCAAAATGTGTTTCTTTTGCAAAAACAATCACAAATTCCAAATTATTCATGTTATTATAAAAGGTTCATGTTTTCAAATAAAATTGTGAATTTTGAACGTTTCAAATTTTGTTGTGTAATTCTAAAAAAATTTAAAGAATGACAAAAAATGTTTGGGATTTTCAAAATTATTCATGTTTCCAAGAATATCCAGTAAAGGTATATTTTTTAAAGTAAACTTTTTTACCAATCTGACATTGGAGTATGATCTTAAATCTTTGAGTTGGCCATTGGTTGGTAGGACTCGTGTCTTGGAGTAGCTAGCAGCACGTAGTCGGGTCTTTGAGGTCAAGATTTTGATCCTTCAACTCATCGTTTTTTGGATTTTTTTCGCGCCTTACAAACACAGGTCGTCTTCGAGCCTACCAGTGTGTTGGCCCATACACGAACTGATGTTCGTCTCGCGCGCTATTTTATGTAACTAGCTTCATATAGTAGCCACTGCGCAGTTGGCCCAAGAAAAAATTGTTTCATTGCACAGGCAATATTGAGCCTTAGCCGCACTCCCCTACTGGGTCGTCCGAGGAGAAATTTTTTTCTTGGGCCAATAAAAGAGAATATGTTGGTTTGCCTTGAATAAAAAAATTGTGGGCACGTTAGTGCTAAAATAATCAAAAAGAATAAACCCTAATAAAGAAGGGACAATGATGTATGGTTATGCGCTAAATATGCTAATGAAACAGGATTTATGCGCTACAATTAGTAATCCATCCGGTTACGCAATCATAAGACTGAGTGGTCAAAACAACCGTGCCCTGAAGGTCACCGCGTTGCCACCAAATGAGGAGGCAGACACAACCCCGAGACAGAGGCGGACCCAGAGGAAAAAAGGCACGAGCTGGATGGTTGCCGCCACTCCAACTAACCCCACCAATATCAAGATCTCACGGGACAAACATGACCCGCAAGAAGACCACAACTCCTCTCTATCACACCGCTATGGAGATCGTTTTTGGTGGACAAATCAATTATCTCTCACATTGCTTCTCGCAAAGAAATAACTCGCCCGTTGCAACGCACGGGCATATGTGCTAGTTCTTCTTATTTATTATAAGTCTTTTAACATAATTTAGGGCCTTATTGGAAAAAATATGAAAATAAATCTATATTTAGAAGAAAACAAATCATTTCAGTTAATACTCTACCTTCCTCTATCCTCACTCTATTACAAAGCATGTTTTCTAAGGAACTCCACATTCATTTTTTTATTTTTTTTGTGAAATAACTCAGTCACGCGTTAGAGTTGCAAGATCACACATAGATACGATCTTCCATATCTATTAGGAATTATTTCTGGGATCCTATGTGTGACCACATAACTCGCAAAACAAACATGCAGCCTCTAAACAATCACCCGATAACCATGAGATGGTGCCCTACCTTAAAGTTACCGAAGCCGACGGGGATGCTATATGCTTACAGAACTAAAACATGATGTTTTTTTAGATGTCTGGTAATGTTTGTAGGTATGATCTCTCAATTCAGGACTCATTGATAGCTTTGGTATCGATTTCTGGTGGTTCACTTTCTACCGATATTGTGGAGGTAGAGGTGGCCAAGAATGCTCAGTTTCAGCTTGAGTGGACTTGGGAAGCTGTACCGCATGGTAAGGATGCATTTCTGATGTCCTTTCCTATTGAAGAGGTTTTGCCAAGGGTGACCGATTTTGTAGTTTTCCTCAATTCTCACAATGTCACCATTGAGTTCAAGCCCTGGAAGTCAGACAAGATACCACATCATTTGGATCTTATTCCTATTTGGGTACATGTGCATGGTGTGCCTCACGCTCTTCGTCACTTCTTGGGTATTTGGGCGGTCGGCTCGGTTATTGGAGGTACTCTGGATGTTGATCTTTTATGTTTGTGTCACAGAGGAACTGTTCGTATTTAGGTAGTGGTGCTGAACCTAGATGCTTTCAAAAGAAGCACAATTGATTCTCTTTCTTCTGGTGTGGTCATTCAGAGGAAGGCTTATGAGTTCCGGTATAACATGGAAAAAGAGGACTTCCGTGTTGATGCTAATTTCGTGCCTCATGTATGGGAGCACGGGGATGATTCAGGAGGCGACAAGGGACATGACAGGGATGACACAGTGAGGGGAAATGACACAATTAAAAGGCCCAAACCCACTTCTTCGTCCAAGGAGCCTTCAGTTGCTCCCACCTTTGGCGGCGCGATGACCATGCAGTTGTCCATATCTCCATCCATTTCAAGGGGGGGTCTTCTCCGTCAGACAAGACTTTCTTCATCATCGTCACACCGCCGAACCCACTTTGATGTTAGAATATTAAGGCCGTCTCTACGCCACCTGAGGGGTCTTCTCCATCGGCCATGACGACATCGACTTCTAGGACATTGGCGTCGCTAGCTTCTACGGCGACTATGGCGCGCCGGACTCGGACGATGCTGGTCGCGTCAACCGTAGCAGCATCGCATCACCTAGACGATGGGTCCCAGGTGTGGCCTAGGCTTCAGGAGAAGGCATCTGTTGTGGCGTCTTTGTCGCCGTCCCTACCACGGTCACCCACGCTGACATCATTAGCTTGACGGGGAGTGATTTTCTCACTATCGGTCGAGCTGACTGTGAGACAGCGATGGCGAAGCTGTGAGGATTGTATTCTACGCCTTCGACACCTCCAAGGGCGACGATGCCTAGGGATTCAACACCTATCATGTTGTCACCTCCGTTCGCAGGCTCGGGACTGAGGTGCAGCCCTCTTGGTCTTGTACAACTTCGTCACGCCCTTCTGCCCCACCACTCGGTCGGGAGGGGGCAGTGACTGTTGTTGCAGCCGACTTCACACCCTCACCGCTGTGACGCGGCGGCCGTCCCTCTGTTGGTGTTGATGGTTCAGCGGCTACTAGTGACGATGACATGTACCTAGGGTAGGGTCATGGGCCTGACCTAGAAGCCCTACCCAAGGACGCTACCCTAAAGTCAAAAACATTCAAAGTACAACTGAAGATACCGACTAAAATCACCTTGGAGTGCAATCCACTCGAACGGATATACCACTCAAATATCCTAATTCCACTCAACTAAGATGGAGTCACTCGACCTCATGGAGAATCACTCGGAGTACAGAAGATCAAAAGCCACCTCTGGATGGCAACGGTCAGGTGTTCACTCCGTAGCCTTAGTCATTAATAGTCATTATAGCAGGCGTTACCAGTAACGTCTCTGTCTTAATCTACATTAAACCCTATGTAACTAAGGCCGATGAAGGGGTGGCGCACTCTATATAAGCCACCCCTCCCCTCTGGCACAAGGCTTCACACCCCCTATAGCTCTCATGCATAATTCAATCGACCAAGCCTCCGGGCACCGAGACGTAGGGCTGTTACTTCCTCTGAGAAAGGCCTAAACTCGTAAGCCTTGCATGCATAACCTCACCGTAGCTAGGTCCTTGCCTCCTCCTACGTACCCCCTATTCTTACTATCAAACTTACTCCCATGACAGTTGGCGCCCACCATGGGGCCGGCGTCTTAGCGACTTCCAGTGAGGTTGCAGTTTTTTCGATCTCCATCAACATGGTTTCGGGCGGCGGTTTGGCTAAGGGCCGCGAGATCCATCTCGGCGCGCTCGTCTTCATCGCCGACGACTCTGCCTGGCTCCAAGAGGCCCCCTCGACGTCGAGACCCTTCTCATCCGAGGGTGACGCACTTTCGAGTGAGTGCTTGCGGCGTCCTCTCGCGGCAGCTGTCGATGCAGTATCGGTCGGCTCCCGTCTCATCCACTCTCCCTGCTGAACACCGCCGCAAGCTATTCGGTCGATCATGGCTTCAGCTGTGGGTGAAGCATGTGGTGGCCTGCCATTCGTTCACCCCTCAAGTCGCGGCAATCAAGCCTGACGAATCTCTCTACGGACCATTCGACCGGTTCCGCTAAAGCCTTGTCCGAGTGCGGAAGTAGCGACCCTGCGGTGGAAGTCCTCATGGTCGATACGTTGTGCAGCCCGCCTGGGTTCCGTCGCGGTGGCGGCGGCGATGGTGGAGGCGGTCTGTCGCATGGTCATGACGAATATCATCCCGAGGCCCTCACTTTCGAGCAGAGAGAAGAGCTGCATCGTCGCAACATGGAGGCACTCCACACCCCCATCATCGGAGAGACCTCTGAGGCTCGGGCCTTGGAGGCTGCATGTTTAGCCACCTTGGCCGAGCGCGCACGTCTGGAGAATCTCCAACATTCACTCGAAGAATGCGCTCGCCGGCAGATCCCTGAATCCAGTCGATGTCATCGACAATTGTTTCCGCCTGAACCCCAGGTATATCGCACACCAGTCCAGAATCTTGCAGCTACAACCCGTATAGCAGAGTCGATTCAGCCATCCTGTTCAGAGGCTGGTAGAGGTTTGTTGCAGATCTGAGCGCTGCTCCGAGCAGCGGGTGAACAAAACTCTACGGTTTTGGAGATAGTTGCGGAGATAGTTCAGTCAGCTCACAGTCCAAGATCGCCTCCACGGCGTGATCACCGCCAGGATCAGTACCTGTATTGGGGTCATGGACAGTACGATCATCGGTATGGCCGTGGTGACCACCGCCGAGTGCCTTCGCCCCCTCCGAGGGGCATATTGTACATGCCCTGGTGGTATGATGACATGCGCCCATATGGTGATGAACAGAGGGCTCCAGTCGACCCAAGGGAGCCTGGGTTTGATGCAAGGTCAGTTCTTGTACAAGGTTTGGTGGACAGAGGCCGAGCACACAAAGAGGAACAAGACAAAAATCGTCCGACTGGAAGCAGAGTGCATGTTTCCAGTCCCGAATGTTTTAGTAGAGCCATCCGAGCTGCAGAGATACCTCCCAACTTCAGATTGGCGACAAGCGTTAGTAAGTTCACCGGTGAGTCGAAGCCTGACACATGGCTAGAGGATTACTGAGTGGCATTGCAGATTGGTGGAGGCAACGATGATGCATCCATGAAGCACCTCCCCCTGATGCTCGAGGGTTCAGCCAGAGCTTGGTTGAATCAGCTGGCCCCTGATAGTATTTTCAATTGGGAATAGTTGGCCAGAGTGTTCGTTAAAACATTCGAGGGCACCTGCAAGCGACCAGCTGCACTGACTGAATTGCAGCATTGTGTCCAGAAACTGAATGAGACCTTGAGAGACTACATCCAGAGATGGACTACCCTTCACCATACAGTTGAAAATGTGTCACAGCACCAAGCAGTTTGCGCCTTCAAAGAGGGCGTTCGATACAGAGAGCTCAACCTGAAATTCGGTCGGACAGGAGACATGACCTTGGCCCGAATCATGGAAATAGCCACTCGGTATGCTAACGGCAAAGAGGAACATCAACTCCGCAGTGGCAAGAATAAACCAGTCGCCCAGGACACCGGAGGAGCAAACTCTAGTCGAAAGCAAAAGCGCAAAGCTGAAACTGCAGGTCTTGTTGAAGCCGCAATTTTGAATCAATGGAAGTTCAAGGGAGAGCCTAAAGGGCCATGGATCCCTAAAAAAGTGAAAGATCAAGCGGGAAATGATGTTCTTGATTTGTCGTGTCACATACACACCAAAAAAGATGAAGAGGGTAATTTGATTTACCCCAAGCATACCACTCGACAGTGTCGACTCCTGATTCAGAGCTTCCGAGAGGGTCAGCCCAATGAAAGAGAGATGGAATTTGATCTGGAGGAGGATAAAGAGGAAGATGATGGTTACCCCAATGTCAATGCCACTTTAGTGATTTTTGCTGATATCGAGAGCAAAAGTTGACTGAAAGTTATCAATCGAGAAGTGAACATGGTTGCTCTGGCAACTATGACGTATTTAAAGTGGTCAAAGACTCCCGTTACTTTTGACCAGTCCGATCACCCAGTGCATGTTTCTATCCCCAGGGGACAAGCATTGGTGGTCGACCCAGTCGTTGGGGGCACCCGACTGACCAAGGTTATGATGGATGGTGGCAGTGGTTTGAACATTCTGTATGCTGAGACCCTCCCGGGGATGGGCATTCCGATGTCCAAACTCGGCGAGAGCAACATGCGATTCCACGGAGTCATCCTAGGAAAGAAAGCTGATTCACTCGATCAGATCACTCTTGATGTGGTTTTCGGTGATTCAAAGAATTACCGCAAGGAAAAGTTAACATTCGAGGTGGTGGATTTTCACAGTGCCTTCCATGCCATTCTGGGCAGGCCAGCATATGCTCGTTTCATGGCTCGACCATGTTATGTATACCTCAAGTTGAAGATGCCTGGCCCCAGAGGCGTAATCACGGTCATAGGGAATCGACAAAGGGCAGAAGAGTGCCTCCAAAAGGGGTCAAAGATTGCCGATGAGAAAATGGCAGCAGTAGAAATGGATGAATACAACAAGAATGCAGATCCGAGTGATTTGTTGCGAGCTAAGAAGCCAGCTTCAGAGTCCGGATTTCAGTCGGCCGGTGAAACAAAGCCTGTTCATATTCACCCGGCTGATCCCAATGCTGCTCCGACCCACATCTTAAGAACACTCGACAGCAAATAGGAAGAAGCACTCATCTAGTTCCTCCGTGAGAACTGGGACATCTTTGCATGGAAACCATTTGACATGCCGGGTGTACCCAGGGGACTGGCTGAGCACCGTTTGCGCATCGACCCAAAAGTAAAACCAGTCAAAGAGCATCTCCGTCGGTCCGCCGTGGAGAAGAGGAAGGCAATTGGCGAGGAGGTAGCTTGGCTTCTGGCGGCTTAGTTCATCACGAGATATACCACTCCGAGTGGCTCGCCAATGTTGTCATGGTCCCTAAGAAAGATGATTCACTTCATATGTGTATCGATTTCAAGCACATCAATTGGGCCTGCCTGAAAGATCATTTCCCTCTCCCCCGCATTGACCAGATTGTCGACACAACTGAAGGGTGTGAGCATTTTTCCTTTTTGATGCGTATTCCGGGTACCATCAGATCCGACTGTATGGGCCCGATGAAATAAAAACAACCTTCATCACCCCATTCGGGTGTTTTTGCTATGTTACCATGTCCTTTGGCCTCAAGAATGTTGGCGCCACGTTCATGCGCATAATTCAGAAGTGCCTGCTCACTCAAATCAGTCGGAACGTGGAAGCAAACACGGATCATATCGTGGTCAAATCACGCAAAGGTTCTGACCTATTGACTGACTTCGCTAAAACCTTTGCCAACTTAAGAAGATATGATATCAAGCACAATCCGTCAAAGTGCACATTCGGAGTCTCAGGCGGAATGTTACTCGGTTTCCTTGTTTCTGAATGAGGGATCGACGCAAACCCAGAAAAGGTTGGAGCAATTCTCCGAATGAAAAGCCCCGTGCGTGTACACGACGTTCGGAAGCTTACTGGTTGTTTGGCTGCATCGAGCCGATTCATCTCTCGTCTCGGTGAAAAGGCATTGCCTCTTTACCGGCTGATGAAGAAGTTCGATAAGTTCGAGTGGACTCCTGAAGCCCAAGCAGCGTTTGTAGAG
Organism: Triticum dicoccoides; assembly: GCF_002162155.2. Taxonomy (NCBI): domain Eukaryota; kingdom Viridiplantae; phylum Streptophyta; class Magnoliopsida; order Poales; family Poaceae; genus Triticum; species Triticum dicoccoides. The sequence goes on along the minus strand of NC_041388.1, from coordinate 392,480,908 downwards.
CTCAAAGCCCTTCTTTCCACCCAGTAGGTGCTTGCTGCCCCAATCAGCAAAGAGCCTCTACTGATGTATATCGCAGCCACTGGACAGGTTGTCAGCACAAGGCTCATAGTCGAGCGAGATGAAGGAGGCAAAGCCTAAAAAGTTCAACGCCCAGTGTACTATATTTCTGAAGTCTTGACTCCGTCCAAGCAAAGGTGCCCACATTACCAGAAGCTTGTCTACGTGATTTATTTGACCATGAAGAAAGTTGCACATTACTTTGCAGACCACTCGGTTTCAGTTGTCAGCGATGCTCCATTATCAAAAATTCTGAACAATCGGGACGCAACCGGTCGAGTGGCCAAATGGGAGATTGAACTCCTTCCTTTGGATATCAAGTTCAAGGCAAAGAAAGCAATCTAGTCCCAAGAAATAGCAGATTTCCTCGCCGAGTGGAATGAACAGCAACAACCGACTCAGATTCACTCGGAACATTGTACTATGTTCTTTGATGGCTCCAAAATCTTGAATGGTTCTGGTGCTAGAGTGGTCCTGGTATCCCCAAGAGGTGACAAGCTCAGTTATGTCCTCCAGATTCACTTTCATTCTTCAAACAATGAAGTTGAATATGAGGCACTTCTGTATGGGTTGCGTATGGCCATCTCACTCAGTGTCTGTCGCCTGATGGTTTATGGTGGCTCAGACTTGGTGGTAAATCAAGTGATGAAGGAGTGGGATATTAGGAGCCTGGCTATGACTGGTTATTGTAATGCAGTAAGAAAACTAGAGAAGAAGTTTGAGGGGTTAGAGCTCCACCACATACCCTGAATCAAGAATCAAGTTGTTGATGATCTGGCAAAGATAGGTTCCACTCGGAAACCTATTCCCAGCAATGTGTTATTGGAGCATCTCCACACCCCTCAGTTCAAGAAGATCCTTTTACAGAGGAGCCCCCACAACCGATAAGCTCAACCGATCCGACTGAGATTGTAGTCCCAGCTATAGTCCACTTGATCATGGAGGTTTTAGTGATCACCCCCGACTGGACGGTGCCATATATTGCATACCTGCTCAGGCAGGAGCTCCCAGAAGATGAGGATGAGACCCGCCAGATCGTCCGACGATCCAAAGCCTTCACAGTGATAAGTGGACAGATTTACAGAGAAAGTGTTACCGGAGTTGCTCAGCGTTGCATCTCCCCAGAAGAAGGTCGACTGATCCTAAATTAGATCCACACGGGGACCTGTGGCCACCATGCGTCCTCTCGGACCATCATGGCCAAAGCATATCGAGCAGGATTTTACTAGCCGCGTGCAAACGAGATGGCTGAAGATATAGTCAACAAGTGCGAAGGCAGCCAGTTTTACTCAAACATGTCTCACAAGCCCGCATCTGCCTTGAAGACTATTCCACTCATCTGGTCATTTGCAGTTTGGGGGTTGGACATGGTTGGGCCTTTCAAGACCGGCAGAAGCGGCTTCACTCATTTGCTCGTAGCGGTCGACAAATTCACCAAACAGATCAAAGCCAAGCCTATCAAGAATCTTGATTCAAGCACTGCCATTAGTTTCATCAGAGAACTGATATTCAGATATGCAGTTCCTCATAGCATTATCACAGATAATGGCTCCAACTTTGATTCTCATGAGTTAAGAGTGTTTTGCACATCCCAAGGCACTTGGGTTGATTACGCATCTGTTGCGCACCCGTAGTCGAATGGGCAGGCAGAAAGAGAAAATGGATTGATCCTTCAAGGGCTGAAACCCCGACTGATGCGCGACCTCAAGCATGCTGCTGGAGCTTGGGTGACTGAATTACCATCTGTCTTCTGGGGACTAAGAACAACTCCCAATTGGTGACTGACCGAACCCCTTTCTTCATGGTATATGGTGTTAAGGCTGTGCTTCTGAGTGATTTACTGCACAATGCTCCCCGAGTGGAACTCTTCTCAAAAGCTGAAGCGGAATAGGCATGTCAAGATGAAGTGGATCTCCTAGAGGAATAGCAAGAGATGGCTCTGATCCGGTCGACCATCTATCAACAAAGACCGCCGCCGGTTCCATGCCCAAAATGTCAGAGGCCGAACATTTTAGGAAGGAGATCATGTGCTCCGAGTGCACCAGAAACGGCCTCACAAGCTTGTTTTGGCCTGGGAAGGACCCCCATCATCACCAAGGTACTCCACAATGGGGCGTATCACCTCTACAATGTAACCAAGAAAGAAGATGAGCCACGCTCATGCAATGCGGATCTACTCCGTCGTTTTTATACCTAAACACTCGGACCGACGAGTTGTAATAAGAATCCTTCAGTTTGCTTATCAAGACAAGACTTTTGCAGTATCTTAATGATTGTTATTCCATCAGCATATGTGTTCAAATCCCCCAGTAGGTGGCTTAGCCACGAATCCGATTCGCCTAAGTTTCAAAAACACTCTGAGTGAAGAGCAACCCTATTACTTGGGGGCTTAGCCGCGAACCCGATACACCTAAGTTTCAAAACCACTCCGAGTGAAGAGCAACCCTCTCACTCGAGGGCTTAGCCGCGAAACCAATTTGCCTAAATTTCAAAAACACTCCGAGTGAAGAGCAACCCTCTCACTTGGGGGCTTAGCCGCGAACCCGATTCGCCTAAGTTTCAAAACCACTCCGAGTGAAGAGCAACCCTCTCACTCGGGGGCTTAGCCGTGAACCCGATTTGCCTAAGTTTCAAAACCACTCTGAGTGAAGAGCAACCCCCTCACTCGAGGGCTTAGCTGTGATCCCGTACTCGCCTAAGTTACAAAACCACTCCGAGTGAAGAGCAACCCTCTCACTCGGGGGCTTAGCTGCGAGCCTGATTCACCTAAGTTTCAAAACCACTCCGAGTGAAGAGCAACCCCCTCACTCAGGGGCTTAGCCGCGAACCCGATTCACCTAAGTTAGAAAACTACTCCGAGTGGAGAGCAATCCTTCCTCTCGGGGACTTAGCCGCGAACCCCATTCGCCTAAGTTTCAAAAACACTTCGAGTGGAGAGCAATCCTCCCACTCGAGGGCTTAGCCGTGAACCTAATTAGCCTAAGTTTCAAAATGTTAGGACCCCGATTCCAAGTCACATCGATCTAGCCGGTAACACCTCATATCACTTTGCGGCCTCACGCACGGTATTCCCACAGGTGTCGCCTTACCATGGCCCGGGACCGTTTGCGCCTTTCGGCTCACGTATATGATAGCGTCGCTAGCATCCATATGACAGAGAACCCGGGCCGACATGTCTAGTCGTGAACCCAAAGTGGCACTAACTTACGGGGACAGGCATACATGAATCAACACCGAGCATGTTGGTCAGCAGCGTGTGAATCCGGGCTATAGCAAATAGGCTAACAGGACTCCGGGAACCCGGGCTGCAGCAAGCTAGGCAGGACTCCGGATGTCACCATGTGACATTTCCCCGAAGGGACAGACACAGGAACAAAGTGAATCACATGCCGACCAGTTAAGTGTTCCGAAGCAGTAGTGCTGGGCTAGCAGGACTCCGGTGAACCGGGCTGTAGCAGACTACTATGGCTCATGGAAGCACAAGACTACATTTCCCCATAAGAGAGGCTACCAAGGATAAACAACTAGGTTGTCAGATCCCACACATACCAAGCATTTCAATCATACACACAATTTTCTCGATATGTGTAAATACAACATGGCATCACAACAAAACTCTACGACTCAAAGTATTTATTCATTAGGATCCGAGGAGCGAGATATTACAAACATGGGTCTCATGACCCAGCATTCAGAGCATACAAGTCAAAGCACATGCGGAAGCTTAACTTGTCTGAGTACAGACAACTAAAAATGAAGAAGGCTGAGGAGCCTGACTATCTACAAGACCCTCCCAAGGGTACAAGATCGTAGCTGAGGTAACAAGCTAAACATCGAAGTCCAAGCGGAACTACTAGTGAGACTGACGTCTCTCTACAAAACATAAATTAAGCAAACGTGAGTATAAATGTACCCAGCAAGACTTACATCAGAACTAGCTACATATGCATTGGTATCATCAAAGGGGTGGTGGAGTTTAACTGTAGCAAGCCAGCTTTGACTCAGTGGATAACCTAAACTAGGACTGCAAGTAACTCTTTTGAGGTGGCGCACACGAGTCCACATATTCACCATATCAATACACCACTATGGACCCGCTCCCGTCTCCCTACGAGAACACCATCCATAGCACTCACGCTTATCTTGCGCATTTTAGAGTATCCACTTTCACTTGTCTATGAACGATGCAAGGGGTCCAAGTTTCCATATCTGAGGAATCCGGCTATTCGAATAGATAATGATAACCCTGCAGGGGTGTACTTCTTCACACACGCTCTCGCCACTTACCACCATGTACACGTCGTGTATCTCGGCAACCTTCAAGCGAAAGCCTGGTGAGGGAGTCGGCCATGACCTGACTAATCACACAAGACTCTAGTCCAGGTTTATCGCCTATTCGGGTTCCATCCGCAAGGAGATCCGGCCGGGGTTTCGCTCACGGCCCCAAACGGTGTGTACAGGGTTCCCAAGCCCACCATCTGGGTGCCACTTGGTACACCAGGACACTGTGCCTAGTCTGTCCCAAGCCCACCTGTACTGGGTGCCACTTGGTAGACTACTAACACTACCTACAAACACTAGAAACTAGTTGCAACTCCTGGACAGAGATCAGGTTGATTAATAAGTCGAGAGAGCTTGGAGCGCCCGGAGCCCAATGTGTGGTAGTAACTGTTCATGGATCACGAACACAGGACTCGGTTCCTGAGGACGGCTGCAATGAGACAACCCACCATGTACTCCTACATGGCCTCTCACCGCTACCTTTACCAAATCGTGTTCACACACTTAGCTCTCAACAGTAGGACATGTTCACCACATTCCAATTCATCCCCGATGAATCAGACCTGACTCAACTCTAAGCAGTAGCAGGCATGACAAACAAACATGAATGAGTAGGCACATCAGGGCTCAAACAACTCCTACTCATGCTAGTGGGTTTCATCTATTTACTGTGGCAATGACAGGTCATGCAGAGGAAAAGGGTTCAGCTACCGCAGCATGTAATAGTTGAAATGTTGTTGTCCTAATGCAGTAAAAGAGAGAAGGAGCGAGAGAGTGGGATTTTATCAGAATGAACAAGGGGGTTTTGCTTGCCTGGCACTTCTAAAGATAGTATAGCTCTTCATCGGTGTCATCGAATTCATCGCTGGATCAACGTCTACTGAGGGGGGACAAACACCGGCAACTAAGAAAGAACACAATCAATGCAATGCCACAATATGATGCATGATCGTGACATGGAAATATGCTATGATTTGAGCTAATGCATCTAGCTATGATTTAAATGAAGTTGGTTTGAATACATGATTCAAATTCCAACTCCATATATGATTATTTAAATGTCATTTATTTGTTTTGTCCAAAACAGAGGACAAACATTGTTCAAACGTGCATGAAAATGGTACAGATGGATTCCTTGAATTTTTCTGATAATTTTTCATATATAATTTATTTCATTTCGAGATACGGTTGATTTTCTATGATTTTTAGAAGTTTAAACTGTTTTCTGGAATTTCCTGGATTATAAAAAACGCCAGAAAACATTTACTGCGTCAGCATGACGACAGCACTGCGTCAGCAGGTCAACTGGGTTGACCCAGGTCAAACCTGACGTGCGGGGTCCACATGTCAGTGACACAGGGACTAATCCCGGTCAAAACTAGCACTGACTGGGGATTGACCAGTGGTAGGCCCTGCTGTCAAGAGCTTTAGTTAGGCTAATCACAACAATTAGACTAATCTAATCCGTCCACGTCACCGTATTAACTCTGGCGATAACCGGAGCACGGCAGCGATGCCCGTCCGGCCGTTTCCGGCGGCTAGAGCTTGCGTGGGTGGGTGCGTTGGAGAGCTGCTGTTGCGGCGCTTCAAATGGTGGCAGTGGCTGGTGCTCGGGTGGGATGTGGCGTCGACGGCGGCGAGCGAGGCGGCGACCGGAGTTCGGCCGGGTATGGGGACGTAGTGGCAGCACTCGAGAGAGCAAGTTGGGGTGCAGGTTGGGTTCCTGGCGAGGTCTGGAGCACGTCCATGTGCCTAGGAGCGACGAACACGACCTCTGGCCACGGCGGCGAGGACCTCAGGCGGCGGCGCGAATCAGTCGCCGACGGAACGGTGGCCATGGAGAGAAAAGGAGCACGGGAGCAAGGGGAGAGGAGGGAGGGGCTCACGGCGAGTCAGTTGGAGCAGACGGCGAGCTCGGGGGAGGTTGGACGGTGTCGAATCGTCGGCGGTTGTCGTCGGATCCTGCGGAAGAAGATGAAGGCGAGGACGACGGCACGGGGCTCCCGGCGTCACGTGTCTTGGCGATGAGGAAGAGGGTGTCGCGGCGGAGCCGTTGGATGGTAAGGAGAGGGGTAGGGTAGACGGTGGCCACGGTGGTCGTCGTCGGTGGCGACGGCCGCGTTCAGGTGTGCATCAGAGATGAGGGAGAAGAGGGGATGAGCACGGGGGAGCAGAGGGAGGGGCCGGCGTGTTGCGTGGCGCTCGTGGAGGCGTTCTGGACCTCGGCGGCAAGCAGGAGCTGGCGAGGCGCGGGCTCACGCGCGTCGGCCACGCGCGCGCTATTCTCGTAGCAGGAGGTAGCCAATGCCTGGCCTGGGCCAACAGTGCTGGGCCGGCACAGGTAAGGCCCAGGTGAGTCATTCTCTCTCTGTCCTATCAAAATCTTTTCTATTTTCTATTTTTCTGTAATTGTTTTGACTTAAATAAAATGCTAAGGAATTTTCAAAAACCCTGAAAATAATTGTGGGCACTTTTGAAAATATTTCCAATAGCCCTCAACCACTTTTAGATTTATATGGGCATTTTAATTATTTGTAGCAATTATATGCCCAAATTCAAATACTTTATGAATTCATTAAAAAATCCAAAGTGACCTAGGAAAATGTGCACCATTTTTGGCAAAGGTTCTAGAACAATTCAAAAATGATGAACTTTTCCAAAGGAATTTTGGGTTCATTGAAAATGATGTTTTATTTGAACCTAGTTGGATTCATCTGTGCTAGAGTTTAAACAGTCCCCATTTCGATTTCACATAACTTTAGACATGATGCATGGATGCAATGCCACTATCTGCAACCAAATTATAGGGCTGTGACAACTCATCCCCACTAAACAAGAATCTCATCCCGAGATTCAGGACGTGAGGCAAGAAGACAGAGGGGCACAAAACTAGCACAATCTTGTCGATCCAATTGCCCTTCTCGAAGATGTTGGTTCATCGCTCCAATTGATCTTGACGTCCTTGCTTTCGAGATCTTCATCCAACACGATGGTGACACGAAATAACTCTATAGAAAATGATCCCCTCGAAGATCGAGCACTCAAGATCAACTCGTGGAATGAGATGTTGAATCATATCTTGAGCTGAGATACAAAATGCACATCGGGAGGGATGGAAGAAACAGATGACGGAGGTTCAATTTGGTAGGCAACAATCCCACGCTGGAGTAGGATGGTGCATGGTTTCAAAGTAGCGAGGAGATAATTGCCATGATTCCGTAACGAGGCACCTTAGGGAAGGTGGCTCGTAGAAATATTCCCTTAAGTGGCAAAAAGAATTACTTTTGATACATCGATCATTGAAACTCTCTATACTATCCTAGGGCAACTCACAAACAATCGTTTGAAGGAGTTCGAAGAAATGACATACTCAGAACAGAATGGATGATGTGGACTACCTTGTTGAAGACAACGCAATGGATGATTTGCTTATCATCGGAGATGGATGGGACCCATGGTAAGTCCACTTTTGAAGATGATCTTGAACAACAACTACTGAGGTGCAACCTAGGAACAAAATGCAAATGTTGGGAATGATTCTACTAACTGGGGATAAACTCAACAGTAGTGAGTGATTCCACTGTTTGAATGGTTTTAGCATATTCAAGGAAATCGAGAGCACAAGGACCCCGAAGGAACAACTTCCGGAATAAGTTGCACTAAATCCTCATGGAGAAGATGGTCAAATAGCTCAATCAAGATACTACAATGATAGATCTTCTGGCTAGGTGTGTCGGCCAGAACATCAACCATGTCGGGGACCTACATCATAGATCTTGGAAAACTTCCAACCATCATATCTGCCTGAGATTCAGATCTGGTTGGTAATAGGATATTCCAGACTCATCGAGTCTAGAAGAAAATGATAGTTTGCAACACAAATCGACGAGATGGCGTTGCGAGATTCTCGGGAAATGAACTATGGTAGTAAGCTCCAAAACATGAGCTGGTTCTGCTAACACATGTGAACATGTTGTCCCAGACAAGCATGACCACGTAGTAGTCTTATAATAAAAACACTACCGAGTTCAGGTGGGGAACCATCATCGAGGATAACAAAGTCCTTGCATAAGGCATGCTCTTAAGAAGGAACTTCTTCTCCTTGAACAAATCAATCAGTGGCTTGGTGTTCTAGGGAATACATATGGAGTGGAGGTAATTAATCTACCAAACCATATAATACATTCGCACATGCATAACTAACTTGGGATGGTACCAGAGGAAACAAAACAATCTTTCTCGAACTCATGGCGGCAACTTGCTCCAAATGCACATGAATTTGAGGAAGTCACTTCTTCCATCCAAGCATAAGCTTCATGAACGGAACACGAAGGCATTGCTTACAAAGTTTCCAATACTAGGTTGATGTTCAACATGAATCATGGGGGAGACAAAATGCTGCTGATGGGCTCAACAGCAACTCATCGAAATTTCCATATCACTGGACTTCCACCATCATGTGAACACGGTGATAGCATTGGTCAGACCAAAGATGTAATGGTGTATGCTCGAGGGATCAACCACGTGTAAGACAACATTACAAACATCGTTGGTTTTGATTTGACTTGACGATAGCCCATACTCAAGTCAAAGTTTTGACAAGGTGATAGACCCAGCAACTGATCACGAGGACCAATTAATGAAGATATCATCTTTCTTCAACAACTATCAAAACACAAGGATATCCCTTTGGGATGAACTAAGTTGGACAAGCTATCATATTCCAACTCTCCAAGTTGTCATTTAGCTTAACCAACTATTTCAGGGTATCCAACATAGATTCTTGGAGAAATAGCGGTTTGTGGAAAAAATCAACTTGACCACGAAGTCAACATAGCGGTCAGGTGATAACCAGGTAATACTTCCGAGAAGATATTCAGAAAATCATGAACCACCGATATGTTACTAAGCTCAAGATCAATCTTGCTTTTCAGGGCAAGACGATATGATCAAGGGAGCGAGGGATTGACACAATCCTAACTCATTGATCGAAGAGTGCACCAGGAAATATGGACTAGGTAGCAAGATCAATCTTAGAATGGTAGTTCAATAACCAACACGCTAAGAATGAGAATATTGTCCATTTACTACCAAGTAACGAGTTGCTAGGAGTATTGATTTCACACATCACGATTCACTTGTCGGCATTCCGGTTACAATAACACAGGAACCGAGGAATGAACAATGATGGCAAGAAGTATCACTGCAACAAGAATTCATAAGAGATGGTGCAATTCTCGTGATATTCCTAACATAAAGTGGGTAACACTTCAGGGTAGAACAAAATCAAAAGCTGGGTCGGGATTTTGATTCATGGCATACAACTACTTTGACCCAATCCTCGAAGTGGAAAAGGTATTGGAGTTTGTTTCTCCTAGTCATTCCGGAATAGAATGGCTAGACGGACCACAAGAATAATAGGCATCGATGAACACGAATGCACAACTATTCCTGACTATCAATTGATAGATGAAGGTCGGAATATAACTGAAGATGGTCAACTCAAGGAACATATAACATTTTGAGTTTTGGATGCATAGATTAGTATGTCAAACTAAGTTCATTAGGTTTCTTCTAGATAACCCATGCGGGAAGGTAGAACTGGCAGAATCACAATTATGAATGGGGAACTCATCAAGAGCACTCTAGCTGCGATCTTTTGGTTAAAGAACTTTTGCCAAGAATGGTTCATGGTATTTGGAAGAAGGAAATACCACTGACCTCGAGGACTATCGCAAGGGTTACTAATATCCTAAAGGAACTAGCAACACTATCAATAGGAAGTGAATAGAGTGATTCTTGGGTCAAGAACACAGGGGTAGAATACCTACTACTAAATGGCATCACGGGATGCTTTCGAGAATGGTGGCCAGAATCATCACACTGGGAACACAAAACATGGCTAGATTACTAGGTGACTCCCTAAAACACCTAGGGTCATAAAAATAGCCCCAACATATATACCGAGGCAATAGAGTACCTCAACGCACCGGTTAGTGTGCTTAATCTGGCCCAGAAGGGCATCAGGAATGGGAGGAAGGGATTTGCAGATGCATCAGACTGTTTAGAAACCTGGGACGACTCGGACAGCGTAACAGCTATAAATGCTCAAAATGATTTGAGACATCCTGCAAAAATAGTGGCATAACCACTCAACATCACAATATCAAGGTTCTGAGGCCAGCTATGAACATATGGAAGTAGTAGGAACTGGAACTGAGGCTTGAACTCAACAATCCTAGGCAACTACGGTTTAGTAACACATCATCCTGAGATAGAAGAGAAGCCTAGTTCTTAAACCAATAGAAAAGATAAGATGACTCAGATCAGAAGGTCATGAGGATAAGGAGTAAAAAGAGCCTTACGTTCCCATCCACAATCAAATCCCTTATATAACTAAAGCATTATTAGACATGACTTTGACCAACTTGGCTTGGTAAACCTACAAACAGTCAGGCTCTGATACCAAAGCTGTCAGGACCCCGATTCCAGGTCACATCAATCTAGCTGGTAACACCTCATATCACTTTGCGGCCTCACGCACGGTATTCCCACGGGTGTCGCCTTACCATGGCCCAGGACCGTTTGCGCCTTTCGGCTCACGTATATGATAGTGTCGCTAGCATCCATATGACAGAGAACTCGGGCCGACATGACTAGTCGTGAACCCAAAGTGGCACTAACTTACGGGGACAGGCATACATGAATCAACATCGAGCATGTCGGTCAGCAGCGTGTGAATCCAGGCTGTAGCTACTAGGCTAACGGGACTCCGGGAACCCGGGCTGCAGCAGGTTAGGCAGGACTCCGGATGTCACCACGTGACATTTCCCCGAAGGGACAGATATAGGAGCGAAGTGAATCACATGCCGGCCAGTCAAGTGTTCCGGAGCAGTAGTGCTGGGCTAGCAGGACTCCGGTGAACCGGGCTGTAGCGGACTACTATGGATCATGGAAGCACAAGACTACATTCCCCATAAGAGAGGCTACCAAGGATAAACGACTAGGTTGTCGGATCCCACACATACCAAGCATTTCAATCATACACGCAATATGCTTGATATGTGTAAATACAACATGGCATCACAACAAAACTCTACGACTCAAAGTATTTATTCATTAGGCTCCAAGGAGCGAGATATTACAAACATGGGTCTCATGACCCAACATTCAGAGCATACAAGTCAAAGCACATGCGGAAGCTTAACTTGTCTGAGTACAAACAACTAAAAATGAAGAAGGCTGGGGAGCCTGACTATCTACAAGACCCTCCCAAGGGTACAAGATCGTAGCTGAGGTAACAAGCTAAACGTTGAAGTCTAAGCGGAACTACTAGTGAGACTGACGTCTCTCTTCAAAACATAAATTAAGCAAACGTGAGTACAAATGTACCCAGCAAGACTTACATTAGAACTAGCTACATATGCATTGGTATCATCAAAGGGGTGGTGGAGTTTAACTGCAGCAAGCCAGCTTTGACTCAGTGGCTAACCTGAACTACGACTGCAAGTAACTCTTTTGAGGTGGCGCACACGAGTCCACATATTCACCATATCAATACACCACTATGGATCCGCTCCCGTCTCCCTACGAGAACGCCATCCATAGCACTCACGCTTATCTTGCGCATTTTAGAGTATCCACTTTCACTTGTCTATGAACGATGCAAGGGGTCCAAGTTTCCATATCCGAGGAATCCGGCTATTCGAATAGATAATGATAACCCTGCAGGGGTGTACTTCTTCACACACGCTCTCGCCACTTACCACCATGTACACGTCGTGTATCTCGGCAACCTTCAAGCGGAAGCCTGGTGAGGGAGTCGGTCACGACCTGACTAATCACACAAGACTCTAGTCCAGGTTTATCGCCTATTCGGGTTCCATCCGCAAGGAGATCCGGCCAGGGTTTCGCTCACGGCCCCAAACAATGTGTACAGGGTTCCCAAGCCCACCATCCGGGTGCCACTTTGTACATGGGGCCACTATGCCTAGTCTGTCCCAAGCCCACCTGTACCGGGTGCCACTTGGTAGACTACTAACACTACCTACAAACACCAGAAACTAGTTGCAACTCCTGGACAGAGATCAAGTTGATTAATAAGTCGAGAGAGCTTGGAGCGCCCGGAGCCCAATGTGTGGTAGGAACTGTTCGTGGATCACAAACACAGGACTCAGTTCCTTAGGACGGCTGCAATGAGACAACTCACCATGTATTCCTACATGGCCTCTCACCGCTACCTTTACCAAACCGTGTTCACACACTTAGCTCTCAACAGTAGGACATGTTCACCACATTCCAATTCATCCCCGATGAATCAGACCTGACTCAACTCTAAGCAGTAGTACGCATGACAAACAAACATGAATGAGTAGGCACATCAGGGCTCAAGCAACTCCTACTCATGCTAGTGGGTTTCATCTATTTACTGTGGCAATGACAGGTCACACAGAGGAAAGGGGTTCAGCTACCGCAGCATGTAACAGTTGAAACGTTGTTGTCCTAATGCAGTAAAAGAGACCAGGAGTGAGAGAGTAGGATTGTATCGGAATGAACAAGGGGTTTTTGCTTGCCTGGCACTTTTGAAGATAGTATAGCTCTTCATCGGTGTCACCGAATTCATCGCTGGATCAACGTCTACTGAGAGGGGACAAACACTGGCAACTGAGAAAGAACATAATCGATGCAATGCCACAATATGATGCATGATCATGACATGGAAATATGTTGTGATTTGAGCTAATGCATCTAGCTATGATTTAAATGAAGTTGGTTTGAATACATGATTCAAATTCCAACTCCATATATGATTATTTAAATGCCCTTTATTTGTTTTGTCCAAAACAGAGGACAAACATTGTTCAAACATGCATGAAAATGGTACAGATGGATTCCTTGAATTTTTCTGATAATTTTTCATATATAATGTATTTCATTTGGAGATACGGTTAATTTTCTATGATTTTTTGAAGTTTAAATTGTTTTCTGGAATTTCTTGGATTATAAAAAACTCCAGAAAACATTTACTACATCAGCATGATGAAAGCACTGCGTCAGCAGGTCAACTGGGTTGACCTAGGTCAAACCTGACATGCGGGGTCCACACGTCAGTGACATAGGGACTAATCCCGGTCAAAACTAGCGCTGACTGGGGTTTGTCCAGTGGTAGGGCCCGCTGTCAGGAGCTTTAGTTAGACTAATCACAACAAATTAGACTAATCTAATCCTTCCACGTTACCGGATTAACTCCGATGATAACCGGAGCACGGCAGCGATGCCCGTCTGGCCGTTTCCGGCGGCTAGAGCTTGCGTGGGTGGGTGCGCTGGAGAGCTGCTGTTGCGGCGCTTCAAACGGTGGTAGTGGCTGGTGCTCGGGTGGGCTGTGGCGTCGACGGCGGCGAGCGAGGCGGCGACCGGAGTTTGGTCCGGTGCGGGGAAGCAGCTGCAGCGCTCGAGAGAGCGAGTTGGGGTGCGGGTTGGGTTCCTAGCGAGGTCTGGAGCACGTCCATGTGCCTAGGAGCGACGAACACGGCCTCTGACCACGGCGGCGATGAGCTCAGGCGGCGGCGCGAATCAGTCGCTGGCAGAATGGTGGCCATGGCGAGAAAAGGAGCACGGGAGCAAGGGGAGAGGAGGCAGGGGCTCACGGCGAGTCGGTTGGAGCAGACGGCGAGCTCGGGGGAGGTCGGATGGCATCGAATCATCGGCGGTTGTCGTCGGATCCCGCGGAAGAATATGAAGGCGAGGACGACGGCACGGGGCTCCCGGCGTCACATGTCTTGGCGATGAGGAAGAGGGCGTCGCGGCGGAGCCGCTGGATGGTAAGGAGAGGGGTAGGGTAAACGGTGGCCATGGTGATCGTCGTCGGTGGCGACGGCCGCGTTCGGGTGTGCGTGAGAGATGAGGGAGAAGAGGGATGAGCACGGGGGAGCAGACAGAGGGGCCGGGGTGTTGCATGGCACTTGTGGAGGCGTTCAAGCCCTCGGCGGCAAGCAGGAGCTGGTGAGGCACGGGCTCACGCGCGTCAGCCACACACGCGCTATCCTCCTGGCAGGAGGTAGGCGATGACTGGCCTGGGCCAACAGTGCTGGGCCGGCACAAGTAAGGCCCAGGTGAGTCATTCTCTCTCTATCCTCTCTAATTCTTTCTGTTTTCTATTTTTCTGTAATTGTTTTGACTTAAATAAAATGCTAACGCATTTTCAAAAACCCTGAAAATAATTGTGGGCACTTTTGAAAATATTTCCAATAGCCCTCAACCACTTTTAGAATTATTTGGGCATTTTAATTATTTATAGCAATTAAATGCCCAAATTCAAATACTTTATGAATTCATTCAAAAATCCAAAGTGACCTAGGAAAATGTGCACCATTTTTGGCAGAGGTTCTAGACCAATTCAAAAATGATGAACTTTTCCAAAGGAATTTTGGGTTCATTGAAAATGATTTTTTATTTGAACCTAGTTGGATTCATCTGTGCTAGGGTTTCAACAGTCCCCATTTCAATTTCACATAACTTTAGACATGATGCATGGATGCAATGCCACTATCTGCAACCAAATTATAGGGTTGTGACACAAAAACACTCCGAGTGGATAGAAATCCTCCCACTCGGGGGCTTAGCTGTGATCTCGTACTCGGCTAAGTTACAAAACTACTCCGAGTGGGGAGCAATCCTCCCACTCGGGGGCTTAGCTATGATCCCGTACTCGCCTAAGTTACAAAACTACTCTGAGTGGAGAGCAATCCTCCCACTCGAGGGCTTGGCTGCGATCATGTACTCGCCTAAGTTACAAAACTACTCCGAGTGGAGAGAAATCCTCCCACTCGGGGGCTTATCTGCGATCCCGTACTCGCCTAAGTTACAAAACTACTCCGAGTGGAGAGCAATCCTCCCACTCGGGAGCTTAGTTGCGATCCTGTACTCACCTAAGTTACAAAACTACTCCGAGTGGAGAGCAATCCTCCCACTCGGGGGCTTAGCTGCGATCCCGTACTCGCCTAAGTTACAAAACTACTCCAAGTGGAGAGAAACCCTCTCACTCAGAAGTTTGGCTGCATACTCAGAGTTGCGCCACAAGTACAGCATATGATTGCACTCGGACCAGTGCCACAAGTACAACCTACGGTTGCACTCAGAGCTACGCCACAAGTACAACGTATGGTTGCACTCGGAGCTGCGCCACAAGTACAACCTATGCTTGCGCTTAGAGCTGCGCCACAAGTACAGCGTATGGTTGCCCTCAGAGCTGCACCACAAGTACAACGTATGGTTGCACTCGGAGCCGCGCCACAAGTACAACATCTGCTTGCCCTCGGAGCTGAGCCACAAGTACAATGTCTACTCCGAGTGAAGAGCCGACCTTTCACTTGGAGATTCAGTTGTGATTGCCAATTCGCTTGAGTCAAGAAATCTGAAAGTGAGGAAGACAAAGCAACCACATTCAAAACAAAAACCAAGTTCGGATAAATCCAGCAAGGTTCAAAACCGCAAACAGAAGTACTCGGGCGTCAAGCCCAAAAGATTTTAACGATTACAAAATCACTCGGCATTCCAAGGCAAATAAAGTCAAGTTATCAAGTTTTTCACTCAGCAGGAGGAGGGCTAGCTGGCACGACGAAAGCATCCAAGTCAATTACATCTGCGATGTGAGTGGCAGCGTCGATGAAGGTATCCATGAAGGACTGGAATTGAATCTTCTTGGTGTTGGCGACCTTGAGAGCCGCCAGCTTCTCTTCTTTAACTTCCTTGTAATGAACCCAGACCAGAGATAGAGCCACGTCAGCACCGCAGCGAGCAGATGACTTCTTCCACACCTGCACTCGGCCAGGGATTTCATTGAGTTGAGTCATCAGAGACTCGAGGTCATTCTGGAATGTCACACCTGGCTAGAGCTTTGTGTCGATCTGTGACACCGACACTTTCAGTCGAGGAAGATAGTCCATAACACTAGCGAGGCGGGATTCTAGTTGCAACACGTTCATCGCGGATTCGTCCTTGACGGGGGAGTTTATGGGTTCCAGATTCGTTTCAATCTGCCCATTCTCTTGCTCAAAATTTTGACAGAATTCTGCACGCACGGAAAAATAATGAGTCAGCAGTCACATGATCAGTCGGCAGTTGCAAATCAGTCGGACAAGGGAAAGTACCTTCACGCATACGGAACATCTTCTTGGCAAGGCCTCCTAGATAAGTCTCCAGTTTGTCTCTCTTCCGAGTGAGATCTTCGATTTTGTCGGCCAAGGCTAATTTCTCCTTCTTCAGCTACACAACTTCTTTATTCGCTTCATCAAGAACAGTCCTCAACTTGGCGTTCTCTTCTTCCAACTTGCCGACTGAAGCCAGCTTCTTATTAGCAAGTTCAGTTTTCTCTTGCGTCGTCTTCTGCGCTGCTGCAAGGTCTAGGTCCTTCTGCTCCAGAGCATGCTTCATTTCGTCTAAAGAAATAACATTCTTCAGACAAGCTTGGAGTTGGCGGTTCTCACTACACATATATGTTCGAGTGGAATCACTCGGTTTAAAGGTCGAAAGGAAAAGGTAGCAAGGCGAGCAGCCAACGAGTGGTTACCTCCCATGGCAGCTGCTTCATTCTTGGCCTTCTGCAAATTCACCTTAGCAAGCTCCAGGTCGAGGTTAAGCTGGGTCTGCTTCCTCTCCAAGTCAGCAAACCTAGACCCAAGCTCACAAGATTTCTGCAATCAATCAACAAGACATGTCAGTCGACAGAAACAAGAATCAGTCACTTCCGAATGACAAGATGCAAAGATCAGATTATTATGGCAAAAGAGTTCTAAGACTACTGCCGAATCAAACATTCGATGGTAGCCTCGGGGACTACACCCAATGGCTGCACTTGGCATACCCCCACTGGCTTGCTTTCCCACTCGACATGGTCTACCCAGTACGAGTGAAAAGAGAAGACAAGATTTGTTCTCAGACCACCGTCGACTGCCCACAGTCGACCGCGGTCTCGCGGACTACACCTAGTGGGTGCACTTAGCGTGCCCCCACTAGTTCGGTTCCCACTCAGAACGACCTGTCTAGACCGAGTGGAAGTACTACGAACAAACATTTCACAAAGACCCCCGCCGAATCAAACATTCGACGGCGGTCTCGGGGACTACACCTAGTGGGTGCACTTAACATGCCCCCACTGGTTCGGTTCCCACTCGACAGGACCTGTCTAGACCGAGTGGAAGTACTACGAACAAACATTTCGCAAAGACCCCTGCCGAATCAAACATTCGACGACGGTCTCGGGGGCTACACCCAGTGGGTTCACTCTGCATGCCCCCACTAATTCAAGAGTTCACTCGACGCGACCTGGTCGACTCAAGTGAAAAGAACTACAATACAAAAGAGAAACACCCAGTGGGTGTACAAACTCAAGGAGCAGACTTATGATAGACGCGCATAAGGTTCCAAAACACTCATCCACGGACATCTTACGAATAATAAAGCAGCAGTTTTCAAGTAGCATATCCTAACAGAATGAAGATCAAGCCGAAAGCCAGTCAGAAATCAACTTACTTGGACATTTATTTGAAGGGCAGAGCTAGCATCATAAGCAATATTGCTGGCCTCGTACACCACCTTCATTCGGTCCATCATTAGGCCAGCATAGACTATGGCTTCCTTAGCAGCGCCTACCTGGTCCTCCCGGACATGATGAGTAATGAAAAGAGGAGTCGGTGGAACAGACAAAGCAACCAGAGGGGCTGAAGCCTGGAGTTGCACAGTTGAGGTAAGAGCTTGAGCAGTCGATGCTGAAGGGCGGTCAGTCGACACGGGATCAGCGAAAGAAACAGAAGTCCGAATTGGATCTCCAGGTGGCTGAACGACCAGTTCTGGTGCTGAAGTCGAGTGTGACACTTTGCTGGCAGGCGCCTTCTTGCTCAGAGTCCTACCCCTTCTCCCTGTGCTCTTTTGTGGCACTTCTTCATCATCATCTAGAAGTTCAATAACATTTGGCAGCGCTGCAAAACATTCGACCGTAAGACTTCAGTCGACCGTCAGAATAGTTGGCAAAGTAAGAACATAACTATGGAGCTGTACCTGCCCGAGAAGTGGCCGCGTCTGCAGTTTCCTCATCCTCTTCCTCCTTATCAATATTCATGGATGTCCCAGAAGTAGCAGCACTGAAAGTTCCAATAACTCATTCGGTCAAGCAAGTGGATGAATCGACAATAACATAGAAGACAAAGAGAAGAAGAAAACACTTACGCAGAAGCAACAGGGACATCCACCTTGATCTTGGGCAGGGCCTTCCGAGTCTTCGGTGGGAGGTAAATTTTCGTGTTTTGACCCTTTTCTGAGACCTATTCGAGATTTGACCCTAATTTGAAAAAAAAATCGAGATCTGACCCTTTTGCTACCGCCAGAGTCCATGGCGGTACGGTCTAACAGCCTACCGCCAGGGACTTTGGCGGTAGGAAACATCACTACCACCAACCGGACTGGCGGTAGCCTGCACAACCCTACCGCCAAGGTGCTTGGCGGTAGGCACGAGCACGCACTGTGTTCAATACTTAGGAGTTTTTTTGCGGTAGGGCATGCAACCCTACCGCCAAGGACCTTGGCAGTAGGCTGTTATACCCTACCGCCATGGTCCCTGGCGGTAGCAAAAGGGTCAGATCTCAAAACAAATTCAAACTAGGGTCAAATCTCGAATAGGTTTCAGAAAAGGGTCAAAACATGAAATTTAGCCTCGGTGGGACAACCTTAGGCTGCTTAGCGGCCTTCTCTGACGGCTCTGGAGATGAAGTCCGAGTGCACTTTTGCACTTGCGTACTTGGTGGGGCTGCCTTGCCACGCCCACCTACAGGGTCATGAGATTGTTTAGAATGACGCTCTGAGCGGGGCGGTGAGTTGACCTCCTCGCTGCTGCCCAAGCCATCGCTGTCATCTTCACTATCATCTGCAGATCGCCACTCGGAGCTTTCGACTGTGCTCTCCTCTCCTTCCTGGAGATGTTACCCGTTTGGCATCAAATACATCTTAGTATAAATCTGCAAAGCACAAAGTCAACAAAATCCAATCAGATTCAAGAGTAACTACAGATCGAAAGGAGAAAGCACTCAGAATTTTGAGCCTGACCTCTTCTGGCTCGCGGTTCGTGTCGAATGGTTGAACTCTCCTGGACCCCCTGGGGTTGTCCTTGTTTCTGGTGATGCTTTGTAGCCACTGAGCCACCATCTCCTCGGCGACCTCCTCTGGGTGGACCTGAGCGATGTCTCCTAGGCCTGAGTACATCCACATTGGGTGGTCTCGAGCTTGAAGAGGCTGGATGCATCGACTGAGGAACACCTCCAACAGATCCATGCC
Source organism: Triticum dicoccoides (assembly GCF_002162155.2). Classification (NCBI taxonomy): domain Eukaryota; kingdom Viridiplantae; phylum Streptophyta; class Magnoliopsida; order Poales; family Poaceae; genus Triticum; species Triticum dicoccoides. The sequence goes on along the minus strand of NC_041388.1, from coordinate 392,461,246 downwards.
AGTCATACACTCCCGGACTAAGTTAACAACCTGGTCGACTAAAAGAGACCCCTCGCCTTTCTCCTCTGGGGTCACAGTCAATGAAGAAGGTTGGCGAAGTCACTCCATAGTGAAATGGGGGAGACCGGTCGACTGACCAGGAGTCGTGACATCCTTGTTGTAGAACCAGGTCGACTGCCATCCCCCAACTAACTCGCGAAGGGTCATGGAAGGAAAAGTGCTCCTACCCCTAGTTTGAATTCCTAAACCCCCACACATCTGGATCACATGGGTCTTTTCATCATTCGGATTTGCCTTCTTCACTGACTGGGAGCGACAAGTAAATATGTGTTTGAACAGGCCCCAGTGTGGTTGACAACCTAGGAAATTTTTGCACATCGAGATAAATGCAACAAGGGATGTGATGGTGTTTGGAGGAAAATGGTGGATTTGGACACCGTAAAAGTTCAAGAAACCCCTAAAGAACGGATGCAGAGGAAGAGAAAGACCTTGGTCGACATGGGTGGTGAGGAGGACACGCTTGCCCTCGCGCGACTGAGGCTCAGTTTCCCCCTCCGGCAGTCTCCAAGATCCATCGGCGATCAGGCCGTCCTCAGGAAGCCTCTCTAGGTTATCTCGCTCGATGGTGGAGCGGATCCAGTCCCCCTGGATCCAACCCGGCAGCAGACGGACCGCGACGATGTCCCCCGAGCCATCTTCTTGCCCTTCCCCATCGTCGTCGCCTTCTTTGCGCGCTCCAGGACCGCCATCTTATCCTTCCCCATGGCAGCGGAATGCGAGCGAGCTGAGTGGATGCTTCGGGAGTAGGGGAAGACGCGGTGGAGAAGCAGAGGAGGAAGAGATTGAATGTGGCGCACTGTACCTCGCATCAGCCTCAGCGCCTTTTATGGGCCTATTTCCGAGTGGCTGGCCCATGGCCCAAGCAATCCTGTCAAATCCTGCAACAGTCGCACACCCGATATGTGGCGAAAAAGGTGGCACGAAAATCGAGGCACCCCTGTCTATCCACAATGATTACTACGGCACGCTCCATCCCGCGCGCTTCTCCAAAATTTCGAATTCCGTGATATCCGGGAACCGCCGAGCAACCACTCGCGCCGAAGATTTTGCACCAGAAAAACACTCGAGGATTATCAATGACCTCTGAATGGATAATGGCGACTGAAAGAAGGTTGAAGCTTCAGCATGATTTTCAGACTCCAATGAGACACTTCCAAAGTATGCAATTGAGTCAGAACCAACTTCAACCCTTTTTTCACTCGGACCTCAATCCATTCGGGGGCTGATGACAATGACATGTACCTAGGGTAGGGTCATAGGCCGGACCTAGACGCCCTACCCAAGGATGCTACCCTAGAGTCAAAAACATTCAAAGTGCAACCGAAGATACCGACTGAAATCACCTTGGAGTGTAATCCACTCGACCGGATATACCACTCGGATATCCCAATTCCACTCGACTAAGAATGAGTCACTCAACCTCACGGAGAATCACTCGGAGTACAGAAGATCAAAAGCCACCTCTGGATGGCAACGGTCAGGTGTTCACCCTTGACTGGAGCGTACGACCCAGGAGGTTTTCTCCCTTCATGCATGGCAGTGTAATCTCCGTATAGGATCAGCCCCACCCTAGGCTGGATTGATTTATTTTTGCTGCAAAACTATGTTTATTTTTCGGTCATTTGGATTTGTTGATTGTGTGCATCATATTATGCAAAGGCCGGGCATTCTTTGAATGCGGTTGTATCACCTTGATAAATCAATTCAATGAAATGTCCTTTATCCAAAAAAAGAGCACATGCGATCACCTGTATTGGATGAATTATTCCTTTGGTGCCAAGACGTTCCCCTTGGGAATAATTAAAGGACTCCCTACGTTTCTAAATATAAGACATTTTAGAGATTTTAATAGTGACTACATATGAATATATATATATATATATATATATATATAGAAGCATTTCAGAGTGTAGATTCACATAGTTTGTTCTATATGTAGTCTATATTGAAATCTCTACAAAAATACATATATTTAGGAATGAAGTAAGTACTATCTTTGAAAAGACATATTTAGGAATGGAGTAATAAGTACTAAAATTGAGAAGATACGGCAATAGAATACTTACCATATGTGTAACTTATCATCGTCAGCCGCTCCTATTTATATACCACGGCCAGACAGACGTACCCGACCATAGCTAGCGAAACACGGGAGAAAGCCCTAGACTAGAAACCACAAATCGATCGAAGAACCGCCAAGCTTGATCGATCATCGTAAAAGCAGTGCCGACATAGCATGGCGACCAGAGCTGCGTCTCTTGCTCTATGCGCTCTCCTCGCACTCTCCCTAGGTTGGCCTATCTCTCTCTCTCTGTGTTTCATAATTTTTGTCGTGATTTTAGTTCAAACTACCGGTTAACTGATCTGTGCTTGTTTACATACATAATGCCTCAGTGTGTCAGGCGGTCTCTCGTGTGGATCCTGCCGGAGGGGTGGCAGTGAACGGGTACCCGTGCGGTAATGTGGTCGTCATCCGCGTCCCACACGAGGGTGTCTGCCAGCGGGACCGTTGCGGCGGGCTGTGCGTGGAGCAGTTCATGTGGAAGTACCCGGGCATCAAGGCCGTCATAGGCGACTGCACGGATGAGAATACCCATGAATGCATCTGCTCTTTTCTTTGCTAGTTGAACTTGATGTATAAGGGTAGTAGCCAATGTTTTGATTTTGTTTGGCTCGGAAGAAATAAAACTTTCTGCATATTCTTTTCTTTTTTTGCTTTCTCAGCCGTAGCTATTTTGTTCTTGAGAATATACAATCCGGCGCCATATATGGCCGGGCTCAAAATAGGGACTTCTTGTTGCCACGGGTAACAATACACTATTATTGGAGGAAAATAGAACGAGCAAGAAACGAGCAGATGATAGATATCGCTCAGATCTAACACCTACCAGGCTCAGGGCCAAACAAAGGAAGGAATAAGTCGGACCTATACCATGAGAGGTGGAATTCCTGAAAGGGGGACAAACGGTGCTTCGCATAGCACCCAAAAATACTCCCTCTATAAACAAATATAAGACATTTTAGATCAGCGACGAAAAATAACCTCATCAAGCAAGGACGAACAGGACAAGATATAGAATATCTGTTCTGTGGGGACGATGAGTCAATAGAACGTGTATTTTTAAATCCATGAAGAAGGAGAAGATGTTACCGTTGGTCCACTTTACAGAAGTTGTTGTTGTTTGCTCCTTTTACAAGGATATGTACATGTCGTTCCCTTGTTGAAGCAACATTTTAAGAGGACCTTTCTCGATGTACATGTGTTTTTCTAAAAACAAGATGTTGGAGTTGCAAATTATTATCACGTGCTAATGTTCGTCGCATGACAATTGATCGTCGTGCTTTTCTTTCATTTTGTGTTTGTTTCACTGTGTGCATCCTAAATGTCTTTTTGACTTGGCGTTGTTGCAAATGTCGGGTGTCCTATGTATTATTTCGAGGCTTTAACAGAATGCCTCATCTTTGAATTTGGCATTACATACATCTATGGCGAGCTTCTATATTGGTCGTGGTGTAAATATCCTTTTAGAGTGTGGGCGGTGACAAGCTTGGAATTTAGGGAGAAAATGACGAACATAAACACAAGGAAATCCGCACAATGTCCTAGTCCACGTAGCAAAGAAACGCTTGGGATATTGGATGAGGAGGTCAGAACATCGCCACCAGAGACACTAACATAATCGCTCAAGACGGACCGAACCTTCATGCTAGGGACAAACTTGTCGGATGTGGGGTTCCGGTAAACCCTTAAGGTTCGAACACTAGGGTGCGCGCGAAGTCTTTTCCTCCCACCGATCTGCGCCCTAGCTCGCTAAGATCTCGTGGACGAACTCGACAAACTCGCAACACAGAAAGACACAAGATTTATACTGGTTTGGGCCACTGTTGTGGTGTAATACCCTACTCCAGTGTGGTGGTGGTGGATTGCCTCTAGGGCTGATGAAGAACAGTTACAGGGGAAGAACAGCCTCCTGAGGTTGAGGTGTTCTTGAGCTCGGTGAGCTTGTGTGTGTGAGGATGGTCTGAATGATCCGTCCCCTACTAAGGTGGTGGCTAGTCCTATTTATATTGGCCCTGGTCCTCTTCCCAAATATCGAGCGGGAAGGGAGCCAACAATGGCGGGCCAATTTAAAGGGGGACAGCTAGTACAAGCTATCCTGACAAAAGTGGTCTTCACCTGCAAAAGACTCTGGCGGTGATGCTGTCTTGGGCTCCATGATGACCTCCATCTTGCCGTCCTCCTGGTCTTGGTCTCGTTGCACCAATATAGCAACCTTTGCCTGATGCCTCGGTACTCTTCGCCTGCGCTGGCCTCCTTGCACCAAAGAGGAAACAAGGACGTTGCGCATGCTGGCGCCCACCTGGCGCCCGCCTGGTGTCGTGCGTCATGGCTCACGTCACGAGGGTCTCGTGAGGTTTGCCCCGCCTTGATATATCCGCTCCTTGTGAGCCTGCCTGGCTAGGCCACTCGCGAGGAGGCCTTGCGTCGTCCGCCTCGCGAGGGTCTTGGTTGCTTTGTTGGTGATGATGGGCCGGATGGCCTGCTGGCTCAGCCACGCCGCGAGCCGCGGGCAGGCAAGTCTGGGGACCCCAGTTCCCAGGACGCCGACAGTAGCCCCGGGGCCCAAGGTGCGCTCGGGTTTGGCTTCGCGGTGAAGCCAAGGGCCAAGTTCGGAGCACCGCGGGCCCCAAAAGCCTGCGGCCTCGATTGACGTGTAGTGGGTGATTGGACGTGGGCGTCTCCAGTTCCCCATGTTGCCTCGGCAACTGCTCAACTTGTCAGGTCCCTGCGACATGCAAGGAAAACTATCATTACCTGCGATCGTGGGAGACGCTGGTTGGCCTTCCCTTGCTATAAATGGGGAGGGGGACGGAGCCCCCATTGCCCATCTCTTCCTTGCTTGTTTTCTCCTTCCTCCTCGCTCCATCACTTGCAGTGACACCCATGGCACCACGAAGGAAGTTCTCCGCCGCCGAGAAGGGGAAAGCCCCTCACGAGGAACCCGGCTCCCCGGCGCGCAAGCGCGGCCGTGGCCGCCCGCGTAAAAATGTCGCGACCCCCGCCGTGGCCCATTGTCGAGACGGCGCCACGGCACGCGGAGTGGGCCATCGCAGCCATGGCAGTCCAGTTGATGAGGGGAGGCGCCCCATCGACTGCGCTTCCACATGGTGCGGGTGTCGCCGGAGTTCATCGTCTGGTCGAAGAACCCGGCCGGCAACTGGCTCCAACTCCCACGCTTCTTCGACGGTGAACTGTCGGCCTCTGGCCCAGGCGGACCCTGGCTGCAAGTGGATGGCTGCTGCAGCAAGGCCTCTTGGGTTGCGGTCGAGACTTCCGCCGTGGGCAACATAGCCCTGGCCCGCGGTTGGCAGACATTCGCCCGCGTGCACGGCCTGGGCAGGCCTTGCACCCTCCACTTCAGGTACGATGGTGGGTTGACCCTTTATGTGAGGGTGTTTGGGGAAGATGATAGTCGCGCCGGGTGCTGCCCCAAGGCGAACGACAGTGAGGAGGTACTCGGCCTTGGGGACGGTCGCGACGAGGACGAGGGCGAGCCCGCCCTCGTCGGCGATCGTGTCTCGTCTAGCTACGGTGGCTCTTCCTCCGGCTACAGCTCCAGCAGTAGCGGATGTGCCCAGCCGCCGCGCCCGTTTTGAAGGTGGCAGTGGGTCGTCTCGTCGCCGCACCTCCGTGTAGCGTGAGGAAGGATCTGGCTAGGCTCGGGGTAGTGCTAAGTGCCTGTCCTCGCAGATCGCTGCAACGCTACTTTTGTTTTGCTCTTTTCTTGCATCAAGAATGAAACCAGCATGGGCCCAGGGGGCGTGTGTCGAACTATGGTTCCTTGGTTATATCAGTATGCGTGCTGCTCTCGTGATGTGTCGTTATTTTGCGCAAAGATAAGTTAACCTGGTATACTCAGGACGTCCTCTTCCTCGCGAAGCATTTATTTCCTCACATTCATCTTGCCTTGGTGGCCTGCATTCACTCAGGAACTGCGAAAAACTCGTTAGGAAGTGCGTTAAAAGATTTGCCGTTCATCCTGGCCCTGTCCTGGCGCTTTGTGTCGCGATACCCGAGGGGCACGGACTAGGAGAGGTGCGCCAGCTTTTGGGCTCGAACGAGGGTGGCTCGTGAGAAGGCAGAAAGGAAAAAAAAATGCTTGTGAGGGCACCTGCCTAGCCCCCTCGCAAGGCATGCGAGAGAGAGAACACGAGCAAATTCGAGCCGGAAAAAATGCAGTGAGAGGCGAGGGAATCAAATCGGCAAGGAACGCCAAGGGCAAACTTTGATTGAGGAAAAGCAAGTCAACTACGGAAAGCAAATGAAAAGCCGCGTCCGGGACCTAATCTAGTCTTCAAGTCTTCTCACCAGCGCGGAGCTAAGTGCTGTCCACTAGGCGTGGGAGGGAGCCCCAGGGCCTGAGGCCGGCGCTCCTGAGACTCCGGGGCGTGTACAGCCCCACTCATTATTACATGAGAGTGTCACGGGCAGCGATTCTTCATAGGCACCGGGCCTTCTTCACAGGCTCTGGGCCTTTCTTCTCAGGCTCTGGGCCTTGCTTCTCAGGCTCTGGGCCTTGCTTCATGGATAGAACTTCCGGAGGTGCTGGATGTTCTAGGCGTCCTGGATAGGTATCCCGTCCTGCGTCTCCAGGTGCGATGCACCCGGCCTGGAGACATGGACGACCCTAAACGGGCCCTCCCACATGGGCAAAAGCTTGTGGAGCCCTTCCCTGGAGAGGACCCGCCTCAGGACGAGGTCGCCCACCTCGAGCGTCCTGCAGCGGATGTTGCGGCAGTGGTATCGCCGTAGTGCTTGTTGGTACCTTGCTGCCCTCAACGCGGCTTCGCGACGTCGTTCCTCCCCCAGCACGAGATCCATCCCCCGCATGGCGTCCTGCTGCGTTTCGTCGAATGCTAGGACTCGTGCGGAGCGATGCTTGACCTCGTGGGGAAGGACTGCTTCAGCTCCGTAGACGAGGAAGAATGGAGTCTCGCCCGTTGGCTTGGTGGCGGTGGTTCGGATGGACCACAACACGGACTGGAGCTCGTCGTGCCAGCCCCTGCCGCAGGCCTCCAGCTTCTTCTTGAAGGTCCTGGTCTTGAGGCCCCTCAGGACCTCCGTGTTAGCGCACTCGGCCTGACCGTTACTCCTGGGGTGGGCCACCGAAGCGTAGCAGATCTGCGTTCCAAGGTTAGCATAGTAGGTTTTGAAGAGGTTGCTAGTAAACTGCGAACCATTATCTGTGATGATGCAGTTGGGGGCCCCGAAGCGGCTCACGAGGCCCTTGATGAACTTGACAGCAGAGCTAGTTGGAATGGTACGGACGGCTTCCACTTCCGCCCACTTGGTGAACTTGTCGATGGTGACGTATAGATAGCGGTAGCCCCCTGGAGCCCGGGGAAACGGGCCTAGGATGTCCAGCCCCCAAACCGCAAACGGCCATGTGAGCGGGATGGTTTAGAGGCCCTGAGCAGGCTGATGGATTTTCTTGGCGTGGAATTGGCAAGCTTCACAGCACTTCACCAGCTCGGCCGCGTCGTTGAGTGCTGTAGGCCAATAGAACCCACTGCGGAACACCTTGCCGATGAGGGTCCATGATGACGAGTGATGTCTGCAGTCACCGCCGTGTATGTCAATCAGCAACTCCCTTCCTTGATCGCTGGAGATGCAGCGCAGCGTGACATCGTTCGGTTGTTTCCTGTATAACTCGCCGTCTTGGATACAGTATGCTGTGGCCTGCCGGGCCACGCGCTCTGCGTCCTCTTCCTTCTCCGGCAGCATCCCGTACATCAGGTACTCCTTGAATTCCTTGATCCAGCACTCCTCCTGGGGCTCGAGCGCCAAGAGCAGCCGAGCTCCTGAGGTCGGGCCACAGGCTGGGGCTCCCATGGCCGGGGGCTGTGGGAGTTCCTCCCGAGGCTGAGTCATGCTTAAATGATGTGGCGAAGCTGATGGCTTGAAGAGCCGCTCTTCGAAGACGACGGGCTCTTGCGCTTGCCGCTTGGATGCTCTCCTGGCGATGTCATCGGCTTCCTTGTTGGTGCCCCGGGGCATGTGCTGCAGCTCCAGGCCCGAGACTACTTTTCCATCTTGTGCACCTCCGCGAGGTAGGCCTCCATGTGCTTGTCCTTCGGCTCGTACACCTTGTTGGAGAAGATGACGAGGAGCTGTGAGTTGCCTTTGATGGTGAGGCGCTTCACCCCTAGAGCCGCCGCAGCCCTCAGGCCAGCTATGAGGCCTTCGTATTCTGCGATGTTGTTGCAGACCTTCTCGCCGTGCTGAAAACAGAGTTGCACGGCATAGTAGAGCTTGTCCTGAGTGGGCGAGATGAGCACTGCTCCAGCCCCCGCGCCCTGATGCGCAAAGGCGCCATCGAAATACATGACCCAGCCGTCTGGTGCCTCGCTTCCTGGGGAGGTGGACCGGTCTTCTCCTTCCTCAAGAGCTGGGGGATCTGTCCATTCTGCCACAAAATCGACGAGCGCGGCTCCCTTGATGATCCTAGTAGTGCTGAACTCCAACTAGATTGCTTGCAACTCGATGTTCCACTAAGCAACCCTTCCGGCTGAGTTAGGGCTCCTGAGCACCCTCTCCAATGGGTAGGCTGAGACGACCTTGATGGGGTGGCCCTGGAAGTAGTGCCGCAGCTTGCGCGAGGCCACCAAGAGTGCGAGCAGGAGCTTTTGCGGCTTGGGGTAGCGCGCCCTCGCGTCCCGCAGTACGGTGCTGACGAAGTACACCGGGTGCTCGACGAGGGCTGGCACACCGTCGAGGCTCGGGTCCCGCAGAGATTGTGGCATATCCTGAGGTGGTGGGTTTCCTGAGACCTGACCGTCCTCAGGAGCTTCTGTGATGTGTTTCCCTGTTGAGCTTGGTCTCCCACCGCTGATGGCTTTGTCGCGCCTTCCCGACCCCGCGCTGCATCAGCTCTGGCCTGGCGCGGCACACCCTTGTCTTGGCGCTCCTCCTGAACTGCTACCAGCGCCGCGCTGGCGGAGTACGGGGTGGCAGCGAGGTAGAGCACCAGAGGCTTGAGAGGCCGCGATGCCACCATCACCGGGGGGGCTGGTGAGGTACTTCTTGAGGTCTTGGAAGGCCCGGTCGGCCTCCGGGGTCCACTCGAACGAGCCCTTCTTCTTCATGAGCTTAAAGAAGGGTAAGGCGCGCTCGCCTAGCTTGGAGATGAAACACCCTAATGAGGTCACCCGCCCTGCTAGCTTTTGCATTTCCTTGAGGGTCTGCAGTGGGCTCATGTCTTCGCTGGCCTTGATCTTCTCCAAGTTCGCCTCGATCCCTCTATGGGATACGAGGAACCCCAGTAGCTTGCCGGAGGGGACGCCAAACACGCACTTCTCCGGGTTAAGCCTCAAAGTCACTTGGCGCAAGCTCTCGAAGGTCTCCTCCAGGTCTTGAATCAACGTCCTCGCCTCACGAGATTTGACCACTATGTCATCAACGTAGGCCTCTATGTTTCTGCCGAGCTACCACCCCAAGGCGATTTGCATCAACCGTTGAAAGGTTGCGCCCGTGTTGCGCAGCCCGAAGGGAATGCAGGTATAGCAGTACACCCCGCATGGTGTCAGGAAGGTTGTCTTCTCCACATCCTCTACCACCATTTTGATTTGGTGGTATCCTGAGAATGCATCCAGAAAACATAGCAAGTCGCACTCGACGGTGGAGTCGACGATTTGGTCGATGCGTGGAAGCGGGAACAGATCTTGGGGGCACGCTTTGTTAAGGTTGGTGAAGTCGACGCACATCCGTTCCTTCCCGCCTTTCTTCGGTACTACGACGGGGTTCGCCAGCCATTCGAGGTATCAAACTTCTCGGATGGTACCTGCCTCCTCCAGCTTGCGTGTCTCTTGGACGATGAAGGCCTACTTCTCAGTGGACTGCCATCTTGCTCGCTGCTTCACGGGGCGTACGTTGGGGCACACCCTTAGATGATGCTGGATTACCTCTCTCGGGACCCCTACCAGCTGATTGGACTCCCACACGAATATCTCCTTGTTCGCGTGCAAGAACCTCACCAGAGCTTCTTCTTGTCCTGGGTCAAGGCCGGTTCCTATGGTGAAGGTGGCTCTTGAAGACCCGTCCTCGTCGACCGGCACCTGCTTGGTCTCCGCCTTGTCCTGATTGAAGAGATGCTTCTTCTTGGTGGGCGCGGTTTCCTTGGCCTCGGGCATACCGACGCCGGCTGGCTGTGCTGTCGCCGCGGTCTTGAAGGCGAGCCTAAGCGCCGCCACGGCCTCCTTAGTATCCCCCTTGATGGTGAGGACGCCCTTGCTCTCTGGCATCTTCATGAGGTTGTAGGCCGGGTGAGTCGCCACCATGAACTGAGCGAGAGCCGGGTACCCAAGGATGGCATTGTACGGGAGACTGATGCGAGCGATGTCAAAGTCCACTAGCTCGGTGCGATAGTTGTCTCGCGTGCCAAAGGTGACGGGGAGGTGGATCTGCCCCAGAGAGTGGGCAGCTCCAGCACCCACTCCTGTGAAGGGCTTGCTGAGGCCGAGCCGTTCGAGCGGCACATGAAGAAGGCTGAAGGCTTCTACGGAGAGCAAGTTGAGGCTGGCGCCGCCGTCGATGAGGGTCTTGGTGAAGGCCACGTTGCAGATGGTGGGCATGCAGAGCATCGGGAGCATCCCGGAGCCGGCGGTGGAGCCGGGGTGGTCTTCCGAGCCGAAGGTGAGGTCGGCCTCCGGCGCAGCCCCTGGGCGCTTGAAGGCTGCCCCAATCTAACGGAAGAAAGGTTTGACGTGGCGATCTGAAGGCGGTGCTTGGGAGCCACCCAGCAGTGCCGTACTACGTGGTGCGCCGGCACCACATAGCGCACGGTGAAGAGGTTGCGGAGTCCCCCCCCCCCCAGGATGCCATCGTGGATCCCAGGAGGTTGAGCAGCCAGGCACGCGGCTCGCCGGCGAGGGCCATGGGAAACCAGTTGGCCATGATCTTATCGTCGCCTCCGGCCTCGAGGACGGCCTCCTCGTACGCCAGCAGGAACGGCGCCGGGTCTACCGCGCCATCGTAACGCGGCGGCATCTCCAGCCTAAACTTGGTCGGCCACTACACTCGCCACAGAGCGGGGGCCAGGGCTCGGTACCCAGACTCCCTGCCGCTGGTGTTGGCCGCAGAGGTTGGCAGCGGGGCACCTACCATGGGAGCGTAGTGCGGCGGTACGGGGCACTGGTTGGTGGAGAGAAGCCCCGGCACACCCCTACCTGGCGCGCCAAATGTCGGATGTGGGGTTCTGGCAAACCCTTAAGGTTCGAACACTGGGGTGCACGCGAAGTCTTTTCCTCCCACCAATCTACACCCTAGCTTGCTAAAATCTCGCGGACGAACTCGGCAAACTCGCAACACAGAAAGACGCAAGATTTATACTGATTCGGGCCACCGTTGTGGTATAATACCCTACTCTAGTGTGATGGTGGTGGATTGCCTCTAGGGCTGATGAAGAACAGTTACAGGGGAAGAACAACCTCCTGAGGTTGAGGTGTTCTTGAGCTCGGTGAGCTTGTGTGTGTGAGGATGGTCTGAATGATCCGTCCCCTACTAAGGTGGTGGCTAGTCCTATTTATATTGGCCCTGGTCCTCTTCCCAAATATCGAGCGGGAAGGGAGCCAACACTGGCAGGCCAATTTGAAGGGGGACAGCTAGTACAAGCTATCCTGACAAAAGTGATCTTCGCCTGCAAAAGACTCTGGCGGTGACGCTGTCTTGGGCTTCACGATGACCTCCGTCTTGCCGTCCTCCTGGTATTGGTCTCGTTGCACCAATATAGCAACCTTTGTCTGATACAACCTTTGTCTGGCCTCCTTGCACCAAAGAGGAAATAAGGACGATGTGCGCGCTGGCGCCGACCTGGTGTCGCGCGTCAGGGCTCAGGTCACGAGGATCTCGTGAGGTTTGCCCCGCCTTGATATATCCACTCCTCGTGAGCCTGCCTGGCTAGGCCACTCGCGAGGAGGCCTTGCATCGTCCGGCTCGCAAGGTTTGGACCCTTGCGAGGGTCTTGGGTGCTTTGTTGGTGATGATGGGCCGTACGGCCTGCTGGCCCAGCCACGCCGCGGGCTGCAGGCAGGCAAGTCTAAAGACCCCTGTTCTTAGGACGCCGACAAAACTGTGTGGATATGTGGTGGCCACCATTTCTGATTATTTTCATAGATTTTCATATCAACTTCGATGGTCTAGGTACAAGAGTAGATGGACGTGGGAGGTGCTATAAGCCGCTCGTGGGCAGTGCTTGTTAATATATTTCCACGTATGTAGAAATGTCAATGTATTTTTTATCATGTTGTTGCGAGGAAAATGTGGTAAAAAATCCATGTATAACTTCTAAATATAAGTCTTTTAAGACATTTTAAATGGACTACACCAAACAGATGTATGTAGACATATTTTAAAATGTATATTCACTCATTTTGCTTCGTATCCAGTCACTTGTTGGAATCTCTACAAAGACTTATATTTGGGAAGAGAGGGAGTAAAAAACAGTGCACCTGTATGGAAAAATATTCATGCATTTGATAATAGTTGTTGTCTATGTTAGAATATATAAGTTCATGTTATTTTGGGGAAGAATATTAACATTTTTTAGGGAAGAATATAAGCTCATGTGTGTTAGAATGTGTATTCAAGCAAACCCAAACATGAAAACCAGCAAATGGGCCTGGGCCAGATCGGCCGATTTCAACTCAACGACCGTCATTTAAGCCTAGCCCGCTCCCCACATTCGATCCCCCCCTCCGCCCTGCTCCGTTTTTTTAGAGAAAAGGCGAGAGCCCGACTTTATAGATAAAGCCACCAGGCAGAGTATATGATCAACAACAGCACCCAGCAAAGTATCATGCGCAGAAGATAAAGTATCATTACAAGGCCAGCGGCCTTACATGGCACGCAGGCCAGCCTAAACCAGACACCAAAAGAGCATTCAGGAAGCCGTCCTCAAAGAAAGCCGAAGAAGCCCAGACGCCGTAGATTTCATCTTGGATAGCATGGCGTCGAAGGCCTGGAGGTCCCCTTCTTTAGTCAATAATCTCCACTGCTGCAAGAAACCATTGGCTTTAAATAAGCAATTGACAGGATTAGCCGGAAAAATATGTTCAATCGAGAACTTATTCCTAGTAGTCCACAACGACCAGCCAATCGCAGCCCATCCAACTAAGAAGACTCTTTTAGAATGGCCAGAAAGAAGATTGACATAATGCCTCAGGTCTTCAAAGGAGGAAGGGGACCAATTTACATGTAACCAGAGTCTGATGCAACTCCACATAAGTTTAGCTAAGGAGCAGTGAAAGAAAATATGCTCGGTGTTCTCCAGTGCCCCACAAAGCACACACCTGTCGGACCCCGGCCCGTTTCTTTTCTTAATCTGATCGGCCGCCGGAAGCTTACTCCGGACAGCTTGCCAGAGAAATATCTTGATCTTAGGAGGAATTCGAGCCGACCAGACATGCTTAAACTTGACCGGGCGCCCCCCAGGGATAAGCTTGGAGTAAGCAGATTTAACCGAAAAACGCCCCAAAGAGGAGAGGGGCCACACCACGGCATCCTCTTCCTCCGAGAGCAGGGGGAAGCAAGCAGTAAGGCGCTGCCAATCTTCCAACTCTTCAGGAGAAAGAGAACGGCGAAAATCCAGAACCCAACCCCTAGCCGAGAGCTCAAAGATAGAAACCTCAGTATCATTGCAATATGAAAATAGAACCGGAAAAGCAACAGCCAGCGTGGAGTCCCCGACCCACCAATCAAGCCAAAACCGCGTAGACTTACCGTTCCTAACTACAAATTTTACACGGGACCGAAAGATCGGCCGGACTTTAACCAGTTGATGCCAAAATTGCGACCCACCCGCAGCCGGCGCGAACATAGGACTCGAGGAGGGGAAATATTTAGCTTTTAGGATAGAGAGCCAGGGTGGCAGTTCCTCAAGAGTCATGATCTTCCACCACCATTTGATCATAAGACAAGTATTCATCACTCGCGTATTAATAATGCCTAGACCCCCTTTGGCCTTGGGGCGACATATAATGTCCCATCTGACCATCCTGTACTTACGTTTATTGTCCGCTGCGTTCCAATAGAAAGCACCCCTATGCTTGTCAAAACCATTATGAACCCCACTAGAGAGAAGATAGAATCCCATTAAGAACATAGGTAGCGAAGAAAGACAGGAGTTAGTAAGGGCGACCTTGCCCGCTTGCGTATTATATCGCCCTCGCCAAGGGAGAACTCTGTTGCCAACTTTGGTAACCACCGGAGCGAAGTCTTTAGCCAAAAGTTTAAGCGGGGAAATGGGGAGGCCTAGATATTTGAGAGGGTAGGATCCCAAAGAGCAGTTCGGAAGATGGGACACCCGCTGCGCCTCTTCGTCCGAGACCCCAGTCACTACAACCTCACTCTTAGAGAAATTGATTTTAAGACCTGAGAGCGCTTCGAAACAAAGCAGAAGGAATTTCAGATTGGTGAGGCTATTATCATTAAGTTCCATCAGAATTATAGTATCATCCGCATATTGGAGATGAGAGATGTCATTAGGGATGAGATGAGAGCTCACCGGAGTGATATGACCAGCCAAGGCAGCTCGAGAGAGAATGCGAGATAGAGCATCAGCCACAAAGTTGAAGAGTAAAGGGGACGTTGGATCCCCTTGCCTGAGGCCCCTGCCATTAGCAAAAAACTGGCTAATTTGGCCATTGACAGCCACAGCCGTGTGCCCCCCAGAAACCAATTGCATCAAGCGCTGCATAACAGGCCCCTCAAAGCCCTTAGCCAAAAGAACTTGCCGAAGGAATTTCCAGCTAACCGAGTCGTATGCCTTTTCAAAGTCAAGTTTGAGAACCACAGCCTTGGTCCCTCGCACCCGTAAGTCATGAACAATCTCATGTAAACAAAGTACCCCGTCCAAAATGAACCTCCCTTTGATGAAAGCAGACTGGAAAGGGCTAATGGTCCGATGTGCAATGGGAGATAGCCTAGTGGCCATGCCCTTTGCAGGCATCTTTGCGAAGTTGTTGATTAAAGCAATCGGCCTAAATTGAGAAATCATATCCGCACCCTTGACCTTAGGGATGAGGGAGAGAACCGCATAGTTAAGTCTAGAAACATCAACCAATCCCAGCCAATACCCTTGGATGACAGCAGAAATTAGACCTTTTAGTTGGGGCCAGATTGTCGAAAGAACGGAATGGAGAAACCATCAGGGCCTGAAGCCGCATTAGAATTAGCCGTCCGAATAGTATCAAAAATTTCCTCCTCAGAAGGGGGAATCAACAGAAGCTCATTATCAGCGTGAGAAATCCTATCAAGGGGAGCCCAGAAGCCCGGGGCTAGCGCGAATCCGAGGTCTGGTTTAGCCGAAAGTAGGTTAGAGAAGAACCGAACTACATGACGGAGAATGACCGGCGGTTCAGAGACCCTAACACCATCAATAATGAGGTTGTTCATCTACGCCGTCTGCCATTCGCAATGGCGAAAAAGTAAGCCGTGGGAGAATCACCCTTAAGAGTCCAATTAATCGTACCCCTTTGCTTCCAATACACTTCCTCTTGGCGATGAATAGCCATAAGCTCCTTCTCAATGCCATAGCGAACTTGCCACTCAGTAGCCGAGAGCCCACTGTTGTCCGCACGGGAGTCGAGGGCACTAATTTGAGCACTCAACCTAGATTTGTCGCGCCTCGACTCAGCAAAGTGGTTCTTGGCCCATCCTCTAAGGAACTTGCGTAGGGAGTAAGAAACATAATGCCAGTCATCCATAGGGCCAAATGAACGATGGGGGGAGGTAAGAAAGCCCAAGATCTTCTGAGCCAGCATATCAGGGAACCCTTCCACTAAAAGCCAGGACGCGTCAAATTGAAATCTTTGGCAGCCATTGGGGCAGAGACCATCGTCAAGGATGAGAGGAGCGTGATCGGACCCGACGATGGGGAGGGCCCAAAGTGAGCAGCGAGGAAAAAGGCCATCCCAAGTAGGGCAGATAAAAACTCTATCAAGAACCGAGCGAATAGGACAAGTCTGTCGGTTGGTCCAAGTGTAGCGGGCCCCAACCCTCGGGATCTCACGGATAGCCGTGTCCCTGATGAAAGCATTGAAAGCCTCGGCCCGCACCCAGGAGAAATTGACAGAACTCTTATCAGAAGGATACCGAAGCAGATTAAAATCACCCCCAATCAGGAGTGGCAGTTGGCAGGCATCAATTTTAGTAAAAATCTCATCCAAGAAAATTTGTGACAAGGAATGATCAGCCGGACCATATACTACCATAAGTTCAAGGAGGGTGTTATTGGAACGTAGGGAAACTACCATACTAGCCCAGTATATACCATGGTCGAAAGCCACAAAATCAAAGGTGACATTATTGGTGCCCAGAAGAAAGCCGCCGGACTGACCAACAGAGGCCACGAAATTCCACCTAAATCTATCAATCCCAGCAATCGCCGATAGTTCAGAAGGAGAAAAAGGAGGGTTTAAGAGTCTCAACAAGCCCGATAAAATCAATTCTTTCAGCGCGCATTAAGTCCTTTAGTTGGTCTCTACGCCCCCTAGCGCAGAACCCTCTAATGTTCCAAAACAGGGCCTTCATCTTAGGGAAAGGTTTTTAATTCTCAAGCTCGACCTGCATGGAGCCTTGCAGGTTTTAGCACGTTTCCCGGCCCCGCGCTTTTGCACCGGAGACAGCTGCCCCCTAGCAACCTCGCCCGGTTCCCCTCCGGCCACAAGCAGAGGGGCATCCATCCCAGTCCCGGCCTCCTTAGCCTTGGCGATATCAGCCTGAGCACGTTCATTAGCACGAATCAACTGCAACAGAGAGGAGGGAGAACCCACGCTAGCGTCTAGACATATCCTAACATCAGCTAATATCGAAAGGAGATGTTCATCGGAATGGGAGGGTAAAACAAGCCTAACAGGAGACTGAGCCAAAGGGGGGGAAGGAGATGAGGGTGAATCCAAACCTGAGGGGGGAAGATCACGCGCCGCCGCACGCCGAGCCGCCCGATCCACCACGCGCTCGCCACTGTTGGAGGAGCGGCCACTCTTGCGAGCGGTCGAGGCAGGAGAGCGCACAGGGAACGGAGGGGCCCGACCAGGGGAAGCCGCCGCCAAAGAAGGGCCCGAAGCCACCCCCAGGTCCGCCTCCAGACGGCGGCAGAGCCCAGCCACCGACTGCCTGGAGTCCCCCGAGGCCCGGCTCTTCGCGGAAAACTTCTTCACCGAGGACTTCTTCCTTTTCTTGGCCGCCGAAGGTCCCACTGGAGGTAGATCTTCAATGCCGGACAGCAAGGGGGAGGTGGGGCGCACGGGCATGTTGGAGCACGCCCCCGACAAGGGGGTGCCCTTCGAAGCAGCCGAGGCCGCAGGACCAGCCACCATACCAGGCACCGAGCCCTGAACCCCAGCACCCGCCGGAGCCGGAGCACAGTCCTTCATCAACTCCTGCTCAGCAGGAGAAAGCCCATGTAACGCCCCAAAACCGGAGCTTCAGATGCCTTCCAGGGTTTTCGAGTTTCGTTATTTGATTTTGTTTGGTTCGTGCATTCATCTCTACATCATGTGCATTGCATCACGTCATCATGCCATCATGCCTTTTAATTTTTTAAAACTCAACTAAATAAATTGTATGGATCTTCGATCCATTTAAATCGAGGGATATTCACATGGTGATTTCTCTTTAAAACATATTCAAAGTCTCCTACTATTATTAGGGAGCTATAATAAATATTTCATTTTTAAAATTGATCATAACACACTTGCAAAATAAATCCCATGCCTTTCTATGTAAACCCTTGGCCTCAACTATTCCCATAATTTCTTTCATCATTTTCTGGAGCTCCACCAAAAATCCGAACATTTTTGGACCTTCCTTTCATCAAGTCCTAGTTCAAACCCATTTGAATTTCAAATGAGTTTGAATTTAAATCTTTCGATCATGCCCACTTCTATTTTTCTTGGAACGAGCATATTTTTGCGAGTCCGGGAAAAATTACCCCCGTGCGCAAATTCTTTCCCGAACCCTCTCTCCTTTTTTTTTCTTCTCTCTTATAATTTTTCTGCTAAGAAAATATAAGAGAGAGAGAGAAGAGAGAGACAGCCCAGCCGCAACCTGCAGCCAGGCCATCTAGGCCCATCCGCAGCCCAGCTTCTCCATAGCCCAGCCGGCCGGCCTCTAAGGCCCAGCCCACCTAACCCCCTCCCTAACCCTAGCCCGACCGCTCCCAGCGCAGCTCTGCTCGATCCCTTTCTCCTCCCCTCGTTCCTCCTCCAGCGCTGTCGCACGCACTCCCGCATCTCTCCCTCCTCGCGCTGCACCCCCCTGCCCGATCCTCCCGCATCTCTCCCTCCTCGCGCTGCACCCCCCTG
>NC_041388.1:392432462-392442475 GCF_002162155.2 Triticum dicoccoides | reverse complement strand
CCCTGCCCGATCCTCCCGCATCTCCTCCCTCCTCTCGCTCGCCCCGCTCCTCCCGATCCATCTGCACCGAGCCCCGCGGCCGCTTCGTCCATGTCGCCCCGCGCCTCCGTCCCGCGAGACCGCCCGCTCCTTCCATGGCCACGCCTCGCCGTCCGAGCTGCTGATCCCGTCGGCCTGCCACCGCGCCTCCTCGCTGAGGCCACCTGGTTCATCCTCCACACCATGGCCAACCCGACCCCAAGCTCCTGCTGCAGCCGCTTCTTCCCAGCTCCGCCCCTACTTCTCCGGCTTCGTCCTCGACCGGACAGCATCGACCGAGCCGCTCCTTCCGCCGCCATGGCCTTGCGCCTCTCCGTCGACCACCAGGGTCCTCCCCTGCCGCCGCCTTGGTCCCTGCTGGAGCTCTTCTGCCCGTCATAGACAGGAGCTGGAGCTCCTTACCGCATCGCTGCCGTGCCCCGTCGCTCGCCTGACCGCAAACACCATCGCCTCCTTGCTGCTGCCCACCCGAGGCCTTTTGTGTTGCTCTGGATCTCGCCAAGACCCACCTTGGATTTTGGCAAGTAGCATGAGGATCGAGGACTCCGAGCAACCGGTCTGTCAAGTTTCTCAAAGACCACATGGACGCCAAGTACCACGACGTTGACGACCCTTCAAGTTCGACTACCGTTGCCATGTACCACTACCGTCGCAAGAACCGAGACCGGCAAGTCCGAAGACCCCAAGTACCACGACTACCCTCGAGGACGTTGGCTCCGTCAAGTTCGACTACAACTCGTGTACGACTACCGCCGGCATGAACAACTACTTCCACTACGAGATGTACCACTACCGTCGCCACGTGAACAACTACTTCCCCTACGACCCGTGAACGACTACTTCCTTCGTCGAACCCAAACCGCTCTGAAATGCACGCTTCAAAGGTATAACGACGAGATGACCGACCGTGATCGAATGCATGTGTTGTATGAGATGTACTATATGTTTGCACCGTGTCCGATTTGCCCCTCTTTTGCCATGCCACCGTCCCGTGGGAACCCAGAAGTCGGGAGCACCCCACCATCTTTGCATGTTGTGCACATCCGCACACTTCTCTCTTGCATCGGTATCTCAATCGAGTTACCGGAACCGATATGTTTCCGTGGAACCATTTTCGGATATGCTGCCGTGGCACCATTTTCGTTATCGTTGCCGTGGCACCCCTTTTGTTCCGCCATGGTGACCAAATGCTCCCTATCATTTAGATGTCAACATTTTCATAAAATTGCATAAACTCGTATGTGTCATCCGCATCATGATAACAACATTTAAAATGCTTAAAACTGTGTTTGCTTTAAACTACTAAATAACATATGGGGATTTTCCAGAATTGTTGTTTGTTATTTCCGGCCTCATTTAAACTTGCCTAAATAGTTAGTTTACTTATGCTTCACCCCTTGCCATGTTAATTAACATTTAATATGTGTTGAGTATCATAACCGAGAGAGAACTAAATAATTGATGTGGTGTTCCGTCAATATGCAACTCGTTGCATATTGAGCTCCACTTAATTTGTAGTATGGTTTGTTGCATTTTGCCATGCCATGCCTATTTAAACCGGACATGCATCATACTTGATTGTGCATCATGCCATGTTTATGTGATGTTTGTTTACCATATTGTTTGCTTCTTTCCGGGTTGCTTCTCTCGTTAGCTTCGGTTTCATTCCGGAGTTGTGAGGATTCGTTCGACTACGTCCGCTTGTCTTCTTCATGGACTCGTTCTTCTTCCTTGCGGGATTTCAGGCAAGATGACCGCTACCCTGGATCTCATTACTATCATTGCTATGCTAGTTGATTCGTTCTATTGCTATGCTGCGTTACCTATCTTTTGCTCCTCAAGCCTCCCAAATTGCCATGAACCTCTAACCTTTGACACCCGTCCTAGCAAACCATTGCTTGGCTATGTTACCGCTTTGCTCAGCCCTCTTATAGCGTTGCTAGTTGCAGGTGAAGTTGAAGATTTCTCCATGGTGGACAGGATTTTGGTTGGGATTTCACAATATCTCATATATTATTAATGCATCTATATACTTGGTAAAGGGTGGAAGACTTGGCCTTTTGCCTGGTGTTTTGTTCCACTCTTGCCGCCCTAGTTTCCGTCATACCGGTGTTATGTTCCCGGATTTTGCGTTCCTTACGCGGTCGGGTGATTTATGGGACCCCCTTGACAGTTCGCTTTGAATAAAACTCCTCCAGCAAGGCCCAACCTTGGTTTTACCATTTGCCTCACCTAGCCATTTTTCCCTTGGGTTTCCGGAGCCCAAGGGTCATCTTTATTTTAGCCCCCCCGGGCCAGTGCTTGTCTAAGTGTTGGTCCGAACCGAGTAGACTGCGGGGCCCCCTCGGGGAAACTCAAGGTTTGGTTTTACTCGTAGGATGTCTCATCCGGTGTTGCCCTGAGAACGAGATATGTGCAGCTCCTATCGGGATTGTCGACGCATCGGGCGGCTTTGCTGGTCTTGTTTTACCATTGTCGAAATGTCTTGTAAACCGGGATTCCGAGCCTGATCGGGTCTTCCTGGGAGAAGGTCTATTCCTTCGTTGATCGCGAGAGCTTGTCATGGGCTAAGTTGGGACACCCCTGCAGGGTATAATCTTTCGAAAGCCGTGCCTGCGGTTATAGGCAGATGGGAATTTGTTAATGTCCGGTTGTAGATAACTTGACACCAGATCCAAATTAAAACGCATCAACCGCGTGTGTAGCCGTGATGGTCTCTTCTCGTCGGAGTCCGGGAAGTGAACACGGTTTCTGGGTTATTCTTGACGTAGGTAGGTGTTCAGGATCACTTCTTGATCATTGATAGCTTCACGATCGTTCCTTTTGCTCTCTTCTCGCTCTTATTTGCGTATGTTAGCCACCATATATGCTTAGTCGCTGCTGCAGCCTCACCACTTTACCCCTTCTTTTCCCTTTAAGCTTTGCTAGTCTTGATACCCATGGTAATGGGATTGCTGAGTCCTCGTGGCTCACAGATTACTACAACAACAGTTGCAGGTACAGGTTATGCGATGATCATGACGCGAGAGCGAGGTTTGCTTGCGTTGAGTTCTTCTTCTGCTTCTTCGATCAGGGGATAGGTTCCAGGTCGGCAGCCTGGGCTAGCAGGGTGGATGTCGTTTGAGTTTCTGTTTGTGATTCATCCATAGTCGGATGATGCTCTTATGTATTGTATTGTTGTATTCGTGTGGCATTGTAAGCCTTATGTATGTATCCCCATCTATTATGTAATGTTGATGTAATGATATCCACCTTGCAAAGTGTTTCAATATGCGGGTCTATCCTTGGTGGGACCTTCGAGTTCCTTTTGGATAGGGTCGCATATTGGGCGTGACAAGTTGGTAATCAGAGCCTCGACCGACCATAGGAGCCCCCTTGATTGTTGGTCGTTGTTGAGTCTAGAAGAAAACTATTTTGAGGCTTAGAATTATATATATCGGAGAGTAGGAATTCTTTTTACTCCTCAGTCCCTTCATCGCTCTGGTGAGGTCTCCTGACGTAGATGTTTTGACTTTCCTTTCCTCAAATTTCACTCAAAAAATTTTTAGGATCACGCGGGTATCTTGGAATCGTTTCGATGGTTTTGTGACGAGAACATTGTTCTTGGTGCCTCCTGTCTATTTATGTGGCTTTGACCCGGGGAGTCGAGCTCTGAGGTGTTGTCGTCACAATTTTATCGTTGCAGTTCTAGAATACCTGAGATTTGCCGACATCGAAAATCTCTTTTATGCAGTTGTTGGTGAGATAACCCCGATAACCCAGTACTAGGGCGAGCTCGGGAGTATTGCCATAACTCGTATAACGGATGCTTTTCGAAGGTTGAGGTACACGATTTCCGAAGGTTTCTTGGTTATGTGTTGACGGATGTATACAGCTGGATGTAGGTATTGTTAGTTTGGGTGAGATATATTGCTTCCCCTGTATCCCCAACACCAGATTGCATAACCAGAAAGTTTCGGGAGTTTTATAGGTGGGAATTCAAGTAGTTCCTAGAATATCTTTTCGACAGATGCATGATATGAGATTGGGGTTCGACATCTAGTGGTCCGCCTTTCCACGGTCATTTTTACAGTGGTCTCGCTGTGTCTTAAAGAACCCTTGGCTATGCTGGTTCGGGGACACTTCGTATGTCATGTGCACTGCCTTGTACATGATGGTGCTGTACACTCGAGCCTGTGTGGGCCCCCCACCACGAAAACTTCGGACGGAATCTCTATCATAAGTTTGTTCCGGCTTATTCTGCAAGCCAAATCCTTTGTTTGTTTTATTTATGGTATTCGAGTTGCTTCGATGTCAAGTGTTGAATCCATACCTTTCCTAAACGGTGTTCTCATATTGCTATGTGAATACTAATCCTTCTTGATCATCGAGATTGTCAAGTCAATTCTAATTCAACCGGTGTGCTTCTCTTCAAGTGGATCCGATCATTTTCAACATTTGTGAGATCAATTCTATGTTTTCTCAATGGTGTTTGTTCCATCTTCTCCAAGTTGCCTTTGTTTTCCCGCCCTCCCACCCTTTTTCTTCAAGGACTCATATTTCTTAATCATGTATCCTTTTATTAATGTGAAGTTTCTCCATTCTTTTCCCGTCAATGTTCTTATCCGATGATTTTCCATGAAGATGCTCAACAGTTTCAAGTTCATCATCCTTCGTTCTTTTTCTTCTCCGGTGGATCCAATTCAAGCTTTCAATGTTGATCATATTCTTTTCCTCGTTTCTAATGCTTTCTCATGCCGGTGCACCTCTCAATCACTCACCTCTTGCTATTCATTTGTTCTGGAGTGCTCAAGATATCTCAGAAGACTTGTGTTTCCATTCTCAATCCGTTCAAGATATTTCGAGGTTGTTATCTCATTCAAGTCATTTAATTCAACCGGTGCAATCCCCCCCTTTCAATCAATTGTTCAACGATGTTTCTTTCGAGTGGGCCCTAACCCACAGGTCTTTTCCTAGGATCTTACCTGACTCTTCTAATTTTCCCGGAGCCATTCCCAAAGTCTTTCGAAGTTTGGCGTAAGAATGGATTCCATCAGTCACATGCCTTCTCAAGATCTTTCAAATTCTTTTCATCGTTGGCTCAACCCCTTCGCTTTTCATTCTCACGGAGTATCTCAGCAATTTTGGTGATGTTTCTCGTCGTCATTTGAAGATCGCAGAAGAGATTTTCCTCTAAATCTTGTCCCTTCTCTTGAAGATTCATGGCTCTCTTAAAATTCTTTTCACCCATCCGGAGAAATTCAAGAGTCTTTTCAGATTGATTCTCCGTAGCCCATCATCTCAGAATTATTCATTCAAGCTTTCAGCTCTCGTTCTCCAAATCATACTGGTGCATCGTTCAAGTATTATCTAATCAGCTCGGGATCTCTGCGTTCACTTGTATCTAAATTCCCTCAAGTATCTTCATTCGTTCTCTAATTCTTCCCGGTGTTTCTTTATCTTTTCTTCGTTCATTTTCAATTCTTATGGCGGTTTGTTCAAGACTTCTCTTCCTCCGTTATCACATCAAATATTTCGTTGTTTCCAAATCCTACCGTTGGGTCCTTGAAGACCTTCACAAGTTTACGTTATATCCCTCTTAATCCTTTTTACGAGAATAAGTAGTATGCCAAACCCGTTGCTTGTCATCAATTTAAATTGGTGAAGGATAGGCATGACATAATTCTTATTCTTGTTTCATCCAAGTGATTAATTCTTTTCTTCCGGAGATTGTTCATGATGAAGTCATTCCCGGTTCGAGATGTTTCATCTTTTTCTTTTCCGGAGTTCCAAGTTTTCTCGGTTATATCGTCGCGAAGCTCCATCTAAATCATTGCAAGGGTTCACCTTGTGTTTCCAACTTCTCTTTCTTTCTATCATCCTTTTATTACCGGAGTTCTTCTTTGAGGCTCTACATGGTGGTTCGTCAAGGATTCTTTTCATTCTTTATTTGTTCTTCAAGATTTCTCTCGAAGTTATGATCTGCCAAGCTATACTCAAAAATAAACATGGTGCTAAACACATGTTTTTGTTTTGAGGAGCTCTAGTATTCTTCATCTTGCATTCCGAAGTGCAATCCTTTCTACCTTATCCTTTGAGGTGGTGTTATGTCACTCTTGACAATTTCCTTCATGTTTCATGATTCATATGTTGTCAAGAATGAGGTATTCTAAATCCATTAATCTCTTCGTTGGAGTTATCTTGTGTTATATTTCACCTAAAGCCTTCCATTGGGAATGTTGCTATTTGTGGTGCTTATCAATGATCCAAGTTTTGTTCTATCCTCTCGGCGAAAGAAGTTTTCATCTCTTCGTTGATCTCAAGCAAGCAATTGTTTCCGTTAGTGGCCGGGTGTCACCTCATAATTTTGAGATGTTTTCCATAAGCCCACTACAAGCTTATTCGTTTCGTTGTTGGTTTCCAACAACTCCATTATAACCTTTTTGGAAGGGTGCTTTCCAAGCTCATTTGTGGCAGAAGTTGACATTTCCTTCTCCATTCTGTTATTCCAATGATCTATCTTCTATTCTTTCTTTCGGAGGCATTGTGATGTTGCTCTTTTCACTCATCATCTCGAATTGTGAGGATCATGTTCTTTTCGTGCTTATCCATTTAACCGGAGTGTTATGTTCTCTGCTAAGTTCTTTTCATCTTATCAAGTCTTGCAATTCTTTTCAACCAGAGTGGTTCCAATTCCTTCTTGTCCATTGTACTCGTCATTCATAGCTTTGCAACCTCCAAGGTTCAAATGGTGTTCCTTCTTTCTATTCTCCACCGCAGTGCTCTCAATTGTGTTCAACTCCGTTGTGTTCTTTCTTTCAACTTTTCAACCTCTGAAGGTCCGTCGTTTCACTCGCTCGTCAAAGAAGCAACTTAGTTTTACCTCCTCTCTTCCTCTTCCGTTTTCTCTCCGGTGCCATCCTAAATCTCGGGACGAGATCCTCTCATAGTGGTGGAGTGTTGTAACGCCCCAAGACCGGAGCTTCAGATGCCTTCCAGGGTTTTCGAGTTTCGTTGTTTGATTTTGTTTGGTTCGTGCATTCATCTCTACATCATGTGCATTGCATCACGTCATCATGCCATCATGCCTTTTAATTTTTTAAAACTCAACTAAATAAATTGTATGGATCTTCGATCCATTTAAATCGAGGGATATTCACATGGTGATTTCTCTTTAAAACATATTCAAAGTCTCCTACTATTATTAGGGAGCTATAATAAATATTTCATTTTTAAAATTGATCATAACACACTTGCAAAATAAATCCAATGCCTTTCTATGTAAACCTTGGCCTCAACTATTCCCATAATTTCTTTCATCATTTTCCGGAGCTCCACCAAAAATCCGAACATTTTTGGACCTTCCTTTCATCAAGTCCTAGTTCAAACCCATTTGAATTTCAAATGAGTTTGAATTTAAATCTTTCGATCATGCCCACTTCTATTTTTCTTGGAACGAGCATATTTTTGTGAGTCCGGGAAAAATTACCCCCGTGCGCAAATTCTTTCCCGAACCCTCTCTCCTTTTTTTTCTTCTCTCTTATAATTTTTCTGCTAAGAAAATATAAGAGAGAGAGAAGAGAGAGACAGCCCAGCCGCAACCTGCAGCCAGGCCATCTAGGCCCATCCGCAGCCCAGCTTCTCCATAGCCCGGCCGGCCTCTAAGGCCCAGCCCACCTAACCCCCTCTCTAACCCTAGCCCGACCGCTCCCAGCGCAGCTCTGCTCGATCCCTTTCTCCTCCCCTCGTTCCTCCTCCAGCGCCGTCGCACGCACTCCCGCATCTCTCCCTCCTCGCGCTGCACCCCCCTGCCCGATCCTCCCGCATCTCTCCCTCCTCGCGCTGCACCCCCCTGCCCGATCCTCCCGCATCTCCTCCCTCCTCTCGCTCGCCCCGCTCCTCCCGATCCATCTGCACCGAGCCCCGCGGCCGCTTCGTCCATGTCGCCCCGCGCCTCCGTCCCGCGAGACCGCCCGCTCCTTCCATGGCCACGCCTCGCCGTCCGAGCTGCTGCTCCCGTCGTCCTGCCACCGCGCCTCCTCACTGAGGCCACCTGGTTCATCCTCCACGCCATGGCCAACCCGACCCCAAGCTCCTGCTGCAGCCGCTTCTTCCCAGCTCCGCCCCTACTTCTCCGGCTTCGTCCTCGACCGGACAGCATCGACCGAGCCGCTCCTTCCGCCGCCATGGCCTTGCGCCTCTCCGTCGACCACCAGGGTCCTCCCCTGCCGCCGCCTTGGTCCCTGCCGGAGCTCTTCTGCCCGTCATAGACAGGAGCTGGAGCTCCTTACCGCATCGCTGCCGTGCCCCGTCGCTCGCCTGACCGCAAACACCATCGCCTCCTTGCTGCTGCCCACCCGAGGCCTTTTGTGTTGCTCTGGATCTCGCCAAGACCCACCTTGGATTCTGGCAAGTAGCATGAGGACCGAGGACTCGGAGCAACCGATCTGTCAAGTTTCTCAGAGACCACATGGACGCCAAGTACCACGACGTTGACGACCCTTCAAGTTCGACTACCGTTGCCATGTACCACTACCGTCGCAAGAACTGAGACCGGCAAGTCCGAAGACCCCAAGTACCACGACTACCCTCGAGGACGTTGGCTCCGTCAAGTTCGACTACAACTCATGTACGACTATCGCCGGCATGAACAACTACTTCCACTACGAAATGTACCACTACCGTCGCCACGTGAACAACTACTTCCCCTACGACCCGTGAATGACTACTTCCTTCGTCGAACCCAAACCGCTTCGAAATGCACGCTTCAAAGGTATAACGACGAGATGACCGACCGTGATCGAATGCATGTGTTGTATGAGATGTACTATATGTTTGCACCGTGTCCGATTTGCCCCTCTTTTGCCATGCCACCATCCCGTGGGAACCCAGAAGTCGGGAGCACCCCACCATCTTTGCATGTTGCGCACATCCGCACACTTCTCTCTTGCATCGGTATCTTAATCGAGTTACCGGAACCGATATGTTGCCGTGGCACCATTTTCGGATATGCTGCCGTGGCACCATTTTCGTTATCGTTGCCGTGGCACCCCTTTTGTTCCGCCATGGTGACCAAATGCTCCCTATCATTTAGATGTCAACATTTTCATAAAATTGCATAAACTCGTATGTGTCATCCGCATCATGATAACAACATTTAAAATGCTTAAAACTGTGTTTGCTTTAAACTACTAAATAACATATGGGGATTTTCCGGAATTGTTGTTTGTTATTTTCGGCCTCATTTAAACTTGCCTAAATAGTTAGTTTACTTATGCTTCACCCCTTGCCATGTTAATTAACATTTAATATGTGTTGAGTATCATAACCGAGAGAGAACTAAATAATTGATGTGGTGTTCCGTCAATATGCAACTCGTTGCATATTGAGCTCCACTTAATTTGTAGTATGGTTTGTTGCATTTTGCCATGCCATGCCTATTTAAACCGGACATGCATCATACTTGATTGTGCATCATGCCATGTTTATGTGATGTTTGTTTACCATATTGTTTGCTTCTTTCCGGGTTGCTTCTCTTTAAGCTTTGCTAGTCTTGATACCCATGGTAATGGGATTGCTGAGTCCTCGTGGCTCACAGATTACTACTACAACAGTTGCAGGTACAAGTTATGCGATGATCATGACGCGAGAGCGAGGTTTGCTTGCGTTGAGTTCTTCTTCTGCTTCTTCGATCAGGGGATAGGTTCCAGGTCGGCAGCCTGGGCTAGCAGGGTGGATGTCGTTTGAGTTTCTGTTTGTGATTCATCCGTAGTCGGATGATGCTCTTATGTATTGTATTGTTGTATTCGTGTGGCATTGTAAGCCTTATGTATGTATCCCCATCTATTATGTAATGTTGATGTAATGATATCCACCTTGCAAAGCGTTTCAATATGCGGGTCTATCCTTGGTGGGACCTTCGAGTTCCTTTTGGATAGGGTCGCATATTGGGCGTGACAGCCCATCCCACGCAGACTGGGTGAATCGGGGATCCG
>NC_041388.1:392430692-392432167 GCF_002162155.2 Triticum dicoccoides | reverse complement strand
CCCCCCACCCTCCCGGCTCTTGTCATCGTCACCCGAGGCCGGGGGAGGAGGGGGGGAGGAGGAGCGACCGCACCAGGAGCACCTTCCACCCGAACTCGAAGACGAAAGCCACCAGCCGCCGGGAAGACATCAACGGAACCACGGATGCAGATCGGATCAACACACCACACACGAAGGCGAGCAGGACCCAGAACCGACAGCGAAGCAAGATCGACCTCAATAGGTTTCCCGATAAGCACCCCAAAAGCCATCAAGAAGGAGGCGGTGCGCAAGCTGGGAGGCACATCATCAACGAGCACCCAGACATCAGACAGAGGAGATATGGTCTTGGATCCGTTGGAAGCCGCTTTGACCGATACAACAAGTTGATTCGCAGGGAGAGTGAAACTGGTACAGGAAGACATCATGCGAAGACTCTCTTTAGAGGGGAAAGTGGCCGCAAACTCGAAATCAGAAAGCTGCCGGATCTGCCAGTCCCAACCCCCTTCATCCCACATATGAAGTTCATCCAAGAGGGCTTGTGAAGAGATATGCTTGTCTTGGACAGTAATGACACCCACGTTGGACAGGGAGGGAATGGGAGCAGCTGCGGGGACTTCCTTGTCCATGGCAAAAAAAGAGCAACCCGGGAGGCCAATCCCAAAATGGACGAAGGAGGGGGGCTTGATCCTACTCTGACAGTCCACCGTTAGGTGTCCATCCTCCCTACAGATGAGACAGAAAGGAGGGTTCTCGCACCGAGACTGAAAATGGCCAGGACGATGACACGCGAAGCAGGTGAGGATGGGATTAGAAACCTGGGAGTGAGAGGAGTTACGGTTCGCACCACGAGAAGGCAGCGGAGGGAGGATGCCATCTCCAGAAGAACCACCGACGGCACCCGCGCCAGCACCACGTCCCGCCACAGGGCCAACCGGACGCCGGGCCGGGGCCCCAGAGCCACCACGAGGAACGAAGCGGGACGGCCCGCCGCCGCCCGCCGCCGGCGCCCGCGGCGGCCCACCCATGGGAGCAAGCGAGGAAGGAGACGAGGAGGGGCCTGAAGATCCCGCCCGGCTCCCCCGCGCCGCCTGTTCCCAAGGGTCGACCACATGCACCGGAGCTGCGGGCGCCAAGGACGGAGAAGCCACCGGCCCGGAACCAGACGCACGCGGCGAAGCGGCACCCGCCTCCGACCGCGAAGCCTGGAGCTTGGCGCGGAGCGACGCCTCAAACTCCAGATCCGCAGCGGCGTCGCCAGAGCCGTCCCGCCCCCGCTTGAGGCCGGAGACAGCGTCGCTGGAGGACCCACGGGAGCGGTCCATCGCCACCACCGACGAGAAGGGGAGGAGGAGGGGAGGGGGAGGCTTGGATCTGACAATGCGGCGGATAGGGAGACGGCGCCGTCGCAGATCAGCAGCGGAGGCAGGAAACCCTAGAAAAGGGGGAACCGACCCCTTCCGGACCCATAAATAGCCGGAGCCAGCCAGGCCGGG
>NC_041388.1:392429788-392430648 GCF_002162155.2 Triticum dicoccoides | reverse complement strand
GAAATCAGCCGTGGAATCCAGCGAAGGGGCCGACACAGGCCCACACGGCCCGTCACCGACCAGAGGGACCCGGCCCACGGACCGGGGCACCAACGCAAGACCCGATCCCATATCTAGGGTTTGCGCCGGCGCCGCCGACAACGTGGAAGGGAGGCACCTGGACGGCGACGACCCGGAGGGCACCGCCACCGAGGAGGATGAGACGGGTGAGGCCATGGCGTCCACCCCCGGGCTCACCAAAGAAGGATCCGCCGCCCAGGGAGCGGCGTGCCGGCGCCCACGGCCAACACGGCGGCATCCATCCGGGCCCGCATCAAGCGCACAAAGCCGGCCCCGACCCCCCGGAGCAAACTTGCGCCGACGGCCCGCCACCAATAACGGAGGCAACCCAACCACCGATGCCGAGCGAGGAGGAGGGGGAGTCTCAGGATCAGAATCGGAGCCAGAGTCGTCGGAATCAAGGGCCCAGAACTTGTTGGCCCGTGGCGCTGCCAGGGCCACCGGATAGGGAGGGGGGAACGCAGGTGGGAGGGGTTCGGGCCCCGCCGCCGGCGGATAGCCCGGAGAGGAGCACGAGGGGGGAAGGGAGCAGGGGAGCGAATCTGACTTGGACGCCGGGGACGAGGGGGAACCGCAAGCCGACGGCGTCACGTGGGGAGGGAGTGAGGGAGGGGAGGAGAGAGACATCAAAGCCGGTTTCTACTAATCAGTAGATGATCGGTTAATGGTTTTAGCTTCAAGCCCTGCTCCGTTTGACTCAACGACCGTCAAGAAACCAAGAAAACAAACCGAGATACCAACCTCCGCCACCACCAACGCCGTAGGAACCACCGTGGCCATGGCGAACATCTCCGGCCGCA